>NC_053492.1:224831365-225138865 GCF_905171775.1 Rana temporaria
ATTACATACAATAATCTATGGACATTGGGGCAACCCTATTACATACAATAATCTATGGACATTGGGGCAACCCTATTACATACAATGATCTATGGACATTAGAGCAACCCTATTACATACAATAATCTATGGACTTTGGGGCAACCCTATTACATACAATAATCTATGGACATTGGGGCAACCCTATTACATACAATAATCTATGGACATTGGGGCAACCCTATTACATACAATAATCTATGGACATTGGGGCAACCTTATTACATACAATAATCTATGGACATTGGGGCAACCCTATTACATACAATGATCTATGGACATTAGGGCAACCCTATTACATACAATAATCTATGGACTTTGGGGCAACCCTATTACATACAATAATCTATGGACTTTGGGGCAACCCTATTACATACAATAATCTATGGACATTGGGGCAACCCTATTACATACAATAATCTATGGACATTGGGGCAACCCTATTACATACAATAATCTATGGACATTGGGGCAACCCTATTACATACAATGATCTATGGACATTAGGGCAACCCTATTACATACAATAATCTATGGACATTGGGGCAACCTTATTGCATACAGTGTGCTTCCTGCTTTACTACTCCTTTCAATGAAAGTTTATGAACCTGGTTTACTAAAGCCTATGCATGTTTGCAGGTGCATCGGTCATGTGCTGATAACCAAATAATATTCTCACAGTATTTTCTATGGGTGTGCTAGGTAAACGTGTGCATGCCTAACATATGCTTTTTTTATGTTTCAATGATTTTTATTCTAGTTTTAACAGAACAGAGAACGGTGATCTCAGCATTACACTGAACAACATACAGCATTTTTAGTGAGTAATACAGACAATACATAAAAGGAATCCTCCTCATATAACAGGCGTAGCCTATTGTCTCATCCTGAAGTGAACCATCCCTTATGTAATCTGGTGTACATACGCACCACTTTCCACCAAATAACACACACTGTACTTCCTTTTTTATGGCTTTGTGCATACTCCATGTCTTAGGCCAGAGAATACCCCCCATCCACCGGGAAGCGCCAGCCCCCCATCCCTCTGTTGGGGGAGTCTGGCCCTCCCCGCCATATGCTTTTTTTTTTTAATGGTAACATGTTGAAACAACCAAAAGGAAAAACAAAACAGCATGGATGTTCAGCATGTGAAGCATTTAGAAATACACCCAATGCATTGAACATCCCTATACAATTAGCTTTAATTTACATTTAGGAAAGGGAATGCATTCTCTGTATGTACATACATCTGCATACTCATGCAGCCTACAATGTAAGTGCAGTATAGTGATTTATTCCTTCTACTGGTCATTTCCTTTAGTAAATCAGGCCATATATGTTGACTGACTCATTACAAGAGATGTATAAGCAATATCTTATATTAATAGTGGTTAAATATGCCAGTGTAACTGCAATTAAACCAATGAGTGGTTAATGTACAAATCTGTATTTTTCTAATAAAGAACAAACATGTAAAACTATTAAAGCAATACAAAAAATACTATATGGTAAGCTTGGCCGTAATTACAATAAATATATGCAGGGACTAAACATACTCCATGCTTCAATTTAATCTTTTTATATATAAATAGTACACCTATAAGTACATAAACAATACATGAACTCAGTAAGTTACATTCTTTAAAAATACTCAAAGTATGATATTTTCTGAAAAGGATACAGATGGTAAGCTGTATATAATTAACATTAAGATATGAACACATGGATATACATTATTTTTGCAGTTAATTTGCTATATATAGAATATTGAAAGATTTATAAGTTGACATCATCAGAATATAAAAAAAATGTTGCAAGCAAAAAAAAATGCAAAAGAAATAACTATATGAAACATAGATTGTCTGTTATTTTAAGCATTTAAAACTGCAAACCATCCAAAATTCACAGGAGCAGGTAAAATTAAATAAATGCAGGCAGTACAATGTAATTTAGTTACATGAGACATCATTTGGAACTTGGATCTCAATAGAATTTATATCATTTCTTCCAATTTTTGAAACAATCCACAAGTCTCAAGCGCCTGTGCAAGCAGGGTTTTACTAGCTTTGGGGTTTATTAAGTCTCGGTGCCAGGGGGACAACCAGATCAAATATAGTCAAGGGTCTAAGACATGAGATCCTATAAAATGCTAGACTTAAAGCAGCTTTCTACTCAATCAGTAATTTTGGCGGGAGTGAAAAAAAAGGATGCAGCAAAAGCAGCTTTCTACTCAAAATCAGTCATTTTTGCGGGAGTGAATAAAGGATGCAGCAAAATGAATTGTATTCTTTCAGACTTAGCCTATGAAGTTCCTCTGGTACTCAGTTCACCGCTCTTATCACACTTCTGTCTATCATGATATTGTGCTTTCCTCATTTTCCTCAGTGAGATAGCCTCTGACACTACAAACAGTCTCTAATAAACATTTGAAAACCAGGATCAGAAGATTACTGGCAGGAACTGTGGTGAGCAAAGGTTGTATCAATGTGCGTGTTTACCAAAAATTTGCCCCTGGGGTACCAGACATCATTACGTGAACTTAAAGTGGCTCTCATCTTCACATAGCACACATATGCGATCTCACCTTGCCTGACGTGGCCAATGAACTCTTTAATCAGCCTCCATTGCACCACCACTCGTAGCACTACTCTACTCACTACACATGTATTGAGCACATTAATTGATAAGTCTGTAGGCCAGTTAACAGTAGCTTCCACTTGTTTAGACAGAAGGTGCAATTTAGCCTACAAAATGACCATCGTCACCCAGCAAATGGACTCCAAGCATTTTGGGGAAGTCGCACGGAATGGTTTCTTTGTTCCACCAGTCCTCATGTCATATCTTCACTATGTGACATATGCACCCATCCCACAAGACTGGCTGCTATCCCCTCTGTATTTCAATAGTACATCTCCCAGCCATAAAGGCTGCACTATGACTACTCATGACACTTTCATAACCTCACAGGTTATTCTGGACACACTTCTCCCAGTTCTTTATGAATACACCCCTTTGTATATACTCAGTCCTTTCAGTAACTTCAGGCCAGGCATATTAAGCTAGGGCACTTCTTTACAGATTACATAAACTTCAATAATAAAGTCCATCATGTACAAAACTCATATAACTCTTCTGGCTGTGCAAATATTAATTCAGCCTTGGTTGTGTTTCCCCTGATGCCCTTCCCCAAAATTCAGTCTATAGCCTAGTAAGTAGAGCAAGGTCCTTTTAGCAATCCCCACCCTTGAAGCCCCGGATTGAGTTCCTGCTGGAAGGTATTACAGAGCACAATCAATTACATGTCTCAAATCTTCTCTCACTTCCCAAACATGGACCGACCATCAGGCAAAATGATCTTATGTATTTATATGTTTCCACCAGGGGGCAGGCACATAAACACAGAGGATGAAGCCCAATATATTTGACTCCCTCAGTATCAAAACGTATACATTACATAATGTCACAGGCAGAAAACAATTGAATGGCACCTGCACATTCAGTCATAATAAAAAAAAAACATATCCTATAACAATCTGTCTACAGGTGTTTCAATCTTTTCTCACCTTCTTCTTCCATATGGCTCCATCAAAGATTTCAACTTGGGACAGTAGTAGTGTTAAAGGAAACATCTGTTGTATTCTGTCTTTTGAAAAGCCATGATGCTCTAGGAGTCCTTTCTCATGTTCCACTTTTTGTGGAATGCAAAATTGGTCTATGGATTGCTCTTATCGGTGCCATAGGTTACAAACACAATTATCTTCTAATTAACAATTGTTGAGCTGCAACTATTTACTTAGTACCAAAGGGGTGTTTTGGGCTAATGTATAGAAAAGTATGTGGATTATAATTAGTGTGAAGGACACTTCCATGATGGTGGCAAAACACATGCATAATCTGGTTTAGGAGCAAGTTCATGTAGTGAACTGATAAGATGACCTCCTGAGTAATAAAGAATCATATTTTTGGAACAGTTCATAATTGCTACATTCTTCTTTACTTTAAAGTTTTACTAAACCAAGGACCCTGCAATCACAATATCTGGTCTCCCACAGTACACATAACGTGGAAATGCAATGCTGCAGGACCTGACCCTCTGTCTGAACCGTGCTGATCATATGTACCCTCCCAAGGAAAAAAAACCTCTAGCAAGACACCCCAAACTGAGCATGTGCAGAGTGATTTCAAGACTCTGTTCTATCAGCAGATGGATTGGGTAAAAGAAGGAGAGGATCAGAGAAGACAGGATCAACCAGCCTTTATACACAATGCACAGGAATAACACCTTAGGTTTCACAGTGAGTATAACAAGCATGCTTTACTGCATATACACAGACTGATGTTACTGGTGTGGATTTAGTGACACTTTAAAAGCAGTATTTGGTTGATTGCCCCTTCAATAATTAGGAGTTGTATAGTATCAAGAAATATTATTAGATGATCCTGTAACTGCTGCATCTTTTTGTATCCAAGTCTGATTTACCTCTTTGAAACATGCATTTGAATACTCTGCAAGGCTGGCAGCAGCCAATATCCTGATAGGACTACTATTCAGTGGAAATTCACTATGCCAAGTACATCTCTACAGATCCACTGTTCCTGTCTTTCTTAAAGTTCTGTTCATGTCCCCCGTTAGGGAGATCCACTTCTCTATTTGTCCTGTTTATCATTAACATTAAAAATTAAAGTAAAAGGAAATTCCAAATTTTAAAGTGGATACCAGCACAGTAATAGAGATGAAATCTTCCAACAGGGATATTAGTTCTGGTGAACCTGATGACACCTCTGTCCTTCCTGTTTTGGCTTTGGGACAGAAGTGAGGGGAAATCTCTGCATCTCTGGGACACAGGTGGCAAAAATACTCCCTTTATATCCCCCCCCAAAAAAATATATATATTGCCTCTAGTTCTACTTTAACCACTTCCCTACCGCACACCGTCATATGACGTCGCTGACTTTCGGGGGGATATCTGAATGATGCCTGCAGCTACAGGCATCATTCAGATATCATTCTTTGCAGCTGGTGATTCTGTGCATGATAAGAATGATCATAGCGGCAGTTTGGCCACTTGATCGCTCTTATAGGCAACAGGAGGGGATTTCCCCCCCTCCCTCCACCATCCGGTGCTTCTCCGGCCTCTCCCGTGCCATCGGGGACCCAGAGAAATAATTGGCCGGCGCCGGATGACAACGATAGAGATTTTCGCTGACCAGATGGTCGCCAGTCATCTCTATGACCATCACACCCGGGGTTCCCGTGCCATTCCTTGAGTGTGCGCAATTTTAAAGCATGAAATGCTAGGTATCTAGTTACTCTGCGTAACATCATCTTTCACATTATACAAAAAAATTGGGCTAACTTTGTTTTATGAATTAAAAAATAACAAAACAGTAGTTTTTTTCCTGAAAGGCATTTAAAAAAAATTATTGCGCAAATACCGCTTGAGATAAAAAGTTGCAATGACCGCCATTTTATTCCCTAGGGTGTCTGCTGAAAAAAAAACATATATAATGTTTTGGGGTTCTGAGTAATTTTCTAACAAAAAAATTATTTGTACATGAAGGAGAGAAGTGCCAGAATAGGTCCGGTATGGAAGTGGTTAACTCACTAGAATATGCAAGTTTTGTCTTAGAATTATAACCAATTACCTTACTTCCCAAGTAATATCCCCTGTTTAAAAATGTTAATTTCTTCTCGTTCTATGGTATTTCATCAGATTTACACAGATAAAAATAGGATGTATGTAACTTGTAGAAATAATTAAACACATTCAGAATGGCAGGGGGTTGAACCACCATGCATCCCAGCCAAGTATAAAGATACTGTATGCAAATACTTGTCTTATTATGTTACTGTTTTACACAAGTAACTTTGGTTTTAGTGTTAACACTTGCAAACTTTTCTCTCCTTCGGCTCTCTATTAAACACTGTAATTTGTGGTTTTAACTTGACAACCGTTTGTTACCATTTTAGATTTACAATAATAACATCCAAGTCATCTGTCACTTACAGTACAATGTGCATTTAAGACATGGGTTGTCCAACCTTTTTTTTTTTTACTAAATGATGGTTAGTGGCTTTTGCAGCCTAATTCATATTGTCCATTTATCATATTTATAGTGACCTACTGAGAGCTAAGCTCCACAACATTTTCAGGCTTTTGTCCAATGAATAGAAGATAAGAATGGGCTTGTACTGAAGACTTTACCTTTCTGTGGATAAAAACAGGCCTCTTGACATACCAGAGGAACTAAGAGCTACATGTCAAAAAGATCTCTTCTGATTTGCTTTCATCTCATCTGGTGATCGAAACATTTTATTCCTCCCACACACTGCAGCACTTCTGACAGCTCCCTCATTAGTGTGTGATGCCATTGTTGGATCAAGTCATTGAGAGCTGAGCCTGTCCATGCAGCCTCTAGGTTTAGCTTAGCCAAGTGTGACAAATTCTTAAATTATAACTGTACCTATAGCACAGGATGAGGTGATTACCCTTAGAATTATCAAATAAAGAAGAGATAAATAGATTCCTGTATTTTTGCTCATCATTCTTTTCACAATGGGGACAGTGTATGATTCAGTTATCCATAGATGCTGATTCTACATAATTCAATGGAAAAGAGTTTGACATTTGTTTCATTTATATGCTACCCCTCAAATAAAAGATTTGCAAGTTTACAGAATGCTAACTACAACATGTCAAATAAATATTTTGTGCTGCTTTCTGTAACCTCTCCTAGACAACATTTGAAAGGATAGCTTCTGGAAAAGAAGATTAAAAAATGCTTTTTGAATGGCAGTGGCATACAGTTTGTTTATGTGGAAAATACACAATTAAAAAAAAAAGTTGTGTTGGCATATTATATATTTTACAGATGTACAGCACACAACTTATAAGTGCTGAAGAATTGTGTTTCGGGTCTTTTTTTTTATTGCCAAGGTGTCACTGAAAAGCATAAGATTATATAGTCAATAGTTTGGTGGTAATGTTCGAAAGTGCAGAAACTCCACAAATTTGTTTTAAATTGTCAGAAAGGACAAACAAGATTTATGAGAGACTGACATACCCATGGTTAAAAATCATATACACTGGTAAATGACATATTTAAATTGAGAGATTAAAAAGAGGCCCTATTTCCAAGGATAGTTATTGGCAACCCATATTTCCCATCTTCAATATAAATATGGTCATATTAGCTTAAGCACCCCATCTCTTATAAGCATAAGCACCACATTAGAGAAATTAAAATTACAATTTAGTATCAGACCATGACAGCAAAAAGTTCCTGTCAAGCATAAACATCTAAACCCTATCCCCACTTAACATCTAGACACAAACTTTACCAGAAAATGTTCAGTCTCTCTCTTGTGCTGTGACAAAGTTATTGTACTTACTACAGGTGAAACTCAAAAAATTAGAATATTGTGCAAAAGTTCATCTATTTCACTAATGCAACTAAAAAGGTCAAACTAATATATGAGATAGACTCATTACATGCAAAGCAAGATAATTCAAGCCGTGATTTGTCATAATTGTGATGATTATGGCTTACAGCTCATGAAAAACCCAAATCCACAATCTCAGAAAATTTGAATATTACATGCAATCAATAAAACAAGGATTGTACATAGAACAACATCGGACCTCTGAAAAGTATAAGCATGCATATGTACTCAGTACTTGGTTTGGGCCCCTTTTGCAGCAATTACTGCCTCAATGCGGCGTGGCATGGAAGCTATCAGCCTGTGGCACTGCTGAGGTATTATGGAAGACCAGGATGCTTCAATAGCAGCCTTCAGCTCTTCTGCATTGTTCGGTCTCATAATAAAGAAAAATTATTCAGCGCTGGAATGTAAATATAAACTAAAAAATGCAAGTCAGCACTAAGGTAAATTCAAATAAAACACCTCACATTGACATAAAATAATAATAGTGCAGCGCAAAACAAACAATTTTAAACTATACATACAGAAAGTTAAAACATATGATATATAATTATAAATTATATAATAAAGTCCATATAAAGTGCTCAAGTGCAAAAAGATGATCCAAATCGGAATATAATAGTGCAAAAATCCAAAGGGTGATATCCAGAAGGAACCTCCACCAAATAGCAGGAATGGCCTCTCACCTTACAACTTCGACCTGCAATAGGTCACAAAGCATAATCAGAGAACCACCTGTTCTCAGAGGACAGCAAGCAATGCAGCAGTAGAACCACGATATCAGTCAGACTCAGGATCAGGACATGGCAATCAGGGCATAAAAAACAAAGGAGAGGAAATCTAGTGCTCTCTGAAGCCAAAATACATTTATTTAAGAATAAAAAACGAATACACTCACTGTATAAGCACTCTCAAACGAGTGCAGCGAAACAGCATAAAACATCCATAAGAGCATGGGTTTCAGTCTAGGTCGGCGATCGCGGTTGACGTCACATGTGGCCCCTTCCCCTCGTACGACGTTACGTCCCTATGAGCGGGACTTCATCAGCGTGGGGTGAAAAAAGGCAGCATGCAAACGTCCCGCTGTCTAGGTATAAGAAGCCTGTGGCTGCCATGACACACCCACTAGTAATCAAGCCCTCCCATCAATCCTAATTAGACAACAAAGACTGTCAGCAAAGGAAGGCACAAACTGCACCATGATGGAAAAAAATGACAGATTCGATCATAATGGGAAAAAGGAAACGCATTCGATCGGAATACTATCAAAGGGCAGACTCCTAAATACCAAAAGTTAAATATATGCAATAAGGATAGAAATCCTCAAAGGCAAAAAAGACCCCTTTAAAAAGAAATCTAACATAAAAAATATAAATGACGTCGGCCACGATCGCACACCCAAATTACATAAAATACATCAAAAACACATATGTAAATCCTTATATATTAACCCATTAAGGTCTAGAAAAGGAACACTACATGTAACAGATAGATACTGGACATAAATGTTAAGAATATTAAAAATAAAAATATTAATATTAAAATATATATATATATAAAATATAATATATACAAAATATAATTAAAAATATTTAAAAATATTTAAAAATATACAGATACATAAGAAAGGGGGGATTATCTATTGGAAATAAAACAATTAAGGTCAAACTCTACATTTAAACCAGCTGGCGAGGATACTTTAGTCTCATATATCCAATAAGACTCACGCCGACTCAATTGGCGGATGTAATGTCCCCCTCGCCAATGTTTTGTAACTTTTTCAATGCCCCAGAATTTTAACCCTTTGGGATTCCTCTGGTGACACTGCCTAAAGTGTTTAGATACACTGTGACTCCTAATACCCCTTTTGATATTGCTGATATGTTCCCCCACTCTCACATGCAATGCCCGTGACGTGCGACCCACATACTGCAAGCCGCACTCACACTCAAGCATATAAACTACGCCGATAGTATCGCACGTAATTAATTGCTTGATGGGATACTCTAACTGGGTCACATTGGAACAGAAAGACTTCCGTTTCTTAATATGCTGTTTGACATGCTTGCAGGTCGCACAGCGACCGCAAGCATAAAATCCAGATAGGAAGTCAAAAAGTTTTGGCTGTGCAACAACTGGCGGGTCAATTACACCAGGGGCTAGACTATCCCTCAGAGAGGGGGCTTTTCTATAGATGAATTGTGGCCGATCCGGAAGGGCCGGACCCAAAACAACATCGCCCTTCAAGATGGGCCAGTGTTTGGCCACTATTTTTTCAAATTTCTTATACTGAATGTTATAGTCAAGCACCATTTTGAAGTTAGATGGCTCCTTATCAGTAATGGGTGGTTTGTCAGCTACAATAACACTCCTCTCTAACAGCCTAACTTTTTCCATTTCTTGCATAATCAAGGGACGAGAGTAACCTTTAGACACAAATCGATTAGATAATTCCTGCGACTGGGCCAGATAATCCGACTCCAGGGTGCAATTCCTGCGGAGCCTCACAAACTGGCCTCGCGGGATATTGCATAGCCACAGACGATGGTGACAACTTGACAAAGGAATATATCCATTACGATCAACTGTTTTAAAATAATTTTTGGTTAAAAGCACATTATCTGACTTGAATATCTCAAGGTCAAGGAAGTTTATCTTATCATGGGAGACTGTCCAAGTTAAAACTATATTCTTGGTATTAGAATTCAGTTTATCCATAAATAATTGTAATGAGGGCAGGTCACCCTCCCAGACCATGATAAGGTCATCAATGTACCTACGGTAACACCGCAACTGGTGCGGTCTATCTTGGAAAACAACGTCACGCTCCCAGTGCGCCATAAAGAGATTGGCCACACTGGGAGCGAAACGGGCTCCCATAGCAACTCCACATTGCTGAAGAAAGAATTCTTTATTAAACCAAAAATAATTTCTTAACAAACAAAATTTAAGGCAATCCAGCAAGAACTGCACATGATCGTAGCTAAGGTCGGAGGACTCTAACGCCCAACGAACCGAAGTCAAGGCTGCTTCGTGATCGATGATGGTATAGAGTGACCCTACATCTGCAGTCACAAGAATGGTATTGGGAGTGCAGGGGATAGTATCCAAAATCTGAATGATCTGTTTAGTATCCCTGAGGTAAGCAGGCAACCTACATACAAGGGGTTGTAGAAAAACATCAAGATATTGTCCCAGTCGGGAACTGACAACCTCTTGATGTTTTTCTACAACCCCTTGTATGTAGGTTGCCTGCTTACCTCAGGGATACTAAACAGATCATTCAGATTTTGGATACTATCCCCTGCACTCCCAATACCATTCTTGTGACTGCAGATGTAGGGTCACTCTATACCATCATCGATCACGAAGCAGCCTTGACTTCGGTTCGTTGGGCGTTAGAGTCCTCCGACCTTAGCTACGATCATGTGCAGTTCTTGCTGGATTGCCTTAAATTTTGTTTGTTAAGAAATTATTTTTGGTTTAATAAAGAATTCTTTCTTCAGCAATGTGGAGTTGCTATGGGAGCCCGTTTCGCTCCCAGTGTGGCCAATCTCTTTATGGCGCACTGGGAGCGTGACGTTGTTTTCCAAGATAGACCGCACCAGTTGCGGTGTTACCGTAGGTACATTGATGACCTTATCATGGTCTGGGAGGGTGACCTGCCCTCATTACAATTATTTATGGATAAACTGAATTCTAATACCAAGAATATAGTTTTAACTTGGACAGTCTCCCATGATAAGATAAACTTCCTTGACCTTGAGATATTCAAGTCAGATAATGTGCTTTTAACCAAAAATTATTTTAAAACAGTTGATCGTAATGGATATATTCCTTTGTCAAGTTGTCACCATCGTCTGTGGCTATGCAATATCCCGCGAGGCCAGTTTGTGAGGCTCCGCAGGAATTGCACCCTGGAGTCGGATTATCTGGCCCAGTCGCAGGAATTATCTAATCGATTTGTGTCTAAAGGTTACTCTCGTCCCTTGATTATGCAAGAAATGGAAAAAGTTAGGCTGTTAGAGAGGAGTGTTATTGTAGCTGACAAACCACCCATTACTGATAAGGAGCCATCTAACTTCAAAATGGTGCTTGACTATAACATTCAGTATAAGAAATTTGAAAAAATAGTGGCCAAACACTGGCCCATCTTGAAGGGTGATGTTGTTTTGGGTCCGGCCCTTCCGGATCGGCCACAATTCATCTATAGAAAAGCCCCCTCTCTGAGGGATAGTCTAGCCCCTGGTGTAATTGACCCGCCAGTTGTTGCACAGCCAAAACTTTTTGACTTCCTATCTGGATTTTATGCTTGCGGTCGCTGTGCGACCTGCAAGCATGTCAAACAGCATATTAAGAAACGGAAGTCTTTCTGTTCCAATGTGACCCAGTTAGAGTATCCCATCAAGCAATTAATTACGTGCGATACTATCGGCGTAGTTTATATGCTTGAGTGTGAGTACGGCTTGCAGTATGTGGGTCGCACGTCACGGGCATTGCATGTGAGAGTGGGGGAACATATCAGCAATATCAAAAGGGGTATTAGGAGTCACAGTGTATCTAAACACTTTAGGCAGTGTCACCAGAGGAATCCCAAAGGGTTAAAATTCTGGGGCATTGAAAAAGTTACAAAACATTGGCGAGGGGGACATTACATCCGCCAATTGAGTCGGCGTGAGTCTTATTGGATATATGAGACTAAAGTATCCTCGCCAGCTGGTTTAAATGTAGAGTTTGACCTTAATTGTTTTATTTCCAATAGATAATCCCCCCTTTCTTATGTATCTGTATATTTTTAAATATTTTTAAATATTTTTAATTATATTTTGTATATATTATATTTTATATATATATATATTTTAATATTAATATTTTTATTTTTAATATTCTTAACATTTATGTCCAGTATCTATCTGTTACATGTAGTGTTCCTTTTCTAGACCTTAATGGGTTAATATATAAGGATTTACATATGTGTTTTTGATGTATTTTATGTAATTTGGGTGTGCGATCGTGGCTGACGTCATTTATATTTTTTATGTTAGATTTCTTTTTAAAGGGGTCTTTTTTGCCTTTGAGGATTTCTATCCTTATTGCATATATTTAACTTTTGGTATTTAGGAGTCTGCCCTTTGATAGTATTCCGATCGAATGTGTTTCCTTTTTCCCATTATGATCGAATCTGTCATTTTTTTCCATCATGGTGCAGTTTGTGCCTTCCTTTGCTGACAGTCTTTGTTGTCTAATTAGGATTGATGGGAGGGCTTGATTACTAGTGGGTGTGTCATGGCAGCCACAGGCTTCTTATACCTAGACAGCGGGACGTTTGCATGCTGCCTTTTTTCACCCCACGCTGATGAAGTCCCGCTCATAGGGACGTAACTTCGTACGAGGGGAAGGGGCCACATGTGACGTCAACCGCGATCGCCGACCTAGACTGAAACCCATGCTCTTATGGATGTTTTATGCTGTTTCGCTGCACTCGTTTGAGAGTGCTTATACAGTGAGTGTATTCGTTTTTTATTCTTAAATAAATGTATTTTGGCTTCAGAGAGCACTAGATTTCCTCTCCTTTGTTTTTTATGCCCTGATTGCCATGTCCTGATCCTGAGTCTGACTGATATCGTGGTTCTACTGCTGCATTGCTTGCTGTCCTCTGAGAACAGGTGGTTCTCTGATTATGCTTTGTGACCTATTGCAGGTCGAAGTTGTAAGGTGAGAGGCCATTCCTGCTATTTGGTGGAGGTTCCTTCTGGATATCACCCTTTGGATTTTTGCACTATTATATTCCGATTTGGATCATCTTTTTGCACTTGAGCACTTTATATGGACTTTATTATATAATTTATAATTATATATCATATATCATATGTTTTAACTTTCTGTATGTATAGTTTAAAATTGTTTGTTTTGCGCTGCACTATTATTATTTTTTGTTCGGTCTCATGTCTCATCTTTCTCTTGGCAAGGCCCCATAGATTCTCTATGGGGTTCAGGTCAGGCGAGTTTGCTGGCCAATCAAGCACAGTAATCCCACGGTCATTGAACCAGGTTTTGGTGTTTTTGGCAGTGTGGGCAGGTGCCAAGTCCTGCTGGAAAATTAAGTCAGCATCCCCATAGAGTTCATCTGTGGAAGGAAGCATGAAGTGCTCAAAAATCTCCAGGTTGATGACTGCGTTGACCCTGGACTTAATGAAGCACAGTGGACCAAACACCAGCAGATGACACGGCTCCCCAAATCAACACAGACTGTGGAAACTTCACTCTGGACTTCAAGCATCTTGCAGTGTGTGCCTCTCCATTCTTTCCCCATACGCTGGGTCCTTGGTTTCCAAATGAGATCAGAAAAGAGGACTTTGGACCACTGAGCAACAGACCAGGTCCGTTTTTCTTTAGCCCAGGTAAGGCGCTTCTGACGTTGTTTGTTGTTCAGGAGTGGCTTGACAAGAGAAATACGACATTTGAAGCCCATGTCCAGGATCTGTCTGTGTGTGGTTGGTGGCTCTTGATGAACTGCCTCAGTTCACTCCTTATGAAAGTCCCCAACACTTTTAAATGGCATTTTCCTGACAATCCTCTCCAAGCTGTGGTCAACCCTGCTGCTTGTGCACCTTTTAATTCCACACTTTTCCCTTCCACATAACTTTCTATTTTTAACTTTCTAACTTTGATACAGCACTTTGGGAACATCCAACTTGTTTTGCAATCACCCTTTGAGGCTTTCTGTCAGGGAAGGAATAGGAACCAGACTTGCCAGTATCGCCGCTTTCCTGCATGCATTCGTGGCAGAGAGGTGCTTTGGCGCATACGTGTGTGCGATCCAACGGAACAGCACGCGTTCATGCGCACTGGTGTGCGCATTACGTGAGTTCCGTTGCTGGCCTAAAAAAGGCTGCTCAGTTCCATATGTAATTGCTGGTTCATCTCTCAGCTTCCCCTGTTCCTTGCCTTGTATCCTGCCTTGTGATTACCCGTTGTGATCCGGATTGACCTTGACCTGCTCTGATCTCCTCCTGCACCTGACCCCCAGCTTGCTTAAAGGACTTGCTACCAGTCTCTTGTGTTTGACCCTCGGCTTGCTTAAATACTTTGCTACCAGTCCTATGTGTTTGACCCTCAGCTTGCTTAAAGGACTTTGCTACCAGTCTCCTGTATTTGACCCCCGGCTTGCTTTAAGGACTTTGCTACCAGTCTGCTGTGTTTGACCCTTGGCTTGCTTAAGGACTCTTCTATTCGTCTACCCTGTTGGGTTAGAACCATAGCCAGGCCTGAAACACTGATCAGTTTCTACCTATCCCTGCACAGCTACCAGCTTTCCAGCGACCTTCACGCAAGACCTGCCCAGCCTGCTGGTGACTCATGTCTCTTTGTGCCCTTCACCCTCTGTGCCACCACCAGGGGTGGAGTGCGCTTAGTCACAAGAGAGAACCGCTCTCAGCATCTTGGCCTCATTGAGTACCTTTCTGACACTTATGGAGGGTGTCAATGATGGTTTTCTGCACAACTGTCAGGTCAGCAGTCTTTCCCATGATTGTGATTCCTACTGAACCAGACTGAAAGACCATTTAAAGGCCCAGGAACCCTTTGCGTGTGTTATGGCTTAATTAGCTGATTAGAGTGTGACACTTTGAGCCTAGAATATTGCAGCTTTTCACAATATTCAAATTTCCTGAGATTGTGGATTTGGGGTTTTCATGAGCTGTAAGCCATAATCACAATATTACAAATCATGGCTTGAACTATCTTGTTTTGCATGTAATGAGTCTATCTCATATATGAGTTTCACCTTTTAAGTTGCATTAGTGAAATAAATTAACTTTTGCACGATATTATAGTTTTTCACGTTTCACCTGTATATAAATGCACCTGATTTTTTTTTTTTTTTTTAAGAGATTTCTAAATCAAGTGTTCCACATTTCTTAGAAGACAGCCTTTACTATTATACCTTCAAGACAACTAGTCCCACTATACTGTTTACATTGTGTGTGTGTGTGTGTGTGTGTGTGTGTGTGTGTGTGTGTGTGTGTGTGCGTGTGCATGTAAGTAAATGGGTCTGCCAAGCTCAACAGCTCTTAATTTACTATCATTCCAAGTGTAAACCAACATAGAAGCCTCACCATTATCAAAACTATCATTCACCTAGATACAATTATGGTGAATCTGGACAGCCACAGCTGCTTTTGCTGATTTCGTGTTAGTAAAAGTTTGGCGAGAGACGATTCGCGCTTTTCAGTCTTTGTGCTTTTCAGTCTGTAATGGAGATGGCACATACTTCACGCTTTAAAAAATGCTAGTTTTACCAGAACGAGTGCTCCCGTCTCATAACTTGCTTCTGAGCATGCATGTTTTTTTCCCGCCGTTAAAGCGTACACACGACTGTTTTTCATGACGTGAAAAAATAGAGCAGGTTCTAAATTTATAACGGACATTTTTCACGCCAAGAAAAATGCTCTGGAGACTACACACGATCGTTTTTAATGACCAATTTTAAAAAATTGCATTTTTCTCGTCATGAAAAACGATTGTGTGTACGCGGCATAAGTCGTCATCCAGTCCAGAATCTCATTTAATGGTAAGGCATTAAATTTGAATTTAGATCTACTTAGACTTACAAACCAATATTTATCTCTGATAAACACCAAGATGATCATGGGTGTCTTTGACATTGAATCAATTCTATGAGTTATGCAATAAAATTTACAGGGGTTTCTTCTTATTGTTTTCCGTCTCTGTTATTTCATTCTAAGTAGGCACTCCCTCTATAATATGGCAGAATAAAAAAATTCAATGTGCCAGAATAAAATTATAATGTGTGTCTGTATGTATATATATATATATATATATATATATATATATATATATATATATATATATATATATATATATATATATATATATATATATACACTATAAAACTATTATATAAACTTAAGTTGTGAAATTTGCCAAACGTAAACAACAATTCTAGATTGGAAAAAAAGGAAATGATGTGTTGAGCCAGCTTTAAAATCTCTAAAGACCTATTTTATAACTATATTGAATCACTTACCTCTAAATTGGTTTTGGCTGTTTCACGTAGGTAAAGCGAATGGAGGAAATTGAATAGCCTGACGATAGCCGAGAAGACTTGAAAGGCTGTCAAAACAATTGTCAGTCATTATAAACAAAAGTGATTGAGCAAGAATTAAGGTAAACACCTGGGACTGCTATAATTTCTCACATAGTGAGTTTAAGCACATGTTAGTGGAACTAATTATATGTGATGCAGATTAACCAGATGTTGCAAGAGACTATATAAATTATTTGTGAATCCCATAATGTTTAAACCAAAATGAAAGCAATGTTTTAACCAAGCTTGCAATTCTAGCCTTTCTTAGTCATTTATCACTATTTAAATTGTGCCAGTTCAGTATAAATCTAAATTGCCATATGTAGTATGAGAGATTTAATGGTTAGAAATATAGTAAGCTTCATATGAAACACCTGATATAAATATATACAAAAAATGTTCAAGTTAGAGAAAGAGAGAGAAGAGACAGCAGAGAGTGCAGCGAGAAAGAGAGGAAAGACTACAGAGCGAGACAGCAGAGAGCGAGAGGGGAGAGAGACAGCAGAGAGACAAAAGATAATGCAGAGAGGAAGAGAGACAGAGAGGAGAGATAGAGAATACAGAGAGAGAGAGAGAGACTGTGCGTAGGTGGGAAGAGGATAGTATAATGTTAGGTCTCCACCCACATGCTTAGGTGCTATGCCACGACCACAGATCGACAGATTTATGAGGGCCAAAACCAAATGAGAATGAATTCTTAAGAGGTACACAATGTTATTTAAGTTATGCATTCTCTGCATTAAGTTAAAAAGTTCAGCTCCCCCCAACCTCCCCCAACTACTTATCTAAGCTCAATTTCCTTCCAGTGCTGTGCCTGAGAGCAGCAGCACTTCTATCTCTCTCTCTCTCTCTCTCTCCCCTCACAGGATCTGAGGCTGCAGAGGGATCTATAGGCTCCTGCTGCTGTCAAAAAAATTGTGAGGAGGGGGAGAGGTCAAGCAGGACACACACAGAGACAAGATATACCTGTACTCAAATCCCAAGATCTTGTACATGTATTTAAACGATCGGGTGCTAAAGGGGTGTGGCCAGATGTTAACTCTGCAAATTCTGTATGGGCCCTCTGCACACTGTTATTCACCCTTTCCAGCAAACTATGCAATTTTTTTTAATCTCTTCTTTTTTATTTGAATGTTTGCTCTTATAATACTCCTTGTGCTTTTGAAAATATACAAAAAATACGTATTTAAAAATACATTTCTAAAATATTTCATCATTTACCATGTACCCTTTGTCCATTTTTACCATTCCCCACCCCAACCCTCTCCACCAGACCCACACCACCTTATATTTACCCTTTTAATTTTCTATCTCATCTATATTCTCTTTGGTTTCTCTTCTTCTTTTTTTCCTTTCTTTCTTCCCATTTTCTTTCTCCCTTCCCTTTCTTTCCTGGTACTGGGGTTCTCCTAAGTGTGCATTTTTACTCTTTTAGAATTATGCTTCTTTTTGCCTTTCCATCTTTACCCCCCTACAGTCCCCCATGGTCCCTACCTCCGGAGTCTATCTATTACCAACTGTGGTGGCGCAAGTCTAGCATCCCCCATCCACGGTTGCCAAATGAGGTCGAATTTACCCACTTCCCCTCTGTGACTATATGTTAATCTTTCTCTAAAAAGTAGAGAATTCACATATAGGATCCACTGCCTTCCCATGGGTATATCTGATGCCATCCAGTATCGTGCGATTTCTTGTTTTCTTGCCAGATATAGCACTTTGGTTAACATACAGTAAGATACATTCCTTTTGAAAACGACTCAACATCTCTAGCGCCAAGTAAATATACCAGGGGGTCCAGAGGGATGGGTACCTGAGCCAATCTACTTATACACTGGGAGACCTCCTCCCAATACCGATGTACATTTTGGAAATCTCCACAATAGGTGTATAAAATCCCCTTGATGTACCCTATGCAGTTGCACTGGTGTTCTATAGGGATGAGCCGAACACCCCCCTGTTCGGTTCGCACCAGAACTTGCGAACACACCAAATGTTCGTGTGAACTTTAGAACCCCGTTAAAGTCTATGGGACTCGAACATTTGAAATCTAAAGTGCTAATTTTAAAGGCTAATATGCAAGTTATTGTCCTAAAAAGTGTTTGGGGACCTGGGTCCTGCCCCAGGGGACATGTATCAATGCAAAAAAAGTTTTAAAAACGGACATTTTTTCGGGAGCAGAGAATTTAATAATGCTAAAAGTGAAACAATAAAAGTGAAATATTCCTTTAAATTTCGTACCTAGGGGGGGTGTAAAGTTAGCATGTGAAATTGCGCAGGGACAGTTCTATGTACTGGAAACATGCGCTAAGTGTTATTTCTGAAAGGAAAAAAAATCTTTTAAAACCGGACTTGCGGCTATAATGAATTGTCGTCTTGTCGGTAATTCAGAGCGAATTCATTCATAAAAAAAAAATAGCGTGGGGGTCCCCCCAAATTCCATTACCAGGCCCTTCAGGTCTGGAATGGATATTAAGGGGAACCCCGCCGTCAATTTAAAAAAAAATGATGTGGGGTTCCCCCCAAATATCCATTCCCGACCCTTCAGGTCTGGTGTGGATTTTAAGGGGAACTCCACCCCAAATTTAACAAAAAAATGGCGTGGAGTTCCCCCAAAAATTCACACCAGACCCCTTATCCAAGCACGTTAACCTGGCTGCAGAAAAGAGGGGGGACAGAGTGCGGCCCCCCCTCTCCTGAACCGTACCAGGCCACATGCCCTCAACATGGGGAGGATGTCCCCATGTTGATGGGGACAAGGGCCTCATCCCCACAACCCTTTCCCGGTGGTTGTGGGGGTATGCGGGCGGGGGGCTTATCAGAATCTGGAAGACCCCTTTAACAAAGGGGACCCCCAGATCCTGCCCCCCCTATGTGAATTGGTAATGGGGTACATTGTACCCCTACCATTTCATGAAAGAAGTGTAAATAGTTTGAAAAAACACACACACACACCGTAGAAAAAAGTCCTTTATTAATAAAAAAAAATGGAATCTGGGGGGACCCCCGCGCTATTTTTTTTTTTTTTAATGAATGAATTCTCTCTGAATTGCCAGAGCCGACAATTCATTATAGCCGCAAGTCCGGTTTTAAAATACTTTTTTTCCTTTCGGAAATGACACTTTGTGCATGGACAGTTCTATGTATGGGAAACATGCGCTATTTCACATGCTAACTTTACACCCCCCTTGGTACGAAATTTAAAGTAATATTTCACTTTTATTGTTTCACTTTTAGCATTATTAAATTCACTGCTCCCGAAAACTTTTTTTTGCATTGATACATGTCCCCTGGGACAGGACCCAGGTCCCCAAACACTTTTTAGGACAATAAATTGCATATTAGCCTTTAAAATTAGCGCTTTAGATTTCTCCCATAGACTTTAACAGGGTGTTCTGCGGCTTTTTGAATTTGCCGCAAACACCCCTAATTTTTCGTTGTTCGCCGAATAGGCGAACAGGCACTGTTCGAGTCGAACATGAGTTCGACTCGAACTCGAAGCTCATCCCTAGTGTTCTATATGCCCCGATGCAAAATAAATAATTGTGATAATCTATGAGCCGCAGATATCAATACCACTGGAATGGATTCTAAGGCCCTTTCCCACTGGTTCTGATCCATATCCCCTATATCTTCCGCCCATTTACTGCAACATCTCAGAGAGGTATGGTCCTGAGCCGTAGATAACAGTTCCATATAGATTTTTGATATTAATCCTCTCAGATCATCCGTTCCCAATACTTCCTTCATCAAAGATGATGACGATGTTACTAGGGAGTGTGTTATTTGTTGTGCTTGCAAGGCATGTCGTAGTTGGAGGTATTGGTAAAACCCCTTGGGTTCAGCTGAAATTCATGACATAGTTGTTCATATGTTTTTAATACCTCCCCCTCATACAGCTATGCAAAAAAGTGTATCCCTTTCTCTTTCCATAGAGTAAATCCCCTTAGTTCCTGTGTTTCCGGGTATCTAGGGTTCTGCCATATTGGAGTGATGGGCAACGGCCTATTATCCCCAGAGCTTTCCACATCCCCCCCATACCCTTTTGAGAAGAATACCTATCGGTGCAGAGTATGGTATACTCGGAAGATCCATTTCCAAATGAGACGCCGCCTTCAGTAGGGGGGCAGCTGTAGTCACCAGGTTACTTATAGGGTCCTCACTCTTTTCCCGCCCCCATCCCGCCAGCTGCTGGAACTGGGAAGCCAAGAAGTACATTTTAGGATGCGGGACTGCAAGGCATCCTCTATCCTTTCTGTACTGAAGGGTAGTTAAGCTAATCCTAGCTGTCTTCTTCTTCCATATCAATTCCCTCATTAGTGTGTCAATTTGTTTGAACCATTTGTTCGTGATCCACATGGGGGAGTTATGGAAAAAGTATAGGAGCTGTAGTGCCCATACCATTTTTATTTAATTTGCCCGTCCTACCACCGACAATGGGAGCTTACACCAGCTATTGCATTTCTCTTTCTGTCTAGCTGGCCCAGGTTCAACCGAAGGTACTCGGCCGGGTCTGGGGATACCACTACTCCAAGATATTTAAAGCTGTTGGTTATAACAATCTGCTCTTCCCCGGATGGCAAGGGTTCCTCCAGCTTGTCCACCGGCATCAAAGTTGACTTGGACCAGTTAATAGCGAAACCTGAGAAGCCACCAAAGTCCCCAATTATCCTCATCACTTCCTGCAGTGATGCGGATGAGTCACCCAAATAGATAAGCACATCATCTGCATACGATAATATTTTATCTTCCCTCTGGCCCCTACGGAACCCCACCACCTCCTTGGCGTTGCGGATCATGGTGGCCAAAGGTTCAACTGCTAATGCGAACAACAGTGGGGACAGCGGGCACCCCAGACATCTAGGAGTTGCCCATATATTACCGTATATACTCGAGTATAAGCTGAGTTTTTCAGCACTTTTTTGTGCTGAAAATGCCCCCCTCGGCTTATACTCGAGTCACCTTTTTGTGCCTGATCTCCCGGACTTTGGGGACCCAGTACCGGTTGGTATACATGTAGCCCCACTCCTCCTCTACAAGTGTGCAAAGTTTGTTGTCCGGGGAGCACAGTGTTTTCAAATCCGGGCATCCCTTCCATAGACTCCCATGTTAAATGGTAATTTCTCTGGTGATTTTGGGGACACGGTACTGGCCAGTCATAGGTCCCCCGGACCCAGAACTTGGCACACCTGTAGCCCCATTTCTTCTCTACAGGTGTGCAAAGTTTGTTGTCTAAGGGACCTACGGCTAGGGAGCATCGAAGTTTCAAAGCCAGGCACTCCTTCCATAGACTCCTATGTTAAACGTCAGTCGAGGCATGGGTACAGTGAGTCTTGGGCACAGTGAGGCATGGACACAGTGAGGCATGCACATGGACACAGTGAGGCAACGTGAGGCACAGTGAGGCATGCAGATGGACACCCTAGGCTTGTACTCGTCAATACGTTTTCCCAGTTTTCTGTGGTAAAATTAGGTGCCTCGGCTTATATTCGGGTCGGCTTATACTTGAGTATATACAGTAGTTGTTTTTTGAGGAATGATCTAGAATTGAGTAGTGAAGTGTTAATTGATGTAATTTATTAACATAAATCATATGCTATATATCATGTCACTATATATCATGTCACTATATATCATGTTAAAAAAATCCTCTAAGTACCTTATTCCTGCAGCGTTGATTTTTCCCTGTACTTTGGCATCTGCAGGGAAATATTTTTGGGAGGGGCTTCTATCACTCTGCTGATGTATGTTCTCTTCAGTGTGAGTCTGTGTCTGGTCAGCCCTGATTGGTGTTGTGCCAGTCACATGAGCAAGAGTAATTCAAATTAGGCAAAATATCAAATAACTGTTTTACAACTCCTTATAAATCTTTATTGAACATTAAATGTGTAATTTTTGTGCATTAATATGGTGTAGGTGGGGCCAAAGATAATTGACACTAGATTAATTTTGTTCAGATGGCACCTTTTTTAACTTTACAGGTATAGGCAATTACATTAGGTATATTTAATACTGATTTATATTAAAATAAACAAAAACCAAAAGGTTGACGCTGCGCTAAATTAAATATTGAATTATAAATGTAAATAGCTGCTAGCACTAAATTGTGTACAACAACTTGGTAACATAAAAAAGAAAAAAACAGTGCAGCGCTAGTGAGTGATAATGTGCTCATATAAATTAATAATAAACAAAAAAAGTCATTCTGGAATAAACTGAAAATTTAGCCAGAATAGGAAAAAACATAAAAATGCAGATGGATATATGAAGAAAAAGTCTTAAAAAGCCACGAAACAAAGTTCATATGACTCTATCCAGTAATTTTCCTTGTGAAAGAGAAGTGGATTGTGCAGACAATGTGAAAGACTCTTGATTGATGTGAGGTAAGCTGTCACCAATACACCCGTGAGGAAGGATAAGATTGCCTGCTTACCAGATGAAAAGACTGTTTTGCATCAGTCTAATAGGGCCTGTGGGAAGTCTGGTCTCCCAATACCTTAGCCGTCAAGATAACCACGGTATAGCTCAGCATACAATCCGAAGAGTCATAAACCAAAAAAAAGAGAAGAAGGACCTCTCATAGCGTATAACGTTTAAAAATAGAAGAGGGTTTAATAAAAATTGCACTTACAATTAGGCAATATAAATACAGCATGGATAGCAAAACGTCTCCGATCTCTTGTTCCGATGCTTCTCGCTACTCGGTCAGGAAAACACAGCCGGCGTTCAGGACGGAACGCGATGACGTCACGGCACCCTACGATCGTTTCGTCGCTAATGGACTTCAACGGGGGAGTAAGCCGGATGTCCCCCGAAAATTACTGGATAGAGTCATATGAACTTTGTTTCGTGGCTTTTTAAGACTTTGTCTTCATATATCCATCTGCATTTTTATGTTTTTTCCTATTCTGGCTAAATTTTCAGTTTATTCCAGAATGACTTTTTTTGTTTATTATTAATTTATATGAGCACATTATCACTCACTAGCGCTGCACTGTTTTTTTCTTTTTTTTGATTTATATTAAAACTAAAAGTTTTTGTAAGTTTCTTAGTGTCAGGAGCATTTCGTGCTCCTGTTCCTAATTCCAGTATCTGGGGTTTTGGCTATGTCACTCTCCTTGTCTGTCCATCTGCAGGCTGATTAATGCGATCAGCCTGTGGTTGGAAACCAAGCCTGTTATAAGCCAGCTGAACCCTCATTTGTATGCTTGTGATAGACAGAGATACATGTGTTGTTCCTGATCAAGCTCCATGTCTGTCTGCCCTGCTCTGCTAGATTGGATTTCCCTGTACACACCATGCAGGAGGAGTCAATTGTCATTTGCCCTCTGTTCTGTTTGCAGTGAGGTTTGAAGCACCTACTGCCAGAGGAAGGTTAGGCAGTTCCAGTCAGCGGTATTCCAGCCAGTATTCCAGCCTCCAACGTCCATGCCCTCTTGCCTCCTTCTTCCCTCCTTCTTCCTCCCACACTACCATCAGGCAAGGTAAGGGCTGCAAGGTAATCCGCCCCCCCCGCGACAGTTGTGTGACCGTCCTTTTCAGGACAAGCCGCGGCTGCAGCCCAGTTCGTTATCCCTCATTTCCCCTCCAGACCCCCGTGATCAAAACGATCGGAACTTCTCCTCGCCCCAAATCAAGACCCCCACAGCTCCCCTCATCCACCCCACACCCCCTCCGGACCCGGACATAGCCCCACAGGCCCCCCCCCCCCGTCCACACACCACCTCGGCCTCAGCCTGGACAATCCCGCGAAATTCCTTGCGGCGGCCGCAATCTCAGGAAGTCGGCGGCTACAGCCCGCACGTCTCGCCGGGAAATTGTCCCTCCCCCATTAAGAACTTCAGAACCCCCCTCGCCCCAAGAGGTCTCCCCCAACAGCTCCCCTCAGTGCCCAAGAGCTCCTCTCCCGGTTAACCATACCTACCCAGCTGATCAGGCCCTGGCTCGGGCCTAGTCCCCGGTCGGCGGCCCCACTTCTACACCCAAGTGCTCCTGTGCATTTACCCCTACTCCCCCTTTACAGCCGTAGAAGAACGCCATCGCCCACCTGCGAAAGCCACCAAACTCAGGGTCCATTCCCCTCCCCAGCCCCCGACTTGACTATGCAAATGCCCTCTATCTCGACTCCCCAAATTACCAAATCACTCGTCTGCAAGTCGTTCAAAATATGGCACGCTAGACTTGTGACTGGGAAAAACCATGGGAACCAATCTCACCTTCACTGAGATCCCTTCAGTGGTTGCCAGTAAAAGCCAGAATTACTTTCAGGCACTCTGTCTAACACATAAGTGTGTTCAAGGAAATGCCCACAATATCTATGCAAAAACTAAAAGTGCACAACCTCCAATCGCGTTCTGCGATCCACCAACCAAAATCTACTCCAGATACGGAGATTTGCAGTCCAAGGACCCAGGTTATGAACACTCTACCAACCAGCAATCATGTAAGCTTTGTCGTAAGTCCTCTGAGAATCCGGGCCACTGTCTATAATTAGGCCCCATGGGTGAGGCACAAAACATGTCAGAGGAATGTAGTCAGGAGAAGCTTATGCTGAGGATGTATCTTCATCTGTCTATATAGTGGGTTGGGCTCCAGTGTGTGGAATTTCCACCCTCTGTCTTCTGATTTATTCTGCTTGACTGGATGAGCTTGTTTGAATACCGCTACCCATTTTGAGCTTTGGACTGCGGGAGGAGCTTTGTAGCTGCTTCAAGCTGCACTCCTAAGTTGGTTTGTATATGGTTAACAATTTTTACTGTAAAAATAAGCTCACAAATGACACTATAAAAATAGTTTTTGCAGTGGCCAATGCATATAAAGTTGAGGGCCTTTAGCCTTATTTTTCTTAAGAGAAAACCTTTCTATAGCTTTTAAATCTATTGTGGCTCTACTTCCACCATTCAATTCAGGTATTAGAGCCACCTATCTAAATAAAAGCCATTTTCTGATGCAACATGGCAAGAATACATATGATATAGCTCCGCCCTATATTCAACCCACAGGACCTGTCCCAATCCATAAAAGCCTGACTGAGAGCAACCCTCCCCATTCTACTTTTTGTCCCACTCAAGATATACATCGGCAAGACCGTGATGTTGCAATAAGTCCTTACCTGCCGATTGTGTTGGTGTCCATCTGGGTTCAAGAGTTCTGACTACTCCAAGAGACTCACTGACGCTCAACCCCTGGATGTCTTCAGTTGCTATTCGATGGATGGTGCTCTTGATTGCCGTATAACAGTGTTTAAGTCTCATATAGCGGCACACATCCTTGTAATTTTGAACAAGCTTTTTTTGGCCTATGTATTCCCCAATGCTAAGCACTATTCCAGGCGCAATTGGTCATTAGTCTGGCCTTCCTCCTCATATGAGGTTGAGGCTCCAGTGAGGTCTTTCTGCTGATTTGTTTCACTCTACATTCCAGGACCTCAAGATTCTTTTGCAGAATGGAAAATGTTAAGAGTGAATGGAAGGGGGTGTAAGGGCCCCTTTCTGAAGGACGCACAGCCATGGTCCTTTTCAATCCCTTCACCCTCCAGACCTTTTCTTCATTCTAACCAGAATAGCACATTCTGCTCAGGAGGTAGATGTTTGCTCTGATTACATTAATATTATACAACTACAAAGGGGAGCATTTCAAAGCCCTCCATCAAAGAGATTTACAGGCTTTTATTCTCCTCTGTGTGTCGTACAAATACCGGTGTTGAATTTTAACCACTTGCTGACCAGCTACCCATCATTATATTGTGGCAGGTCAGCACGTGACAGCTGTAGCTGTACGTTGGCCCTTTAAAACAGCTCTAGCATGGGGCGGCACGGTGGGGGACACGATACGTGTGGCCTGGCAGCCACGATATCCGCCTCGCCACACGCAATGGCGAGCAAGAGAGAGCCAGAACAGGGATGTGTGTGTGTGTAGGTGTGTAAACACACAACATCTCCATTCTGTCAGGAGAGGAGAGACAGATCGTCTGTTCCCTACTAAGTTGAAACAGTGATCTGTCTCCTCCTCAGTAAGTCCCATCCCCATACAGTTAGAATACTTAGCAGGAACACATTAAACCCCTTGATCGCCCCCCTAGTGTTAACCCCCTTCCCTACCAGTATATTTACACCAGTAATTGCATTTTTTATAGCACTGATCGCTGTATGAATGTCACTGGTCCAAAAAAAATTCAAAGTGTCCACCGCAATGTTGCAGTCCCATTTAAAATCTCCACCATTACTAGTAAAAAAAATAATACAAAGGCAATAAAAATGCAGCAATCTATTACCTATTTTGTAGTTGCTATAACGTTTGTGCAAACCAATCAATATACGTTTTATTGCAATATTTTTTACTAAAAAATATGTAGAAGAATATATATATATATTGGCCTAAAACTTATGAAGACATTTATTTTGAATTTTTTTGGGGGGGGGGATATTATTATAGCAAATAGTATATAAAAAATGTTATTCTTTCAAAATTGTCGCTTATTTTTGTTTATAGCGCAACAAATAAAAACCGCAGGAGTGATCAAAAATACAACTAACGGAAAGCTCTTTTTGTGGGGAAAAAAGGACGTCATTTTTGTTTGGGTTGCAGCGTCGCACAACCGCACAATTGTCAGTTAAAGCGACAGAGTGCCGTATTTCACCCATTACCTTTTATGGAGGTTCTAATCTCTGTGTATCGCCCCTCTGAGGAAATGGGTGCTTCAATCATCATTACTTGGATGGTATTCTATGGTTGGCTCACAGACCAGATGACCTACTAGTTCAAAAGGGGATTTTTCTGACCAGCCTGAGACGTTTTGGGCTGGATAGGAGGTGTCAAGACAGTTGCAGCATACCTGACTAGTCATCATACTGAGACCCAGTTCAATTCTCATTTTTCCTCCTTCTTTGAATGGGCCAAGCAGTTGTCAGCTGCCCAGGGGTCTTCTGGAAACAATGATGTCTTGCATCCCTATGCTACCCCTGGGCACACTGGATTCTCTGGATGTTCCAAAGAACTTCTTTTTGCAATGCAGAAGGCAGCACTTGAGCAGATTTAAAGTGCTTCTTCCCAGATGCACAGAAGCCTCTGGTGATGGTATGTCAGGAGACCCTCACTTGATCCATTCAGAAGGTCCATTATCCGGGACTATTGTCAACAATGATGTCAGTACTTGGTTCCCAATATAAGGGTCTTTAATCGGAATATCTTCCCCATTAAAAACTCGAGTCTGTTTGTATCACTATCCATTCGCAAAGTGCCTCACTTCCTACCCTCACACATTGGTGGAGGAAGTGGATGCCCTCACTCACCCAAGCAATAGTCATCTAGCAGATGCCTTTCAGTAGCAGTAGCCTTTGGTCATGAATTTCCAGGGGAGACTGTTGTCTGAGGGTCTCACTGTAATAGCGAGCATGCTGATTGGCCAGAGGCCTTGGGTTTTACCCTAGCCATGCAATCTAGACTGTAAATTAGGGGGAATGTTTTGAGGACTTGGGCCGTCTTCTGGAAATGTTTCAATCCTGACAAGGTTTCCCGAAAGTACGCTCAACAAATGATATTTACTCTGAAGTCTAGAACGAGTTCACAGCCTGAGCAGAATTTTGATCCTCGCAACCCGGAGTTGCCGAGTTGTCAAGTTGCTATTATTTCCTCCACTGGATCTGGATTTGGGGCTAAGACTAGTTCTGTAGGGCTCAACTTTTAGCCATTTCAGCTTTCACCAGGGAAAATAGGCATGTGAGCTGCCAGGGGGAATGCTTCACTAGGTCAGTCCCTTAGACTTTTCACTGAGGGGGAATAGCATTCCCCTAGTACGGTTTTAATTCTAGTCCTGGATTTCCTTGCCAGGACTCTGTTTGCATTATCAGTAAAGCAGTCCTCAGTGGGACATCACTTGAGAGGCAGTGTCCTCTTTAACTATAGGCGATAGATTCAAGGGTCAGAGTATCGGCTTTGCAAGCACTTGGAGCTACAGAGTCCTACATCCTATTCCTTTCAGACAAAGGGCCTATGCTCCCTCGAGAACCTTTGTTCCCAAGTAGCTTCTGTTTTCATCTTACAAAGTGGTGGTTCCATCCTTTCCGGCAGAGATAGCTAACCTACACCAGATGTACCAAGTGTCTAAAATGCCTACCTTCAAGCAGCTTCCTAGTTAAAATCCCCCGAAAGGCTGTTTGTGTTTCCATCAGGCAAATTCGGAGGAGGAACCATAAGCAAAACCTTTTCCTCTTGGAGAGTCAGGGTAATCCAGAAAACTTAGCGTGTTCAGGCAAGAGCCTCCAGAAGTGATACAGGCTTATTCAGCTAGGTCCATTTTTACATATCTAAATTCAGGCATTTGCATTTGGAGACATCTGCAAAGCAGCTGGTTGGTGCAGTGCCTCAGGCACTACAGAGAAGACCCAGGAGCTTGTACGTCAATGAACTTCAACAGAATGACAGTCCAGGCTACATAGTTACATAGTTAGTCAGGTTGAAAAAAGACACAAGTCCATCCAGTTCAACCACAAAAAAAAATAAACAAACAAAATAAAAAACACAATACAATCCCATACACCCAACTCCATACCCACAGTTGATCCAGATGAAGGCAAAAAAAAACAGCAGAGCATGATCCAATTTGCTACAGCAGGGAAAAAAAATTCCTTCCTGATCCCCCGAGAGGCAATCGGATTACCCTGGATCAACTTTACCTACAAATCTTAGTACTCAGTTATATTATGTACATTTAGGAAAGAATCCAGGCCTTTCTTAAAGCAATCTACTGAGCTGGCCAGAACCACGTCAGGAGGGAGTCTGTTCCACATTTTCACAGCTCTTACTGTGAAGAAACCTTTCCATATTTGGAGATGAAATCTCTTTTCCTCTAGACGTAAAGAGTGCCCCCTTGTCCTCAGTGTTGACCGTAAAGTGAAAAACCAAGTTCACTATATGGACCCCTTATATATTTGTACATGTTGATCATATCCCCCTTATTCTCCTCTTCTCAAGAGTGAATAAATGTAGTTCTTCTAATCTTTTCTCATAGCTGAGCTCCTCCATTCCTCTTATTAGTTTGGTTGCCCTTCTCTGCACTTTCTCCAGTTCTCCGATATCCTTTTTGAGAACTGGGGCCCAAAACTGAACTGCATATTCCCGATGAGGTCTTGCTAATGATTTGTTCAGGGGCAAAATGATATCTCTCTCTCTGGAGTTCATACCTCTCAATACAAGAAAGGACTTTGCTCGCTTTGGAAACCGCAGCTTGGCATTGCATGTTATTATTGAGCTTATGATCTACCAAAACCCCAAGATCCTTCTCCACTACAGATCCCCCCAGTGTACTCCCCCTAGTATGTATGATGCATGCATATTCTTAGCCCCCAAGTGCATAACTTTACATTTATCAACATTAAACCTCATCTGCCACTTAGTCGCCCAATTAGACAGAGCATTGAGGTTGGCTTGTAAATTGGAGACATCCTGTTAGGACAAATAAAAATGGTGAGAAGAGTGAATAGTGATGACCTAGAAGTGGTCCAAATGATCCAAATGACAAAAAATGAGACTCCTCTGTGTTTAAGAAAAAAATTAGTGCTCCAAAAAATTAAGTGCAAGATGAGCATAAATATATAAATAAATAAATAAATATTCAAGCATTAATCAATAAATATGAAAAAAATTATTTCCAATAGATAAAAATGTTCAAAGTGAATAAACACTAAATATATATAGTTCAAAAAAGGTGTTCAAAGTGAATTCCAGAAACTTGCTGAAAAAATTCCAAACGTGCAAAAAAACAGTGTGAAAAGGGTGAAAGTATTCAAGTGATTAGTTCCCACAGTTTCCCCGAGATGTAAAGAGTTGCTGTAATCACCACACTCTCCTCCAGTGTAGCTATGCAGGCACAAGATAGAAAATGCTAGCCTCTCACCTCAGAACAGGTCAAGCAAGCCTGTTAAAATATGGATGCAGCCCAGCAGCACACACTCTGAGTTCAGGAGAGCTCTGTTTGCTCCAATCCTTCAGACCTCTGTTACGTCCAGATCCCTCTCAATACAATAAAGAGCAGGCTCCATGGTGCAGTATATCAAGAAATATTTAATACAACAAACAGTAGCACTCACATTTCAGTAGGCTGTGAACAGCATGCAAAATATTCCAGCGAATGTATAACGATAGGCAGCAGATCTCCGCTCTCGGCCGCGAGCGAGATGACGTCACCAACGGCACTTCCCGGTCACCTGACGCGTTGCGTAGCAGTACAACGCTACTTAATCATAGGTAGGGAAGTGTCGTGGTGAGTGGTGACTTAAATAAGGCTGCGGAGGCGCGCTTCTCGGCACATCCGTTCCAGCAATCAGTAGAGCAGCATATAAAACTTAAAAACGATTCATAATCCTAAGACATCTATTTAATTTCTTTAAGGTATTAAAAACACTTTGTTAATAATATTAAAAACATCAGAACTCATATATAATTAAAAGTGAGTCCCTCTGTGGCTGGAGGGCATATTGATCACATTAAAGGGAAAATAATGAATTACATCACGAGGTCATAACACTCCCTCTAGTGGATGTATAAGGAACTGAAGGTGAATAGAGAAAGCTGTCAAGCCTATGTAAGCTGACAAGTATTTCTGCTCCCTCTAAAAAAAGTAGGGAGACTGAAAGAATATTATATAATATTTCTCCACTTGTGCATGTAGCCTCATCACGTGTACATATGACAGGAAGAGTGGTAATAAGCAGTAAGATAAAAAACCGTTAATATGATTTAAATTACCAATGACACAACAAAACTAAAATCTTTGTTTAAAAAGACATAGGACACTGATAAAAAGGCTTAAAAATTAGAAATAAAACAATTAAGATCAAATTCTATGTTGTGGCCATTGGGGGATAAAGTGCACAGTTCATGAATCCACCGAGATTCAGCCTGACTAATTTTTTGCACTTTGTTATCCCCCCTCCAATGAGGTTTATACTTTTCAATGCCCCATACTTTAAGGGAAGAGGGGTCTTTATTGTGATAACGCTCATAGTGGCGGGATAAGCTATGTTTTGGAAATCCGTTGATTATATTTTGTGTATGTTCACGCAATCTTTTCCAAAGGGGCCTTTTTGTTCTTCCCACATATTGAATTTGACATGGGCACTCTAGGAGATATACCACTCCTTCTGTTCTACATGAAATAAAATCTTTAATTTTGTACTCTTTCCCTGTAAAGCTTGATTTAAAGGTTTCTTTTTTCTTCTTACTTTCATTAGTGCGTTTGCAAGTGAAACAAGCCTTACATGGATAATAGCCTTTTTCGTTAAAAAAGGAAAAACTTTTATTTCCGGGGGGATCCAGGACATTCTTTGCAATTAGATCTCTCAAAGTCGGGGCTCTCCTGTATGTGAATAGAGGTCTCTCAGGAAGTACACTTGTCAAATGACGATCCCCCTTCACAATATGCCAGTACTTCCTACAAATGGTTTCCACTTGTTTATGTTGGACACTATAGTCCATTATTAGGGGTACCCCCCCAGCAAAAGTATTATTTCTTGAAGAGTCCTGGATAAGGGAATTCCGATCTAAGGCCATCACATCCTGTATTTTCTTATCAATGAAATCCTGGTGGTACCCTTTTTCTACAAACCGCTTCCCAATAAAATCTGCCTGTTTTAAAAAAGTGTCATCCTTGGTACAGTTTCTCCTTAGTCTTAAAAGCTGCCCTTTCGGTATGTTTTCTAACCAAGGTGAATGATGGCAGCTATCTAGAGGTAGATAGCTGTTTCTATCTACAGTTTTAAAATGGGTCTGCGTTATCAGTTTAGTTCCTTCTTTAATAATTTCGAGATCTAAAAAATTAATTTTTTCTTCACTGATCTCCCAGGAAATTTTTTAAAATTTTTTAGATCTCGAAATTATTAAAGAAGGAACTAAACTGATAACGCAGACCCATTTTAAAACTGTAGATAGAAACAGCTATCTACCTCTAGATAGCTGCCATCATTCACCTTGGTTAGAAAACATACCGAAAGGGCAGCTTTTAAGACTAAGGAGAAACTGTACCAAGGATGACACTTTTTTAAAACAGGCAGATTTTATTGGGAAGCGGTTTGTAGAAAAAGGGTACCACCAGGATTTCATTGATAAGAAAATACAGGATGTGATGGCCTTAGATCGGAATTCCCTTATCCAGGACTCTTCAAGAAATAATACTTTTGCTGGGGGGGTACCCCTAATAATGGACTATAGTGTCCAACATAAACAAGTGGAAACCATTTGTAGGAAGTACTGGCATATTGTGAAGGGGGATCGTCATTTGACAAGTGTACTTCCTGAGAGACCTCTATTCACATACAGGAGAGCCCCGACTTTGAGAGATCTAATTGCAAAGAATGTCCTGGATCCCCCCGGAAATAAAAGTTTTTCCTTTTTTAACGAAAAAGGCTATTATCCATGTAAGGCTTGTTTCACTTGCAAACGCACTAATGAAAGTAAGAAGGAAAAAAGAAAAAAGAAACCTTTAAATCAAGCTTTACAGGGAAAGAGTACAAAATTAAAGATTTTATTTCATGTAGAACAGAAGGAGTGGTATATCTCCTAGAGTGTCCATGTCAAATTCAATATGTGGGAAGAACAAAAAGGCCCCTTTGGAAAAGATTGCGTGAACATACACAAAATATAATCAACGGATTTCCAAAACATAGCTTATCCCGCCACTATGAGCGTTATCACAATAAAGACCCCTCTTCCCTTAAAGTATGGGGCATTGAAAAGTATAAACCTCATTGGAGGGGGGATAACAAAGTGCAAAAAATTAGTCAGGCTGAATCTCGGTGGATTCATGAACTGTGCACTTTATCCCCCAATGGCCACAACATAGAATTTGATCTTAATTGTTTTATTTCTAATTTTTAAGCCTTTTTATCAGTGTCCTATGTCTTTTAAACAAAGATTTTAGTTTTGTTGTGTCATTGGTAATTTAAATCATATTAACGGTTTTTTATCTTACTGCTTATTACCACTCTTCCTGTCATATGTACACGTGATGAGGCTACATGCACAAGTGAGAAATATTATATAATATTCTTTCAGTCTCCCTACTTTTTTTAGAGGGAGCAGAAATACTTGTCAGCTTTACATAGGCTTGACAGCTTTCTCTATTCACCTTCAGTTCCTTATACATCCACTAGAGGGAGTGTTATGACCTCGTGATGTAATTCATTATTTTCCCTTTAATGTGATCAATATGCCCTCCAGCCACCAGAGGGACTCACTTTTTAATTATATATGAGTTCTGATGTTTTTAATATTATTAACAAAGTGTTTTTAATACCTTAAAGAAATTAAATAGATGTCTTAGGATTATGAATCGTTTTTAAGTTTATATGCTGCTCTACTGATTGCTGGAACGGATGTGCCGAGAAGCGCGCCTCCGCAGCCTTATTTAAGTCACCACTCACCACGACACTTCCCTACCTATGATTAAGTAGCGTTGTACTGCTACGCAACGCGTCAGGTGACCGGGAAGTGCCGTTGGTGACGTCATCTCCGCTCGCGGCCGAGAGCGGAGATCTGCTGCCTATCGTTATACATTCGCTGGAATATTTTGCATGCTGTTCACAGCCTACTGAAATGTGAGTGCTACTGTTTGTTGTATTAAATATTTCTTGATATACTGCACCATGGAGCCTGCTCTTTATTTGTATTGAGAGGGATCTGGACGTAACAGAGGTCTGAAGGATTGGAGCAAACAGAGCTCTCCTGAACTCAGAGTGTGTGCTGCTGGGCTGCATCCATATTTTAACAGGCTTGCTTGACCTGTTCTGAGGTGAGAGGCTAGCATTTTCTATCTTGTGCCTGCATAGCTACACTGGAGGAGAGTGTGGTGATTACAGCAACTCTTTACATCTCGGGGAAACTGTGGAACTAATCACTTGAATACTTTCACCCTTTTACACACTGTTTTTTTGCACGTTTGGAATTTTTTCAGCAAGTTTCTGGAATTCACTTTGAACACCTTTTTTGAACTATATATATTTAGTGTTTATTCACTTTGAACATTTTTATCTATTGGAAATAATTTTTTTCATATTTATTGATTAATGCTTGAATATTTATTTATTTATTTATATATTTATGCTCATCTTGCACTTAATTTTTTGGAGCACTAATTTTTTTCTTAAACACAGAGGAGTCTCATTTTTTGTCATTTGGATCATTTGGACCACTTCTAGGTCATCACTATTCACTCTTCTCACCATTTTTATTTGTTTTTGTGGTAGCACTGGAATTTATTAGGATTGGATTCAACACCTATTTTTTCAATGATTATGATTATTTCATTGTAGCTTCGATTTTACCCATTATTACCACTTTTTCCACCCTTTACATCTCAGTTGTGGATGTTACCAAGGGCCTTCAAGAGTGGAACACGTTTATTGATTAATATTGTTTAGTATTTATACGTCACTGTGCGTTGTCCTTTGCACTGTATCATTTATTAACTTCCCATTAGCAAGCGCCATTACACCCCCTGTCTTACATATGTCTTTGGGTGCGTGAGCACCGTTTTAGTAGTGGCTGCTGCTTTACACATATTTTATGTATTTTAATTGAGTATATTTGCCCATGGTCAGTTTGGTTAGTTTGGTTGTGCGCATTAGTTCCCCCCCGTTTACATATCCTGTTAGGACGTTATTCCACTGCATAGCTTGGTGTCATCTGCAAAGACAGAAATGTTACTTTTGATCTCAAACCCAATATCATTTATAAAGATATTAAAAAGTAAGGGGTACACCACTGATAACCTTTGACCATTCAGAGTATGAATCATTAACCACGACTCTCTGAATTCTGTCTTTTAGCCAGTTTTCTATCCATTTACAGACTGATATATCCAATCCTGTAGACCTTACCTTACACATGAGCCGTGTGTGCGGAACTGTACCGAACGCTTTTGCAAAATCCAAGTATATCACGTCCACAGCCACTCCTCTGTCCAGGGTTTTACTTACCTCTTCATAAAAGGAAATCAGATATGTCTGACAACTTCTGTCTTTCATGAATCCATGCTGTCTGCTGCTTAAATCGTTTTTTTCCAGCAAGAACTCATCCATGTGGTCTTTTATTAAACGTTCCAGTATCTTCCCAACTATAGAAGTTAGACTAACATGTCTATAGTTACTTGGCAAAGACTTTGTTCCCTTTTTAAATATGGGCACTACATTGGCCCTGCGCCAATCCAGTGGTACTATTCCTGTCATTAACCACTTAAGCCCCGGACCAATATGCTGCTAAATGGCCAAAGGCGTTTTTACAATTCGGCACTGCGTCGTTTTAACAGACAATTGCGCGGTCGTGCAACGTGGCTCCCAAGCAAAATTGACGTCCTTTTTTCCCCACAAATAGAGCTTTCTTTTGGTGGTATTTGATCACCTCTGCGGTTTTTATTTTTTGCGCTATAAACAAAAATAGAGCAACAATTTTGAAAACTTTTTATATTTTTTACTTTTTGCTGTAATAAATATCCCCCAAAAACATATATAAAACATTTTTTTTCCTCAGTTTTTGGCCGATACGTATTCTTCTACCTATTTTTGGTAAAAAAAAATCGCAATAAGCGTTTATTGATTGGTTTGCGCAAAATGTATAGCGTTTACAAAATAGGGGATATTTTTATTGCATTTTTATTATTTATTTATTTTTTAATACTAATGGCGGCGATCAGCGATTTTTTTCGTGACTGGGACATTATGGCGGACACTTCGGACAATTTTGACACATTTTTGGGACCATTGTCATTTTCACAGCAAAAAATGCATTTAAATTGCATTCTTTATTGTGAAAATGACAGTTGCAGTTTGGGAGTTAACCACAGGGGGCACTGAATGTGTTAGGCTTCACCTTGTGTGTGTTTACAACAGTAGGGGGGTGTGGCTGTAGGTCTGATGTCATCGATTGTGTCTCCCCTATAACGGGGATGACACGATCGATGCGCCGCCACAGTGAAGCATGGGGAAGCCGCGTTTACATACGGCTCTCCCCGTTCTTCAGCTCCGGGGAGTGATCGCGACGGAGCGGCTATAAACGAATAGCCGCGCCGTCGTCACGGATCGCTCCCCGAGGTAAACCGCCCGCCGCGGGGGGGGTCCCGATCGGACCCGCGGAAAGGCAAGGACGTATATATATGCCCTTCTGCCTGTCCGTGCCATTTTGCGGACGTAAATAGTCGTGTGGCGCGCGTTAAGTGGTTAATGAGTCCCTAAATATTAGATACAGTGGCTTTGAAATTACAGAGCTCAATTCTTTTAGGATTCGTGGATGGATGCCATCTGGTTCAGGTGCTTTATCCACCTTTATTCTGTCTAAATATTTCTGGACCATATCACTTTTGAGCCATTGTGGATTTGGGGCTGTGTCACTACCACCCCCATTATGGACATGAGCTCCTCCATGCTCCATTGTATACACAGAGCTGAAGAAAGCATTTAATAAATTTGCCTTCTCTTTGTCCCCAGTCACCCACTCTAGATTATTTTGTAAGGGGCCTACATGCTCAGACTTCACATTGTCAAATTAATATATTTAAATAATTTTTGGGGGATTGTCCTACTATCTTTTGCAATCTGTTGTTCGTTTTGAATTTTTGCATCCTTGATTTCCTTTTTACATATCCTGTTATATTCTTTGTAACATTTAAACGACACTAGTGTTCCTTCATTTTTATATTTTTTAAAAGCTATTTTCTCATTGTTTATAGCTTTTTTAACTTTGACCGTGAGCCACATAGGTTTTATTTTTAGCCCTTTAAACTTATTGCCCATGGGAATATACTTTGTAGTGAGTATATAAACGTTCTTTTTGAAGAATTCCCATTTCTGTTCTGTGTTCATCGGTGCCAATATTCCCTCCCAGTCCAAGTCCTGGAGAGCAGCCCTCATCCTTGGAAAATTTGCTCTCTTGAAATTGAGTGTTTTTATCTTTCCTGTATGTATTTCTTGCTTATAGTTAACATTAAATGAAATCATGTTATGGTCACTGCTACCCAGGTGTTCCTTTATCTGAACATTAGTAATAAGCTCTGCATTGTTTGAGATTACCAGGTCCAACAGAGCATCATTCCTAGTTGGGGCCTCAATAAACTGGACCATAAAATTGTCCTGCAATAGGTTTTTAAATTTTTGTCCTTTGACTGGAATAATGGCATTGCTGGGACAGTTAATTTCTGGGTAGTTATCCCCCATTATTATCACCGTCCCAGCCCTTGCAGCCCTTTCCATCTGTGCAAGGAACGGAGTCTCCACCTCCTCATTAACATTGGGTGGTCTATAACAAACTCCAATGATTAACTTTGAACTACGCACATCTATATGCAGTTCCACCCATAATGCTTCAGCCTCATCACACTCTCCATCAACCAAGTTCTCTTTCACGTTTGCTTTGAGGTCACTTCTCACATAGAGACAGACCCCTCCACCTTTCCTTTTTACCCTGTCTTTCCAAAAGAGAGCATAGCCAGGAATATTAATAGCCTAGTCATGTGAGGATTGAAGCCAAGTTTCAGCAATACTGATTACATTATAGCTCTCCTCATGCACCAGAGCTTCCAACTCACCTGTTTTGCTTGGCAGACTTCTGGCATTGGTGAACAAACACTTAAATGTATTGTTACATTTTTCTCTGGTGTTTTTCATATAATTTTTAGTAGTACAATTGGCACTATAATTTCCAATGGCTGTTTGCAACATGGGAACTTTCTTGTCACCTGCCATAACCCTCCCCCCATCTATCCCCATTCCACTCTTCATTAATGTCCGACCCCTAACTGACCTGTGTGCCCGATGTAATTCTAGTTCACCCTCCCCCTCAAGTCTAGTTTAAATACTCCTCCAGCATTCCCATAAACCTCTCCCCAGCACAGCAGACTCCCTTCCATTCAAGTGCAAACCGTCTTTAGCATATAGGTTGCACCCCAATGAAAAGTCAGTCCAGTGCTCTAGAAACCCAAACCCCTCCTTCCTACACCAGGTCTTTAGCCATGCATTCAGCTATCTAATCTCCCCCTGCCTTTCCTGTGTTGCACATGGCACATGCAATATTTCAGAGAATATCACCTTGGTGGTCCCTCCCTTCATCTTGCAGCCTAGTTCTTTAAATTGATTCTTAAGGAGCCTCCACCTTCCATGTATACTGTCATTGGTTCCAACGTGGACCAAGACAGCTGGGTCATGCCCAGCCCCTCCCAGTAATTTATCCACCCGGTCCACCACATGCCGAACCCTTGTACCAGGGAGACAGCAAATCATTTGGTTGAGGCGATCCTGGTGACAAATTATTCTATCAGTCCTTCTGATTATAGAATCCCCTATTACCACCAACTGTCTAGGCCTACCTGCACTGCCCTCCCCACCTCTACTAGATGGGTTGCTCTCCCGGCTGTTAGGGGTAGCAGTAACATCTACGGCTGCCACCTCTGTGTTTGCCACCTCCACATCATCACCCAACTTGGCAAATTTGTTTTGATGCACAAATACAGGACTGGCCTTCCTTTTCTGCAAGCCCCTTCCACTCCCTCTAACTACATTAACCCATCTTCCTGTCTGATTATCCTGACTTGACCCTCCACCCTCCACATCAACCTCACTGACCACCTGCTCAGCGAGCAGAGGACCCCTTTCAAGGTTGTCCGTTCTACCCAGTGTTGCAACTTGCTCCTCCAGATCTCTAATGCGAGCTTCTAGAAGGGCAACCTGCTCACATCTGTCACAGCGTTATCCATCCTGGAGCTGTTGCACCAATTTTGCATACATGTGGCACACTATGCACTGAGCAAAACCTTCAACCCTGCTAGCACTCATTTCCCAGTTACAATATAATTACTTATATAAGGTTTAAGAAGTTACTTACATGTCCATTGTAGTAAAGTTTGATTATACATTTTAGCCTTCCCTGTTTAGCTCATTATTTATCATATATGCCAAGTTGGCATCAGGAAAATTGAAAATTGTATTAAATACTTAACATAATTTTTCTTTCCTGACTCCAATCCATGGTAGTATATGAACACTCCCTTTTTTGATCTTGTTGTTTTTATGGAAAATGGGGGAGGTTGCTCTCAGTCAGGCTTTTATAGATTTGGACTGGTCCTGTGGGTGGCTATAGGGGCAGAGCTATATCATATGTATGCTGCCATGGATTGGCATCAGGACAGGAAAATTACGGTAATTAATACCATAAAAAAAATGTTTAAATAAAATAAAAAGTGGACCCTCACTCTACTTTTTTAGTCTATGTTGGTACATGTGCCCCAAAGCAGTGTCCAGATCCCTATGCGCTTTTTTAAAATTCTTTGCATATTAGCCTTAAAAATGACTAGAATTGGTTGTCAAGGTCCACTTTGACTTCACTAGGGATTGTTTTGGGGATTTCACATTTTCAGGACATCATCCTGAATTCAACAACCACCCCCGCATACCAAACCCAAATTCACTCATCAGTGTTACTGACCTTTCTTATTGAAATGGTATTTGTGCTCTGCCAGCCCCGACCCTTGCTATGTGTTTAACAATGTATTTGTTCCCTACTCTTGTTTGGCTATGGTTACCCTGACGAAAAACTTCCTGACTACACTTTTGTCTCATCCCGTGTCAGCATCTCTACCTAGCTTAATACAGCCACATATTTTTTCTCAACTACTATTTTGCCTAATGACTGGTCCTCTGATTTCTCTATCTGCTGTTTTTCAGGACTTGCACAGCACACACATCTAATGCAACATCACAGCTCTTGGGAAGACCAACTACTATCAAAGCCTGTCCTTGGTAAGAGCATTTTTCAATCCTGCCTCTGGCTTTCAGCATCTTCCCCCAACTTAGGCTGCACAGATCCTTAAGCCTGGTACACATGGGCCGAATATCAGCTGGTATTGGCCGGTTAAACAGAAGTCACCGAAATGTAGTACATGTGTACAGCAGCCTGTCACTTCTGTCAAATGAGCATGCTGGAAAAACAGCAGCTGATCAGCATCTGATCAGGGCTGGCAGACAATGGCTCAGCAGGGCCATCACAATACACAATAACTCAGCAGAGAGAGCAATGTACTAACGTTGCATAGTTAGTACAGTGAGATCCTCTCTAGCGCTTTAGTTTGTACAGTGTGTACCAGGTATTACTGTCATCCTTATACAGGTTATATCTCTGATGCTCACTTGCAAAATATGCTGGGCATTCTAATTAGAAAGCCCAGCACTGCCTACTTGCTTAGAGATACCTTGATTACAAAAAATCTCTCATCGGCCAAAGGTAGACAGTTTATTTCCTTGGATAAAAATATTGATCTCTTAGTGATAACAATATTAGAAATTACTAATTGTAAGAAAGTCATCTAGTCCTTAATAAATTCCAGAATTGTTTTCACCATTCAATCTCAAATTTAGCTTATTTTTCACTTGATCTAAGCTTGATCTATTAATTAGCTCTATAAAGATTCTATGCCCATTTTTCATTTCACCTCATTGCTCTCCTTGGTTGATATTTCAGGTCTATTATAATGTTTGCATTATGTTTTTATGTTTCATTCTACATTCAGCCAATCTATTATGTGTAGCTATTAGGAATGAGGGTTGAGTTCAATCTGATACACAATTTTTATGAGTGAGAGAATATTATTATTATTTATTTTTTTAAACAATATTTTTTATTAAAAATGTTCATTCTAGCATACACACAACCGAATAAACATAAAATACGAAGAAAGAAATAAGAAGAAGGAAAAAGCCATTTCCAAAAAATAGCGGCGTAACATGTCCCATGCTGATGCATTACGTAACAATGCAAATATCCAACCCTACATTAGCATAGTCTTAAGGCCCAAACAAACGATCAGATATTCTGACAACAATTGTGTGATGGACATGTTTTGACGGATAATATGACCGTCTGTATGCTATAAACCTGTTGTTCTTTTAAAAGAGTATAATTGAATACTCCGTTCCTCAAATGATGGAGGGCTAGGTGACAACTCTTTCATGGCAATAAGCTTATGTGCTATGAACAGCAATCTATTAATTGGTACCAGTGTCCCAGGCAAAAATAGTTCCTCATCCAAACAACCCAACAGGGATAACTTTGGGTCTAGATCGATGTGAGTAAGAAAAGCACTGTTGATTGTTTTTACCACCTCACGCCAATACCTGACCATTTTTTGGACACTTCCATAGCATATGGAGTTTTATTGGGGTCCTATACCTCCTATGTATGATAAACAATTGGGTCAGGCATTGTGCACAGGAAAGTGAGAGCGAGGGTACAGTACATTCTCCAAAATAGTTTGCCAGTCCTCATCAGTTATTACTCCTATATCCTTCTCCCACCCTCTCCTACCCGGGCAGGTGAGTGTATACTGAAGGTTGGACATTAATTGTCCGTATAGAAACAAAATAAGACCTTTCTCAGTAGCACATGCTAGAGAGGTTAAAATCAGGCTAGGGCTCACATCTAACTTGACATATTTAATCAGAGCCTAAAGGATTTCAGTATGTTTTGAGAGTAAAGTTGTGCTATATACTGAAGCCCTTGAGTATGCCAACGTTCAAACCCCTCCAATTTAAATAACTCCTTGTAATTTCCCCCCAAAGCGGTGTATATTCTTAAACCCCTTCATTCTTCATTATGTGTTTACTTTCCTGACATACTTTATTCATTAACTCAAAGGTTTTGCCATATTGAAGGTGGGAAAAATCCCCTGATTCCAATTGTGTCAAAAGGTGATAGTGGGGATTATGGCTCAGTAGGAGGGCCTGTATAGGGTCTGCCCAGTTCATCATTTCCCAACCAGCAAAGTGCTGCATTTGGGAAGCCATGAAATATATTCTTGGTTGAGGAACCGCTAGACCACCCCCATCCTTAGGTAACTGAAGAGTGGTGAGTTTAATCCTAGGGTTTTTGCCTTTCCATAACATCATGCAAAACAATGCATCTATTGGCTTAAACCATTTCAGGGATATCCAAATGGGTAAGTTGTGAAGGGCGTACAATAATTGAGGGACCCAAATAATTTTTATGAGATTTGCACATCTTGCAACCAATAATGGCAGCTTTGTCCAAATGGTACACTTCAGCTTAAAATGTAAAATGAGAGCTAGATTGTATCGTAGGTAATCTTCCATGCTGAGATGCACCCAAATACCCAAAACTTGAAAGGGGACACTATTCTGATTTGCAGAGCCTCCTCTGGGATAGTCAGGTTGTGATCATCTTGGGGGAACATAACTTACTTGTTCCAGTTAATAACAAAGCTCGAAAATGAGCCAAAGGTATGTATGAGTGACATAAGGGAAGTTAGGGATTTTTTCATTACGATTACCCTTCTTAAAACCACAGGTGGCTTCAGACTGCCTAACAGCTGTGGCCGGGGGTTCAATTGCCAGAGCAAATAATAGTGGGGACAGGGGGCACCCCTGCTGTGTACCCCTATATAACGGGAAAAATTCAGAGACCGATCCATTAATTTGCATACAGGCCCAGGAGTTGGATAGAGCAGTGTTTCTCAACTCCAGTCCTCAAGGCGCCCCAACAGGTCATGTTTTCAGGCTTTCCATTATTTTGCACAGGGGATTTAATCAGTTTCACTGCCTTAGTAATTACCACAGCCATTTCATCTGAGGGAAATCCTGAAAACATGACCTGTTGGTGCGCCTTGAGGACTGGAGTTGAGAACACTGGGATAGAGTAACTTAACTGAATGGGTAAATCTTTTTCCAAGACCAAACAAACCCAGAACCTCCAAAAGGTACGTCCACTCGATGCTGAGGAAAGCTTTTTCAGCATCAAGTGACAAGCTGGCCCACTTCCCATGGCTGTCTGATGGTAACTGCATATTCAGAAACAGTCTTCTTAAATTTATTGCCGTGGATCTAGTTGGGATAAAGCCGGATTGGTGTGGATGGACCAACTCCTGCATCACCTTGCTAAGTCTTGTTGCCAGTACCCTGGCAAGAATGTTCACATCTGAGTTTAGAAGTGGAATGGGGCGGTAAAATTCTGGAGCCAAGCGATCCTTACCTGGTTTTGGAAGTACTATGATGCAGACATCATTCATGGAATCCGGGAGCTTAAAGGATTCAAATGCCTGATTAAGGCTGGATTCACACCTATGCATCTGTAGTGCTTTTTGCATTTTGCAGATTTGGATTACAGAACATGTTCCATAAGAAACCATGTTAAATGGACTATAGTGCAAGACTTCAAAATGCAAAAATCACTAAAAATGCATAGGTGTGAATCCAGCCTTGGGGTCTTCAACCGTTTTGGAAGCAGCACCTCCCCATATTGTTTGTAAGTTTCAGACGGTAAGCCATCAAGACCCAGGACCTTTCCATTAGGGGAGTCTGCTACCGCCTGCCTGAGCTCATCCAATGTCAGGGGGGAATTTAATTCCTGCTTAGCTATAGCAGAAATAGAGGGCAGTTTTAGAGGGTCCAAGAATTCCCTTAGCCGTGAAATTGGGTAATCAAACTTATTCTGGTATAAGTTGTTATGGAAAGTACCAAATTATCTCAGTATGTCATGCAGCTCATTCATACAGGTACCCTCTGGCATTGTAATAGAAGAAATAAAAACTCGCCATCACTTCCAGCATGTGACCCGTTCTCTTCCCCTCCTCAAAACCATGGCATTTAGAGTAAAATCTAGAGTGTTTAGCTTTATCAAGGGCTGTTCGCCTATACATTGGGCATCTTTCCATGCTGAGCAATTTGAGGGGGTAGGGTCCGGAATATATTGAGCCTCCAAGCTCTGCTGCACTTCAGTCAGGAGAAGATGCCATGCTACATTCGATGTTTTATGGACATTGATGGCTTTGAGCAGCATACCCCATAAGTACACTTTCACGGTGTCCCAAACCACTTGGGGGGAGGCAGAGCCGTCATTAATGTGTAAAAAATCACCAGGAATCCCCCAGGGGCAGTAGCTGCACCCGAAAAGGACATTATTTTTTTAACATCTTGGACAATATTTGTGTATATTTTGGCATTGTGGGACATTACTATTATTGTTTTTATATATACAGTACATACTATTTAACTTTTTTGTAAAGGATTTACCTTACTTATTCACGTGTGGGGTGAGGACAGATATCTGGCGGCCCCCTTTACTTTAAAGGGTGTTTCAAAATTGCAATAAGTCACTTCTCCCCCTGCAGGGTCCCCACATCCACTAAGCTGGGGAAGTGGGTGGGTGGCCCTTTTCCTCATTAACATGGAGACAATGTACTTTGCTAGGAGCTCATTCTCCCTATGCAGAAGGCATGTGGCCTGGTATGTTAAGGGGGAGGGGGGCATGCTTGCCTTTTCCTGGACAGTCAGGCTGCATGCTCAGATAAGAATCTGGTATGGATTTTGGGTGGGACTCCTGCTGTTTTGTTGTTGTTGTTGTTGTTCTTTTCTTTTTCATGGGGTCATCTTTGTGATACAAACCAGACTCTTATCCTGGATATTGGTCTGGTGGAGATGTTGAAGGGAATTTTCAGCCCCCTATTTCAAACAGAACAAACTGTAGTAGCCAGTAATTGTCATTTAGTGGTATTTTAACATCTTGGCGCAGATGGTGTGCAAATATACGTCCCCTCAGCGGATGGGCCTTGGCGCAGAGCGGATGCATATTTGCGTGCAATATTGCCAAAATAGCTGTGCCGAGTGTGCGCATCCGGCGGCTAACAGAAAGTTCCAGATAGTTGCATTCGATTGGGAGCTTTCCAGCTTTGTGACCGCTGTGACAGCCCATCTGGGTGGTCACATGATCATAAACCCCGCCCCCCCACCCAGCATTTGAAACCACTTAAAGGGCCAGGAGGCACCGGTGCCAAGGTGTTAAATTACATTATTTCTTTGTAACTTACTTAAACTAGCTGTGCATTGTTGCATTTTAAGCCTTTTTATAAGTGCTATCCCCCACCGAATACTATTAATCTTGCAATGATAAATGTTCCCACTAGCCATGCCAAGCTTCCCTTCCCTATTTGCCTTAAAAATGGCAACATTTAATTTGCAGAATTTGTTAGAATGACAAAGGGTTCAGTGAATGTTTGCGAATTCCAAACTTTTTTTTTACTGTTGGGTGAATGCCCCTAAACTGTACCTAGTTACATTCGGCTCATCTCTAGTTGCTTAATGTGTGTACAATCTTTGATATAACTTATTAACTAAAACATACTCAGTACCAGAAATATTCTACAATTTAATCAGTAAAACAGCTAACAACTATACACTTTGCAATAAAGTTATTCCAGACCAGACAGTTAAACCTCATATTATATTGGAGCACCAATAACAGAAACAACGGTCTGTTACTCTGCTGTGCACCATGCTGTGTTCGTTTTAATGATCCACAAATCAGCCTGAAAGATCTTCAATCATCCAGAATGCTGACATCAGCTTATAACACAACTGTTTTCTCTGCAGCGGCTTATGAATACTAATCTACGATTTTCAAACTAAGACACTTCTCTAGTCTACAAACATTTCAAGTACATTCTAAAAATCACTTTCTGGCCAGACGTTCATGTTTATGTAACAAACTTAGCAGAGGCAGATTTACTAGAGCCAGTTATATATGTGCATTCTTATTTAATAAGGCAAACAGCAAAGTGAAGTAACAAGTGATGGGAAATTTAGCTTGCCGGCTAAGTAATTTGTGATTTAATTCTTCTAAATATATGCATGCAAATTTTTCTGCTGTGCCGAGAGTCATATAATTCATTCAATTTATGAATGGTTTGATTCTGAAATTGTGTGATTTTTTCCTCAATTACACAGGTAAACCAGCAAATTTTCAGAGGAATCAAAAACAGACAAATCATTGGTATTCGTGAATACATCATCATTAGCAGTAACTCCTTACAACCAACCAGCTGAGAGAGGAAATGTAATTTGTTGCTGTAGAATGTCATGAACACCTTGCTGTTTTTGTTTTTTTACCATATAAATAATCCTATTGTTCCAAGTCTCCATTTATCTCTGAGACTGTAGGAATGAGATCCAGTCAGTTAAATGAGTTCAAAATTCTTACCACTACATTGATTCAATAGAGAAGAGTAAAGTGAGCAGTATTCTTGTTCCTCAACATTTCACAACCATCCTTTACAATTACAAAGTAGTACTAATAATACAGATTACTGTTCACTTGATGTAAGTGCCAGGTTTAAAATAATCAAAAGCATGTATATTTAAGAAGTTGTCTAGTGCCTTTACTGTGCCCATATAGCTAGCTATATACATTAACACAGGCCCAGCATATAGAAGCTAGTGCCCTCAGTAATCATACTGCCACCCGCTCTATTGATTGCATAAATACTGTATATAAACTGCAAGCATACTGATATGGTCTAAAACAATAAGTATGTCCCCAGGCTTTTTCCCACTTCTCAGATCCAAGGTAGCCATTGGAATTGTGCATTAGCTACAACTTGAACGAGGTAGGTTAGCAACACTCTTCGCAAATAAACTACTCTTACAGTACCTATTCACACAAAGTGAAAACAAAAATACAGTCATATTCAAAGGGTTAGGCTTCACAGGTCCAGCTACCTGTTCTTCTGATTTTACAGAGTGGGGGAGTTAAGTGGAGAAGGCAGTGTCAACTATTCTTTCCCCAATTCATCTGGAGAATTAATCATGGGATCCAATGAGCTCCTTTATCAGTTCATTAGGGGCCAGTAAGCTACCTCCACAGGGGACTCTCGGATTCTCACCAATTTTTTTAGGTTTCTCTTAGGACTGTGAGCATGAGAAAAGTCCCAGTGACCTACACTTTTTACTTTTCCTAAGATGCTAATAAAAATATCAACTGTCATCAACACTAGAGGATCAAAATAAACACACAGGGGTGGGAGAAGGGGGTTTGGGAAATGTAGTGTTGTGGCTTTGAGGTGTTTTGGTACACTCTCTTTTTAAATTGTATTTCAACAAGATGGAGACTGTCAATGCAATAAAAAAATAATTAAAATAAAACAGACCATCTATACCATCAAACGGCTTTGCTGCTGGCCGTTTGTACAAGGTTAAGGACATAAGCTTTATTTATTTATTTTTTTAAAGGAGTTGTAAATGATTTTTTTTCCACCTTAATGCAATCTATGCATTAAGGTGAAAAAACATCTGATGTTGCCGCCCCCCCCCTGAGCCCCCGTTTTACTCACCTGACCCGTCGAAAGTCCCGCGCGGTCCTGAGATCCTCTTTGCCGCTCAGCCTGGCCGATGATTGGCTAAAGCGGATGGATTGAGAGCAGCGCACCCATTGGCTGGTGCTGCTGTCATCACACCTAGTGAAGCGGCGCGCCGAGGGATACAGTAGGAAATAGAGAACATGCTTTCTTTTTGGCTCGTCAAGTTTCTCGACAGTTTCCTCGACGAAAATGTACACACGACCAGTTTCATCGGCAAAAAAATATCTCCCAGCAAGTTTCTTGCTGTTTTTTGCCGAGAAACTCGGTCGTGTGTACGAGGCCTTACAGACTTTTACATGTGGATTCCCCTGTGCCTTAAAGGGCTGACTCCCAGAAATTGTCGTTTGAACTTTTTTAGGTTTGATGTGTATGTGGGTTTGATGGTTTATTTGTTGTTTTGGACAGTTAACATCTATTGTACCTGCCTGCTAATTCATTCAGTCAGTTCTTGACTGTTACAGGCTGCAGAAAAAAATCAGGTGTTGCATCAACTACCCGAAAAAGCAATTTTTTTGAGTCAGTTGAATTAATCAGATTGGGGTGCTGCTGATTCTTTGATAACATTAAACAATAATATGACAATAAAAAATGAACAACGCAATGTGATGCCAGTATGCAGTGTTGCTGATGCTGTGTGTGAGAATTGTACTATTCTGTACACCACATACAGCTTAAAAGATAGCTCCGCCTTTCTGACTAGGTTTCAATTTAGATCTACAGTATATTTAGGGTGTAACAGGAACTATGTTCTGCATACAGAGTCCCCATGTTCAAACTGCCTCCCTTTTATAAGATGGTGGGATTCTTCTCCCCACAACATAATGTGAAACTTGAAGTTGGTTTGGCTGTCCATGACTTCATCTACACTCCTGCATCATTCATTCACAGGAAGTTTTGAATGAAAATACTATACCACTATGGCAGAGGGACTGTAGTTTTAAATGAAACACAAGTCTGGCGATTTAACTAAACTAATAGTCCATTAATATTTCATCCACCTCGATAGCTAATGGTCTGTACTTCAGTATGAAGTGGGGGCTGGAGGAAGAGTCCACAGTAGCCAGAGCATTGCACACAAAATTTAAAGCTTTGTAGGTTCCAATGTAAAAAACAATACATGTATTTTATGTATTTTTTATTTATTATTTTTTTGCAAAAGGTGGAACTTTCTTTTAAAGGCAATTCACAAGCATGTAATTGAAAAAAGAAAATGGTGTTTTTCCAATGTTGCCCTCAAAGTCACATAAAAGTTAGGACCCTCTCCCTGCTGAGCACCAAATTTGAATATCCTGAACATAGCACCTGAACCCCTTTATCAAGTCTATGGGAGCTAAAACTTGTACATTTTTTGTACACCAACATTTGTTAAAACTAATGTACACATCTAGACATTTGACATTATTTATTCCAGTCAATGCTATGAAGCTGAAGGGGGGGGGGGCATCTGTCCCTCACTCAGCAGCCAGCCAAGCAGGGGAAAGGACCCAATCATCTTTTCCGCTACCGAATCTGCCACAGAGACCATTATTATCTGAAAGAGGACTGCCCGCTGAAGAAGAGGATAGGGGCTATGGCAGCTAGCTGCTGCCATATCAATGATATTCCTCTTCTAAATGCAGATGTATAATGAAGGCGGGCGGTCCATAAGTGGTTAATGTCAGTTAGTGTCAGTGTGTTTTAGGTAGGATAAAAACGCAAAATGCACACTATTGTTTTTGGGCTGTACTATGGGTACAAACAATATATATATATATATATATATATATATATATATATATATATATATATATATATATATATGTGTGGGATTGCTATGATTATCAGGCGCAGGATAATTTATTTGGGGTTAATCTTTGGTGGTAGGTTATGGTAAATATACAGCTAAATAAAAATAAAAAAATTATGTTTTTTACTATTTTGGGCCAGTTTTCCTTTGATATTAAAAATCAGGAGATGAGCTTTCATTTAGTGGTAAATGATAATGCATAATTTGTCATGAAAAAGCAAGGTATAATACACCTCTAAGCACTAACTAGTTGTTGGTACGTAGGGTTTTTACAAACACATGTCAAAGTTGCAAAATTGTGCTTAGTCATTAAAACGTGTTTTACCCTTAGGCGCGAATGGGTTAATAAAAGAGGCCCCCAGATATCCTGGAGTATCTTACCAAAAATTAAACTCCTATCGTAGGGGATGCCTAAAATTGTACTTAGAACTAAAATATGTAGATGAATCACACAAGCAGGGAACACTTTTATGGGGCATTCCATGCACAGCAGTGTACATAATGCTTCTAGGTTGCCAAATTGTATTACATTTTTTTAATTTTTTTTGAAAATTACAGCAACTTATGATTTAAATGGGAATGTCATTTTTAATCATATTTGGCTTGTGTAGCAATATTTTATGCTTTATAAAATGATTTTTCAAAAGTGGAGTTCTACAACTACACCCGATCAAGCAGATCTTTTTTAACTTGTAAATAAAAGCAACAGAAAAGTTCTATTATTTTTGACATGCACTATTGATCTTTGAAACCACCCGCAAGTCACCCACAGCTAATAGAGAATAAGATAAGCTTACCACAAAGCAGTCTGCCATATGTTTATAATGGGTCTCCTAGCATTAATTAAAGTTAATGCCATTACTTTGATATATAACCCCCTGTAGTTTCTATATAGCATATAATAAATAAAGCATACATCTAAACTTTCAATTTATCTCATTTACAGAATAAACGTTTCAAAACTAAAAGGCAGATGTCTCCTCAGGGGTCTTGTTCAATTTCCTTATTTAACTTTATTCAAGCATACACTGAAGAAATGCACAGGGTTACGAAACGGTATTTATTTCTTACTTTTCTTATTTTCCATACAACCAGAGATGCCACATGAAAATAAATATTCTCATTTATAAAACGATTTTATTTCTGGATATTAAAAATCTGTTAAGCAGTTTCATCACACTGCAGAGTGGATGCCACACAGAGAAGGTGTCAGTTAATACAGGTTTTATACCCATAATGCTTAGAGACAAAATAAGCTAAAGGAAAAAAGTCACTTTGTCATTAATTGGGTTGCATCTTTACGACATATCAGCCAACATATAGCACCTATACAGAGATTTACAGCTCTTGTACCACGTTTTTACATGAACCATTTCCCTCCATGTTTAGACATGAAAATACAATTTCAAAAATACATTATTGGTGAAGGATTGGAGTGCAGTGACACTTTCTATAAATTGGGCTGGGATTCTATAACTATGGTCAGTTTATTTTTTATAACTGCAATCTAGGAAAATGTTCTCAAGGCTGTGTACTTTTCTGCATAGTATACTTCTGTTGAGTATGCTTTTATTTCCAGTGGGTTTAAATACACTATGCTGGGGATTAAAACATGAGGTAAAATACAAGGCAGTTCTTCATCCATGGGCTCTTATTTGAGAAAATGGCAACTTACAAATGTTTGTAAAATTATTTTTTTATTCTCTGCAGCTGCTTATGGATGTCTTCATGAAGTATTTTAAGCACCATCTTTCTTTTCCAAATTTGGTAGGTATTTATTAAGTCATAAATGTCACAGTGTGTTAATGCCTGCTGTTTGGGAATTAAAAAGAGGCATGTTTATCTTCTCTTCCCTTCATTCCAATCTTTGATGTTGATTTTAGGTGCAGACAGTAACATGGTTTTTAGCAGTTCAAGACCTCTTCACACTGGCCCTTTAAAATCTTTAGCGGACTGTGGAGCAGCAAGGGCCTGAAGGCTGCAAGAAGAAGGATCACAATATCCTGCTTGTCCAGGAGGGCCTGGTGGCCCAGGGATTCCAGGCTGCCCAGCTCGACCGGGTGGGCCTCTCTCTCCATCACGACCTACACGCCCATAACTTGGTTTGCCTTGTTCACCTGTTCAAAAACAGAAGAAAGACATTTAAGTATTTTTCAACCATATTATATACAATGTAAAGTAGTGAGTGTACAGCTTGTATAACAGTGTAAATTTGCTGTCCCCTCAAGATAACTCAACACAGCCATTAATGTCTAAACCGCTGGCAACAAAAGTGAATACACCCCTAAGTGAAAATGTCTAAATTGGTCCTAAAGTGTCAATATTTTGTGTGGCCACCATTATATTCCAGAATTGCCTTAATCCTCTTGGGCAGGGAGTTCACAGGTTGCCACTTAAGTCCTCTCCCACTCCTCCATGACGACATCACGGAGCTGGTAAATTTTAGAGACATTGCGCTCCCCAACCTTCCATTTGAGGATGCCCCACAGATGCTCATTGGGGTTTAGATCTGGAGACATGCTTGGCCAGTCCATCCCCTTTACTCTTAGCTTCTTTAGCAAGGCAGTGGTCATCTTGGAGGTGTGTTTGGGGTCATTATCATGTTGGAATACTGCCCTGCAGCCCAGTCTCTGAAGGGAGGGGGATCATGCTCAGCTTCAGTATGTCACATTACAGTTGGCATTCATGGTTCCCTCAATGAACTGTAGCTCCCCAGTGCTGGCTGCACTCATGCACTCCCACCACCATGCTTGACTGTAGGGAAGACAGACTTGTCTTTGTATTCCTCACCTGGTTGCCGCCACCCACGCTTGACAACATTTGAACTAAATACGTTTATCTTGGTCTCATCAAGACAACAGGACATGGTTCCAGTAATCCATGTCCTTAGTCTGCTTGTCTTCAGCAAACTGTTTGTGGGCTTTCTTGTGCATCATCTTTAGAAGAGGCTTCCTTCTGGGACAACAGCCATGCAGACCAATTTGATGTAGTGTGCAGCGTATGGTCTAAGCAACGACAGGCTGACCCCCACCCCTTAAGCCTCTGCAGCAATGCTGACTGCACTCATAAGTCTATTTCCCAAAGACAACCTCTGCATATGACACTGAGCATGTGCACTCAATTTTCTTGGTCGACCATGGCGAGGCCGGTTCTGAGTGGAACACGGGTAAAGGCCTGGGGAAAAAAGTGTGGGAACTCCCACCAAAGATCCACTTCCCCACCAAAAAAAAAAAATGATACGCTCATATGCATAATTACTAAACTGCACGTTTTTTTTTTTCGATCCACTGTACCTTAGTAATCCTTTGTTACTGCCCGCTTCCGGTATATGGATTCATCGGGTAGTGTGCGGGTATTCCGTCACTTCCTCGATGCCGCAATGTCTCGCACACTACCCGATGAATCCATATACAGGAAGCGGCCAGTAACATAATGGATTACTAAGGTTCGCCTGCCCCTGACAGTGACTCGAGCTGGGCATCGCCGCTTAGTGAAGGATTGGCTCGGGCGGCTCGAGGCTGCTCTAGTCCTGCAAAGGGAACTGCTGTGAAAAAAAGTGCAGGGACTCCTTTTCTTCAGTGTTGTCACATGACAAGATATAATAAAAATATATAATGAAATGTGAGGGGTATACTCACTTTTGTAAAATACTGTAAATATTTTGTGATAAACGCAGTGACAGTATCATATAATACCACATGGTGATCTTATTCTACCTGAGCATTTGAAATATTTACAGTATGTAATTGAAAGTCAATAACCTATTACCCATAACTCCCAACTGTCCCTGATTCGGAAAAGTCTCTCTGTATCCATTTCCTTCTCCGGCTACCCAGATTTCCTGGCAAATGAGAGGACTGTTCTCACAGACACAGACCGCTCCAGGAGAGCAGTAAGAGCACTAACACCACGGACGGACGTCACTGAAGGGTCAGAATAAGGACATATTCCGTATTTACAGAATTTCAGATGTAAGTGGATATATGCACCTGTTGTTAATTAAAAGTGTAATTTTCCAAACCTGGAGGCTCCTTTTCTTTTTTCCTTTACATATTTGGAGTCTGCTCTTATCTTCCCCCTGAAGGCTTGCCCTTGATTATGGACTAACATACATTGTTTTTGTATAAAGGACTTTCTCCCATTCTTTTCCCTTAGCCTAAGTTACTATGTCCCTCATCTATTCAGGAATACCATAATAAGGACTAAATGAATAGACCCAATATCTCACTTCACTGGTTATAGCGCCACTATCCTCTATGTTTTGTTTAAACCTAGTACATGGCAATCTCTTTCCGAGATGCATGTGAATGTGTTCAGCTAAACCAAAATCATCATTTCAGTGCACTTCAAAAGTCAGTCTCAACAAAACCTTTCCATTATATCTAAATAAGTCTAATGTTTAACACCTGCACAATGATACACAATACATCAAGGGAAGCAGTGTTCTCTCAATGTAAGCACATTGACTTGATAGATAAAAATATAATAACGTGCACTAACCTCTATACCTACTCCGAGTGTATATTCAAAACTATATATATTGCTAAATAAAAATTAATCACCAGAAAAAAATTCTAAATTATCAAACATTAGTGAATAAAGTGCCAGTGCACAAGATAGTAAGCCCTTAGGATGAGTTCACATACAGAAATCTGTGCTTATGTAAAAAAAAAATCCTTGTACAGATACAAACAAATTCTTTAAAAAAAGGTGCATAAACGACTGAGAATGATTTGTAACAAAGTGCCAGTGTTCAAAGTGCTTGTCCTACTTCAATTTCACTCCACATCACTCCACGTGAGTTTTTGCCCCTCTACCAAAGGATGCAAACTCATCAGATGTAATTGATCTCCTTTACCATATGCCAAAAAAGACCAAAGCAAGCTTTTCACAGAAACAAAATCGTGTTTCTTCAGGCCAAATGCAGGCTCACATGCATAAAGGGACCAAAATATAGAGGAAATTAGTTCTGCAAAATGTTTATTACAACATTTTACCATTACCATTACCATTTTCTAGTGACTGCCCGGCACCCAGGAGTCATCTGCCAGTAATCAGAACAAAAGCTGCCCACTGCTCCGATCCGGTAGTTAATGGTAAGCTGTATACACTCTCGGAGACCAGAGAAGCCTCCTGATGATGTCAGATGAACTGGACGAAACATGTAATAGTAAAAACAACTAGGGCTTCTCTGGTCTCAGAGATCAATTACATCTAGTGAGTTTGCATCCAGTGGGAGAGGGGCACAGACTCACATGGAGTGGTGTGGAGTGATATTGAAGTAGGATAAGCACTGGCACTTTTTGTTACATTAGATTCTTCATGATTTATGCACCCTTTTCAAATAATTTGTATCCGTACAAGGATTTTATATATAAGCACAAACTTCTGTATAAGAACTCATCCTAAGGACTTACTATATTGAGCACTGGCACTTTATTCACTAATGTTTGTTCATTTAGAATTATTTTTAGATGTTTAATTTTTTGATGATTACCATATTTATCGGCGTATAACACGCACCCTAATTTTAAGAGGGAAATTTAAGGAAAATAACATTCCACAGTCCCCTGCACAGCACTCGGACCCCCTGCACAGCACATGGACCCCCTGCACAGCACTGCACAGCACACAGACCTCCACACACCACATGGACCCCCTGCACAGCACTGCACAACACACGGACCCCCGTACACCACACGGACCCCCTGCACAGCAACACGGACCCCCGTACACCGCACAGACCACTGCACACCACACGGACCCCCTGCACACCACATGGACCCCCTGCACAGCACACAGACCCCTGCACAGCACTGCACATTGACCACTGCACAGCACATGGACCCCCGCACGGACCCCTGCACAGCACTGCACAGCACACAGACCCCCTGCACAGCACACGGACCCCTGTACACCACACGGACCCCCTAATTTGTATCCAGGGGCGGACTGCCTGATTGACACAGGAGGATCAGGCAGTCCACCCCGGGTGCCACCCATTGGGAGGGTGTCAGGCTGGCTGCTCCGCCTCTCCTGGCCCTGGGACAGAAAACATCACTGCCAGCCCTTCCTCCTGTGTCACCCTTAAATTGAATTCTGTAATACCAAGACGCCGCTCTCCTCCTCCCGCTCCGCCTCCTTGAGTGTAGCTTTTGACTAGAGGAGGAGAACAGTCATGTGACCATTAATGAAAGCCGAGGAGAGTCCAATGACGTTGGTAAAAAAATATATATCGGCGTATAACATGCAGGCATGGATTACCCTCTATTTTCAGGGTAAAAAAGTGTGCGTTATACGACGATAAATACGGTAATTCATTTTTATTTGGAAATATATATAGTTCTGGATATACACTCTGAGTAGGTATAAAGGTTAGGCTGCTTTGTTATATTTGTATCTGTCATTATCTATAAAGGTTGGAGTTGTTCAGATCATTAAAAAATACCTATGGACAATTGTGTGACAGATTATGTACCAGCAGATCATTAAATGGCTCAAAAATAAGTGAATAATCTTATTTACATTAAATCTAAACCCTAACTTGATTAAATTTAGCTTGGTAAGGCATTTGCACCAGTGGCAGCTGCATGCCATTGCTCAGGGCAAGCTTTGATGGTGATAAGGACAGGGCAGAGCACAGAGAACATTAGCATGACTGGTTATAGTCTAGACCTGAAGCTTGTGGAATATGGTAACCATGAATAAGATAATTTGGCTGAACAGAGATACTGTGGTGTCATCCCATAACAGGAAATGTCAGAACAAGGACCTTTATGACAGGATCACTAGGATTTATTTTAATGAAAATTGCACATTTATCATTAATAAAGTGGTTGTAAAGACAGAAGGTTTTTACCTTAGTGCATTCTCTGCATTAAGGTAAAAAACCTTCAGTGTTCAGCTCCCCCCAGCCCCCCTAAATACTTACCTGAACCCAATATTGATCCAGCAGCTATCTCCTCTCTCTCTCCTCAAAGGACATGGAGGCAGCAGCGAGGGCCATCGGCTCCTGCTGGTGTCAATCACAGCCTGTGAGGAGGGAGGTGTGGGCAAGGCCTAGTCATGCTGTGTGTGTCTATGACACAGAGCCCAGCTCATGATTAAGCCCATGCGAGAGCCCCCATAGCAAGTAGGGTCAAGGGGGAGGAGCCAGGAGCGCCAGCAGTGGACCCCTGAAGAGAAGGATTTGGGATGCTCTGTCCAAAAAAAATGCGCAGAGCAGGTAAGTTTGACATGTTTGTTGTTTGTTTTTTTGTTTTTTATAGTACCTTTTAAATAATTTTAAGAATTATTTTGAAAATACATTAACATGTAAACATAGTCTTGGGTTTACCTATACTTTCACTATGCCTTAACTTTTACATACTTATACAGTTGCCATAAAAAGTGTGTGAACCCTTTTGGAATGATATGGATTTCTGCAGAAATTGGCGATTTGATCTTCATCTAAGTCACAACAACAGACAATCACAGTCTGCTTAACTAATAACTCACAAAGAATTAAATGTTACCATGTTTTTATTGAACACACCATGTAAACATTCACAGTGCATGTGGAAAAAGTATGTGAACCCTTGGATTTAATAACTGGTTGAACCTCCTTTGGCAGTAATAACTTCAACCAAACGTTTCCTGTAGTTGCAGATCAGACGTGCACAATGGTCAGGAGTAATTCTTGACCATTCCTCTTTAAAGAACTGTTTCAGTTCAGCAATATTCTTGGGATGTCTGGTGTGAATCGCTTTATTGAGGTCATGCCACAGCTTCTCAATCAGGTTGAGGTCAGGACTCTGACTGGGCCACTACAGAAGACGTATTTTCTTCTGTTTAAGCCATTCTGTTGTTGATTTACTTCTATGCTTTGGGTTGTTGTCCTGTTGCAACACCCATCTTCTGTTGAGCTTCAGCTGGTGGACAGATGGCCTTAAGTTCTCCTGCAAAATGTCTTGATAAACTTGGGAATACATTTTTCCTTTGATGATAGCAATCCGTCCAGGCCCTGACGCAGCAAAGCAGCCCCAAACCATGATGCCCCCACCACCATACTTCACAGTTGGGATGAGGTTTTGATGTTGGTGTGCTGTGCCTCTTTTTCTCCACACATAATGTTGTGTGTTTCTTCCAAAAAACTCAACGTTGGTTTCATCTGTCCACAGAATATTTTGCCAGTACTGCTGTGGAACATCCAGGTGCTCTTGTGCAAACTGTAAACGTGCAGCAATGTTTTTTTTTGGACAGCAGTGGTTTCCTCTGTGGTATCCTCCCATGAAATCCATTCTTGTTTAGTGCTTTATGTATCGTAGATTCGCTAACAAGGATGTTAGCATATGCCAGAGACTTTTGTAAGTCTTTAGCTGACACTCTAGGATTCTTCTTCCCCTCATTGAGCAGTCTGCGCTGTGCTCTTGCAGTCATATTTACAGGACGGCCACTCCTAGGGAGAGTAGCAGCTGAACTTTCTCCATTTATAGACAATTTGTCTTACCGTGGACTGATGAACAGCAAGGCTTTTGGAGATAATTGTATAACTTTCTAGCTTTATGCAAGTCAACAATTCTTAATCGCAGGTCTTCTGAGAGCTCTTTTATGCAAAGCATCATTCACATCAGGCAATGCTTCTTGTGAAAAGCAAACCCAGAACTGGTGTGTGTTTTTTATAGGGCAGCTGTAACCAACACCTCCAATCTCATTGATTGGACTCCAGTTGGCTGACACCTCACTCCAATTAGCTCTTGGAGATGTCATTAGTCTAGGGGTTCACATACTTTTTCCACCTACACTGTGAATGTTTACATGGCGTGTTCAATAAAAACATGGTAACATTTAATTCTTTGTGTGTTATTAGTTTAAGCAGACTGTGATTGGTGTGACTTAAATGAAGATCAGATCACATGTTATGACCAATTTGTGCAGAAATCCATATCATTCCAAAAGGGGTTCACATACTTTTGATGGTAACTGTAACTACTGTATGTTGATAAATGTACTCATATTTGTGATTCATATTTCTAAGCAACATTTAGAAATAATACAACTGAATGTAATTAAATATTCTAGTCAACGTATCTAATTATATTTTTGTATAATTCATTTGCAGAATTAGAGAGATGCTAAGACTGTACTATTACATTGAACTTGTCACTTGTTAAACTGGCAGCAGCTGATATAAATTAGCCCAACATGTTCTATTTTTGTATTTTAAGTAATCTAGAGGGATCCATTATCAAAGATGAATGCTAGACAACCTGATGAAAGTGTAGACCTTTCACCATAATGTCTACTGAAGTGCAAATCATGTTTCAGGTTACCCAATCTTGGGGCCACAGACTTATTCTTGGAATCCTATAGCTACATCCAAAGACATTATGGGCATTCTCTGATTTGCTGACTCAAACAGCATAAGTAACTTATAAATTTGGTGTCTTCCAACTGGTTTAACACTATAGATATAAGAGGATATATCAAGTGGTGACGAGCTTCAATAAATATGAAAAATGGCACTCAAAATCTTTACCAAGGAACCATTAAATGAAACAGTAATAGAGCAGATGTCCAGATAAGAAGTGGATATTAAAGGAGCATCTGCTGATATGATCATATAGATAATATTAGGGTACAAACTCGGCTCACAGAGATAAAGATAGTGTGAACCTAACCTTACTGAGAATCTTTGTTCTAGACTCTAGCACCTCCTGTATAAAAGCATACAATAATACCAGAGTGTTGGAGTCAGTTTTTTGTGCTATGTAAGGCTCTTTCCAATTGTACATATGTAGAACACATGTTGAAGTGCATACCTGTAAGACCTGGCAATCCTGGTAATCCCTTTTGACCTCTTCCTGGCAATCCTCTTTCTCCTCTTTCTCCAGAATCACCTACAAGAATATTGTAATGGATTAATAAGAAGCAGGTGTCTATATACTGTTCTTTATAGCAAAAAGCATTTCCCCTTGCTTTTCTCATGCTATTAAAAGCATTCTGTATTGCACACACACAATAGCTTGCACTGCACGACTTTTCCCTGGGGATCTGGAATTATGAATCATATGCCATTTATGCAATTATGCAAAGCAGCCTTGAAAGCAGTGGTGGAATATAAATATGAAAAATTAGATTCTCCTTTCACACAATAAATATAGCAAAGGTTAAAGTACAAATTAAGAATCATGTTGAAAAGGAAATATATTCTGATCTTTATCATCATTCAGTTTTGCAAATAGCTTGACAACAAATGCTCTCTCCAAGTTTTTCTAGCTGCCTGATAAATGAAAATATGATAGCGAAGGTGTATTGACACTTTAAGCTGATGTGTAGAGGTGTCATATAGCTGAGAGATCAGCTGTCCAAAATGTATTTTTAATGCCTGATATTGCTTGCATGCAAGCACCATAATGACGATACTGTATTATAGAGCGCTACAGCAACACAGTAATACTAATAAATTAAGCTACCGCTGGTATGTTTCAACTTCAAAAGCTTTTACAGTAAAGTAACATAAAGCAAGTATAAAAAAAAAAATTAAAGTTCATATAATCTCACTTTGATAATCCATAAATCTGTGTATCTTTGGGACCACACATTACATTTTGTTACTGTGACATTTATGGATATGATCACTCTATTGGAAGTCATTTCTATTATATAAATTAGGAATGTTGACATGAGCAACTGCTTAAAAATCATCAATGTGGCTTAACATCATAAATCTGGTTAGATGGCTACTTCAAATGTAGTTTAAGCTCCTAAGGCTAGCTATGGTTAAAACAGAACACAGTTTGCAATCATTTCAACTTAAAATAATGCTTAGAAGACAAGGAAGATTGTTTTTTTCTACTATACTGGAAATATTTTGTAAAATACATCATCCAATGGAATAACCTAGGCCAACAGTATTGCATTTTGACATAGGACGTTTTGACAAATAGGTACATTGTATAGGTGTACGACCTATAAGAAGGTGGAATGCGGGCAGAACCCAATTTTATCTGAAGGAAAGTTTAAATGTATGGGACATTAAAATAATGAACTGTATCTGGTACTTTTTACTCGGTACAGTTTAAATCTCTTGTGTATAAAAAAACTACAACTTTTTGAAGTATAATCATTGCTTTAATGTTCTACTTTTTAGCTTTTATTGCAGTTTTCTAGAAATATAACAGAGATATCACACAACTTACAAAGCTACTCAGAAAAAAAATATTACTGATCAAAAAGCCTGTTACATCTCAAAGACATTAAACATCTGCCACCTAATGCTTAAAGAAAAAAGCTGTTTGAAGAAAAGGGATCTGTTGATGAAATCATTGAATTGCTCTCAATTAAAGTGAGTCAAAATTATTACCAATTTAACAATTCCAATAAATGCTAGTCTTTTAATTAAGAATATGCTTGTGAAAATGCAAGCTTTTATGTGTTTTTTTGTTTTTACTATATACTATTATAGTCATATCCCAGTTGTAGAATGGCCTGGGGAGACTCAGACAATGCCGTAGGGTTATATTACTCAAAATGTGTGGGATTACCTTGCAAAACACATGAAAGGTAAAGGAAATCTGGTCTATCTTGTCTGATACCCTGCTAGATTATAAAGACCAGAAATGATGATGACAATAGTGACATGAGTATCCTATATTTATTGAAAACTTAGTAGGTGAATGACTGCTGGCTATTTATAAAGGTCTACAGCAGGGATATGCAATTAGCGGACCTCCAGCTGTTGCAGAACTACAAGTCCCATGAGGCATAGCAAGACTCTGACAGCCACAAGCATGACATCCAAAGGCAGAGGCATGATGGGACTTGTAATTTTGCAACAGCTGGAGGTCCGCTAATTGAATATCCCTGGTCTACAGCATTTATATCATGTAACAATAACATTATTATATGATGAATTGCAGTACAAAAGAAAAGAAAATTTAAAGTAGTACTATTCTCTGATATTTTAGGGCAAACACGTGTTTTCTTTACTTGCACTTATGCTGTTGTTGCTGAATAGTCACTATAGGAAAAAGAGCAGTTGTGAAGCCTTTCATTTCAGAAAGTTCCATGGTTCAGGCACCGTCAATACTCCCTGTGCCCTTTCATATGCATAATTGCACAGTACACCAGGTACTACAGTGGAACCTTGAATTACGAGCATAATCCATTCCATCAAAATGCTTGTAATCCAATGTACTCGCATATCAAAGTGAGTTTCCCCATAGAAGTCATTGGAAACAAAGATAATTCGTCATTTGTCAATTCGTGGTTGCCTCGGAAAACTGGCAGGATTCAAGCCTCTAAGGTGGGCAAGACCGCATTTGACCAGAGGTGTGGGGGCATCGCTGTGCCATTTGGAGCCGCTCGGATGCACTCAGAAATACTCAGTTCCTCAGTGTTTCCGAGCATCTCTAAGGCCCCGTACACACGAGAGGATCCATCCGCTGGAATTGATCCGCGGACCGGCTCCAGCGGTTAGATCCCCTGGTGTGTACAATCCAGCGGATCTGTTTCCGCTGATTTTTATCCCCTGGGATGGATTTCCAGCGGATAAAAATTTGAAGACATGCTTTCAAATCTATCCGCTTGAATCCATCCCAACGGATTGATCCGCTGGTCTGTACAGACTCACCGGATCAATCAGTCCGAATGAATCCCCCGCATGCGTCGTAATGATTCGACGCATGCGTGGAATTCCTTATATGACAGCGTCGCGCACGTCGCCGCGTCATCATCGTGGCGACGGCGTGACACGTCATCGCGATGGGATTTCGGCGCGGATTTCGATCCGATGGTGAGTACACTCCATCGGATCAAAATCCTCGCAAATCCTCAAGAGGATTTATCCGCGGAAACGGTCCGGTGGACCGTATCCGCGGATAAATCCTCTCGTGTGTACGGTGCCTTAGGCTTTCTGAGTGCATCCTCTCCGGCACCCCCCACCTCTGGCCACATGCGATACTGCATACAATAGAAGTCAATGTGGAACGAATTATCTTTGTTTCCATTGACTTCTATGGGGAAACTCACTTTGATATGTGAGTGCTTTGGATTACAAGCATTCTCCTAGAATGGATTATGCTCTTAATTCAAGGTTCCAATGTAGTACCTGGGGTGTTCCCTTAGGCTACCTGTAAAGTAGCACATCTGTACTGTGTATAGAATCTGTTGCAGCAATAATTGCATTTGTAAAGCTGCACTGGGAACAAGACTTTAGATATAAGTAACATTTAGGTCCATTTCTTTTAAATGGAACAAGCCTCCATTATGTTATGTTTAACCACTTAAGGACCGCTTCCTGCACATTTACGTCGGCAGAATGGCACGGCTGGGCACAGGCACGTACATGTGCGTCGCCTTTAAGAGCCCAGCCGTGGGTTCGAAGCTCTGTGGCCGCGGGACCCGCAGACCCAATCGCCACTGGTGTCCCACGATCAGTCACAGGAGCTGAAGAACGGGGAGAGGTGTGTGTAAACATACCTTCCCCGTTCTTCACAGTGGCAGTGCCATTGATCGTCTGTTCCCTGATATAGGGAAAGACGATCAATGACATCACAAGTCCAGCCCCGCCCCCCTACAGTTAGAAACACATATGAGGTCACACTTAACCCCTACAGCGCCCCCTAGTGGTTAACTCCAAAACTGCAAGTGTAATTTTCACAGCAATCAACGCATTTTTATAGCACTTTTTGCTGAGAAAATGACAATGGTCCCAAAAATGTGTCAAAATTGGCCGATGTGTCTGCAATAATGTCGCGGTCATGAAAAAAATTGCTGATCACTGCCATTAGTAGTAAAAAAAAAAAAAATAATAAAAATGCCTTAAAACTATCCCCTATTTTGTAAACGCTCTAAATTTTGCTCAAACCAATCGTTAAACGCTTATTGCGATTTTTTTTACCAAAAATAGGTAGAAGAATACGTATCGGCCTAAACTGAGGGAAAAAAATGTTTTTTATATATTTTTTTGGGGATATTTATTATAGCAAAAAGTTAAAAATATTATTTTTTTCAAAATTGTCGCTTTATTCCTGTTAATAGCGCAAAAAGAAAAACCCGCAGAGGTGATCAAATACCACCAAAATAAAGCTCTATTTGTGGGGAAAAAAGGACGCCAATTTTGTTTGGGAGCCACGTAGCACGACCGCGCAATTTTCAGTTAAACTGACGCAGTGCCGAATCGCAAAAAGGGGCACGGTCCTTAACCTGCATATTGGTCTGGGTCTTAAGTGGTTAAACAGACCTGAATAGATAAGATATGTAAACAGCCACAAGGATGAGTTATTGGTTGTTAAGGAGCCGGAACCTACCAGTGTCCTAACCACCGATGGCTCATCCCTGCTGTCAGCCAGGGATTCCCTTGTGCCACAAAGAAGGGTCTATCATTTTTATAATTAGTGTATTTTAAATGATAGAGACAGAATATCAACCAAAAATCCCCCCAAAAAAACACATGATACAAGTTAAAAATGGTGTTGCAGTTTAATGAGTAAAATAAGTATTTGATTCCCCTACCAACCGGCAATAATTCTGGATCCCACAGACCACAGTATGTGCTCATGTAGTATACAGATTAGTCCTCTCAATTTAAGAAGGTGCTCTCCACACAATCTCTTTCTTCCATTCAAATCTCACTATCATAGGCAAAACCAAAGAGCTGTCAAAGGATGTCAGGGACAAGATTGTATACCTGCACAAGGCTGGAATGGGCTACAAGATCATCAGCAAGAAGATTGGTGAGGAAACAACTGTTGGAGCGATTATTCGCAAATGGAAGAAATGCAAAATAAAAAATAAAATTTATGGAGGGAGCTGAAACTTTGAGTTGCTAAGTGACAGCCAAGTAACCTTGAAGGTTTAGAGAAGATCTGTAAAGAAGAGTGGACAGATTTCAGATCCCTCCTGAGATGTGTGCAAAACTGGTAACTAACTACAAAAAAAGTCTTACCGCTGTGCTTGCCAACAAGGGTTTTTCCACCAAGTAGTCATGTTTTGCTTGGGGATCAAATACTTATTTTACTCACTGACTTGCAACTAAATTTATAACATTTGTATCATGTGTTTTTGTCTGGGTTTTTGGTTGATATTCTGTGTCTATCATTTAACCACTTAAGCCCCGGACCATTTTGCAGCTAAATGCCCAGGCCAGGTTTTGCGATTCGGCACTGCGTCGCTTTAACAGACAATTGCGCGGTCGTGCGACGTGGCTCCCAAACAAAATTGGCGTCCTTTTTTCCCCACAAATAGAACTTTCTTTTGGTGGTATTTGATCACCTCTGCGGTTTTTATTTTTTGCGCTATAAACAAAAATAGAGCGACAATTTTGAAAAAAATGCAATATTTTTTACTTTTTGCTATAATAAATATCCCCCAAAAACATATATGAACATTTTTTTCCCCTCAGTTTGGGCCGATACGTATTCTTCTACCTATTTTTGGTAAAAAAAATCGCAATAAGCGTTTATCGATTGGTTTGTGCAAAATGTATAGCGTTTACAAAATAGGGGATAGTTTTATTGCATTTTTATTTTTATTTATTTTTTTACTACTATTGGCGGCGATCAGCGATTTTTTTCGTGACTGCGACATTATGGCAGACACTTCGGACAATTTTGACACATTTTTGGGACCATTGTCATTTTCACAGCAAAAATTGCATTTAAATTGCATTCTTTATTGTGAAAATGACAGTTGCAGTTTGGGAGTTAAACACAGGGGGCGCTGTAGGAGTTAGTGTTCACTTTGTGTGTGTTTACAACTGTAGGGGGGTGTGGCTGTAGGATTGAAGTCATCGATCGAGTCTCCCTTATATAAGGGATCACTTGATCGATACGCCGCCACAGTGAAGCACGGGGAAGCCGTGTTTACATACGGCTCTCCCCGTGCTTCAGCTCCGGGGAGCGATCGCGACGGAGCGGCTATAAACGAATAGCCGCGCCGTCGTCCCGGATCGCTCCCCGAGGGGATCCGCACGCAGCGGAGGGGGTCCCGATCGGACTCCCCACCCGCTAGAAGGCAAGGACGTATATATACGCCCTTCTGCCTGTCCGTGCCATTGTGCGGACGTAAATAGTCGTGCAGCGGGCGTTAAGGGGTTAAAATACACCTATGATAAAAATTATAGACACCTAATTTATTTGTAAGAGGACAAACTTACAAAATCTGCAGGGGATCAAATAATTATTTTCCCCACTGTAATAGGTTCTAATAATCTGAGTCTAGCAACTAGTTGCAATGTCCTTGACAGACCATCAGTGTTACTAAGCAACAGGTGCACTGCGATAATCACTCGGGATATTTGACACAGCAATCCTTGTGCTTTTGAAGCAGGAAGAGGCTCTTGGGAAGATGCTAGCAGCTAATAACCTTTTAAAAAGAGTAATGTTTGTAAAGAAGCATTGCTTTAAATATATTTTTACCAGAATAAATATCCCTGAAACCCTTTATTGTATGGTGACATAATGCTGTATTTAGTCATTGCATTGCAATTGTCGCTGACACTGCTGGCATGATTCACGAGATTATACTGAGATCAAACCTCTACAGCTGCACTGTAATTAATTAAAAGAATCTGACTTCACAGGATTATAATGCTATGGACATTTTATCTTCCTACAGGGGTAGGATCTAGCATCTTGTGAATTCATTGTATCTTCAAGTATTGGCCAAGAGATATAAGTCAAGTCTCCTTTGGGTATTCCGTAGTACACTTTTTATGGTTCTATTCTGATATTTATTTTAGTTAGGACATTCTTTGAAGTAAGGTTTGCTGAACTTCTATAGGACATTAATAAATTGCTGCACACTTTTTATTCTCTAACAAATTATATATATTGTTTTTTACAGTAAATTTAAACATTATGCTGAGATAGAGATGATTGCTACTATTAAAGGTATCTCATCTATTAAACTATAACTGGCAAATGTAGTTTAATGTTGGCTTAATTTTTTCTTAAGATTACTTGTAATGCTACAGAAGCTTTCATGCTGCATGAATTGATCCTTTATGAAATGCATTTTATCTTTATTGTCCATCCACAGGTTTAGGATGCACCTGCCTGCATCCTAATAACCAGTATCTCATCCCTGCTGTCAGCAGCAGAAGTCATTGGTTGTTAAGAAGCCAGCACCTACCTGGGTCCTAACAATTAAAGGAACACTAAAGGTTTGTTTTTTATTAGATCAATTGATTGCTGTAAGCAAGTGCATTTAAATATCACTTACCTCGTTTTTCCTTTTGACCTCCAAAATACAGTAATCCAGGTTTGAAAATGCCATTTCCTGTCTCTCCTCTTCTTGCTTTCCACCAGCATCTGAGCCGTTTTGCATGGTGGAAAGCAGAATGTGCTCACCCCCTCCCTATGACTACAGCCCTGCGTGAAGATGCTCTCTTATCCCTCACAGGCATGGAGGCTAAGCCTAATGGGAACTGTAGTTCCCATTAGGCCGTGATGTAGCAAGAATGAATGTTCACCGCAAACCAGGAAGTCAGTGAGAATAATGATTCAGGAGTGCTGGAGGTGAATAAAACAGCTCGATTTCAACAGGTATTAAACTAGTTATAATGCAAAACATTACTTTTTACTTTATCAGCTACTGTCAGCCTTTAATTTAAGAGGAAAATATTTTTGTCTTTACAACCCCTTTAATGACTCATCCCTGCTTTCATCCGGGGTAAGCTGGTATCACAGGCTTCCCCCAAACCATACCAGGCCTTTTATAAAAACACCTGTCGCTCAGCCAGCATGCAATTCCCATGATAACACTTGGACTTAAATATCAGTGTCTGGAAAAATGGCTTTAAAACAGATTCCAAAACTGTTGGAATCAAATTGGTTATATGGGCAATGGGCAAGCATAATCGGTAAGTGTAAAAGTTGTTATTTAATGGCATTTCCATTGTGGTACATTTTTATTGATATAATTAGCACAATAATTTACCACTGTGATATATAATATATTTTCTTGGTAATAAATACTATCACCTTGATAGTATAGGTTTCAGCTAGGGTTTAAGGCCACTATTGGGGTATAGTTCAGGTTAGGCGTTAAATATAGGTTGAGGATAAGCAAAAGGTGTATGGTTAGTTTAATGTTAAGGGATTATATTCAGGTTAAGAGTCATTAAGTCTATATTAGTTTTATATATTATATATATATATATATATATATATATATATATATATATATATATATATATATATATATAATTTGAGATGTTATGATTGAGGACCATTTACTAATAAAAGTGAATAAGTAGGAAAATGTGTTTTTTCCGAAAATTCTGGTCCTGAACATTCTACACCAAACGCAAATGTGCTAGTTTTCATAAACCAAAATGTAACATACATTATAGGCAAACTGACCTTGGTATTGAGATGTTACCAGTGCAAGTTGGAATAATGTGCAAGCATTTTCCTGACAATCTGTCTTAGCTTCTAAACACAGTATACTGAAAAGCATATACACACTTACTGATTAGTGAAATGCAATCATTTACCTTTTTGCCCTCTAAGACCAAGTTCCCCAGAAGGACCTTTAAGCCCTGGAAGTCCTCTTTGTCCAATATGTCCTGGTAAACCATTATCCCCAGGAGTTCCAGGAGGACCTGGTGGTCCTGGTTTCCCTGGTAGGCCAGCAGCTCCAGATTCTGGTCTTCGTAGACTGGCTGCCAAGTTTGCTAACTGATCTGTACAAATAAAATTCAAATACAAATTTAATACTCATATATAGTCAGGTTAACCCATTTATTTATTTTTGTACATGCTTACTTGTATTTATTTCTCCTGTTTTTAAAATACTGATATATTACACAGCACATTAGAAAGCATTTTCATCAATCCTTGTTTTCTGAAGGAGATCAAGTCTAATGTTCCTTACCATGGAGAGTTTTGGAAAAAGCCTAGTAGTAATTATTAATTGGAGTTTATTCAATTTATATAAAGAACCATGACACAGATACGCTAGCAATTCCTTCAGACTGAGCCATCCCTAAAACCTTACTGCCCCTGTTTGCTGTGGTCTGTTTCTTAATACAAGCTCTAAGCATTTAATTCTTCAAAAACATACAAAACATGAAGGCGGAAGTAAGATCTGATCACTAATATCTGTACTCTCCTAATCTGCAATAACAAAAATTAAATTGATCACACCTAGCTCTAAGTTTACAATACTAAAGTCTGTAGCGCTGAGATACTGTACAGTTAGCATGGTCTGACCAGTTACATCTGTACTGTGCTTTCCTCAGATGTGATTACCACTTCACTGACAGTCATCACAACATGGCTGTCTTTATTAAGAGTATACCACAGTGGCTGGTTTCACTATCCGGTTGTGCAATTGCTAAAGAATCAGTGGATTCCAATAGAGCACCAGGAAGTGAAATAATCATATCCTTTTATAACTGTTTATATTCTTAACCAAAATTGTCTTGACTTTTAAAGCTCAATAATGCCTTCGCATCCTGCTTAATGACATCATCATACTTGCAAGGAAACCCATTCCACAGTTACTGTATTCAATTTAACGCAAATCTAAAAGAATACAAAACTGAAGCTGTTATTCATTATATTAACATATTCTATATAGCATATGTAGTATGTACTGTAGCATGAAACAGCATTTTCTTCAGAGTAATAGCTTAAAGATAAATTACATGAATTGACAAATGAAAATTAAATTTTTGTTTTGTCCTGCAGTTTAACCTACCTTGTAACACTCTCATACACACTTGTTTGATGTGCTGGTCTGTAGGTTCTCTTCCCTAAATAATGAAACAAATTATTTTTAGAGAAGCTAAGAAATAAAGCTAACAAACAGCAGTTTACAATACAAAAAAAAACCATGGTATACAAAGAATGTTAAATACATTTAAGCAGAATGAACAGAGAAAGGTACCATATTTTGGAAAATTAACAGATATAATGCAGTGTTTCCCAACTCCAGTCCTCAAGGCACACCAACAGGTAATGTTTTCAGGATTTCCCTCAGATGAAACGGCTATGGTAATTACTAAGGCAGTGAAACTGATCAAATCACCTGTGCAAAAAAATGGAAAGCCTGAAAACATGACCTGTTGGTGTGCCTTGAGGACTGGAGTTGGGAAACACTGATATAATGAACTGACACATAAGATTTCGATCATCCAATATCAGTGAGAAGTAATAAACTGTAGATCTTTGCATGACACCACCATCAAGGGAATAAATTATCAGCTAGGTAGAAAATGAAAGAATGCATTTCTTTTGTTTATCACTGAAATGTATAATAACACTAGAAATGTAAGCTGCAGGGCTTGATTTGAGAATTCAAGTCCTCTTAGTTAAACCATTTTTTAACTATGGTATGAGCAAGCGTATGACCGTAGCTCCAGCTGCTCATACCATGCCTTTGGATTGTTTATTTGGACTTTTTACAATATTTTAAGTTGTGAAGCTTTTTAAAATTTTAATAAATTCAGTTTTTTGGATTTATACCATGTGGAGGATTTCCCTTTCTTTTTCATACATTTGACATCTGGGAAAGTTTTTTTTGGTGTGGATACTTTACCTCGCCATATTAGATCCCTGTTTTGGAGCTATCAATCCTAGAGGAGGTGCCGTGGATGAGAGAGGAGATGATCTGCAGATTCGGTTCCCTCGAGTCCTTGATTTGGGCATAAGCGCAAGCGATCCACCAATGTAGGGTGAGTTGGGTCCACATTGGAGGGTAAGGGTATTTATTTCTCCCCTCAGCCCTAAGATGAAGGCACTCCCTGGTGACGTTCCCGAACAGCACACCACTTCTGCTTATATAGATCATTTGAAGTTATTTATTATTTCTTCACATCGATTTGTGACATTTAACCTGGACACTTATTGATGATTTCACAGTGACGGATGTCACGGAATTCACTTTGGACTTTGTTTTATATTCCATTCAGCGATAATTTGATTCATTTCTTTTAAGGCAGTGGGTTTTTTATGTCACTCTTGGTTATTTACACTTACTCCTTTTGTGTTGTTTACCACTATAATCAGTAGTGTTTCATGAATTCATGTTGCGTATACACACACATGATATTTTAGTATGTGTACAGTGATTTGCACATATCACCATTGGTTTTCACACTTTATAATTTAGCATTTTTTTTGCTATAGAGTAGGATCATCTCATCTCTTCTAACACTTAGCGCTACACTTTATTATCTTTGCACTGTTACAATTTTCGTCTTATTGTTGTGTTAGCAGCCTTTACTATTATCATTTTTGGCGCAATATTTTATATATTTTTTGTGATTCCAGTCACATAGATGCAGTGAATAACATAAACATGGAAACAAACCGTGACCCTCTCTCTCCTGTCTGTAAAATTATTCACCCTGTCTGCAGGTGAAAGTGCCAGTGGCTGTAACTGCAACTCTCAAACAAATTATCAGTGAGACAAATTCATGACTGTAGGTATCATAGGATAAGAATAAATGAGGCAGGAAGTTAGGTGAGAACCTTCACTATATTCTCTGCTACACACACACAAAGCATTATAAAAAGCTACAGAGTTTTCACCCATGCTCATAGACACACTAGAATGATGCCAACATTCGGAAGCTAAATTAATGATGTTGTTTAATGAATCTAGCTAATGCAAATGGTGGTAACGGTACCCAAAAGGTGGCCAATTAATGTACCCGATTAGGAGATTTGTATACAGTAGTAGCTAGCTTATGTTTGATGTTTGGTTTACATATTGTTAGGCTTGTAGATGTGGCAGTTTTATGTTCAGGCAATGAACAGTGGCCTAACACTCAGGTAAAAAAACTAAATCTGTGGTATTTTGCACAATTTTGTTGCTGTTTTTTATTTTTAACAGTAAAAAAATCATTGATTACTTACTGCAGGACCTTGACCCCCAGGTAATCCAGGGGCTCCTTGTTCTCCCTGCATCCCTCGTGGACCAGATGACCCTTGAGGACCTTCTACACCAGGGATGCCCCGACCTCCTTCAGGACCACGATTACCAGATTCACCAGGACTCCCAGTCTGTATGTAAAGAAGGGTTTTCAAAGTATGCAGATTAACTGGGGGACACCAGAAACATCCTTGCAAGTATTGTAATTATAAATTGCTGTGGCTTACAAAACCATTTAATGTACTGTATGATTTTCATTTAGTCTCACAAAGCACAAAATGTTAACGCTGAATACCCGGTTTAATCTAATTGTATACTTACATTAGTCTAGCCTGGACCACTGTGCACATCTCACATCTGAGGGGCTTCTATGGAAGCTGACAATCACTGTAGCAGTTGGAGCTCCTAAAGCAGGAATCTCCAAACTATGGCCCTCCAACTGTTCATGAACTACAAAACCCATCATGCCTAGTCCCATCTGTGAATGGCAGAGTTTTTCAATGCCTCATGGGATGTGCAGTTCCGCAACAGCTGGAGGGCCGTAGTTTGGAGATCCCTGTCCTAAAGTGATTACCAAGGTCTTCTGAGTCCTATGCCAAGTGGCTGTTCCGCTATATACTGACCATAAGGTGTCATTCACTTGGCACTGTCACCATTCGCAGAATGTCTTTTTCAATGAATATGAGGCATTCCTAGATGGATTAGGTAGAAATTGTATATATGTATCCAGTGTCAGAATTGTCTGACAAAGCACCAACATTCCTAGGTCAATAATTGTGAAAATATTTCTTACAAATGTGGGACTATTATGCCGCGTACACACGATCGGAAATTCCGACAAGAAAACCGTGGATTTTTTTTTCCGACTGAATTTCGGCTCAAACTTGTGTTACATACACACGGTCGCACAAAATTCCGACCGCCAAGAACGCAGTGACGTACAACACTACAACGAGCTAAGAAAAATTACGCTCAATGATTCCGAGCATGCCTCAAAATGATTCCGAGCATACGTTGTTTTTTGCGCGTCACAATTGCATACAAACATTTCCCATCGCAAAATTTGAGAACCAGTTGTATTGTTTTTACCACAGATAGTAATACATTCCTCCTGAAGAAGTGGTCCTTACCGCAAAACATGTAGAGGATTCATTGCACATCAAGAATTAATTACATCCTATGTCCTTAGGACCCACCTGAGGATACTTTATTACCAGCAATACCAACACAACAAATATATCATTGCAAGCATTGTTTGCTTTATGTATATAGAGATATGTCCTTTTTTAACCAATTTTTGTATAAATAAAATGTAAAAAACCTTTTATTATAACATTTTCACTACTTCTTGGATACCCAGTCCATTTCCCTGTGCTGAGGGTTAGTAGGGGTATACCAACATTGCTGAATAAATTTAGCAATGACCAAATCAATATCAATACATTAAAGATTTGGATCATTAGAACAAATCGTTAGTCACAATGAAAAAAATTCCCAGAATGTAATAAATGCACATATGTCATTAATTACAGAATGGTCGGTATCACAATTTTTTTTTTAAGATACTGACATGCGGAGCTCACAGAACACTTCACAGTGGCAGTATTAAATATAGTTGCTGAAATTTAAATGTAAAATATGTTATTATATGTTAAAGCTTATCCTTGGACATTTCAGATGAACAGAATTACAGTCTTTATTTATAAAAAATTGCTTTGCGAATGTCCCAGCATTCATGCAAAAGTCACAAATAATACCTGTAGTTTATGTGTAATGTCAGTTTCTATTTATTGCCTTTGCAGAGTGAATATGACATTTCCTAACTTTCAATCCTGAGAGATCCTATTCAACCAATTGAGAAAATAGACTAAAGCTGTATACATACAAGTAGAATTTTATTCAAATGTTTTCACTTTTAGAGCAATTATTCAATTTTCTAAACATTAGTGGTGTCAAATCAACATAGAATTTTCTCGTCACTGTGGTCAAAAATCAAAGAAGCAGGGTGGAAAATTCAAAGTATTTTCTGTACAAAGAGTTTTCATATGAATGTTTATATTACCACTACTGCTAAATGTAACACTGTGAGTACTACCACCACTGCTAAAATGTGACAGCTTCCTGTTCTGATGGTTGCAAAGATCTGCGGGAGGGGTGCTTATTGGAATCTAGAATCCCCCTTTAAAAATAAAGGGGACCAGATACTGACCCTTCCATATGGGAAATAGTAAGGAGCCCTAGTTAGGCAGTTTTACACACTCTAAGGTGGTATTAATGCCATTGCTAGATGTCTTACTTCCAACTGCAGCTGGAGATTTATTAGCATGAATTGTCATTCAATCGGCCATTTGCTGAACCTCCTAAATAATGGGTGAACCTGATTATGATTAAAGCTGCAACTATTTCAGAAGTGTACTGATATCATATAGTGCTGAATAAATAAAGTAATAATGCGCTAAAATCAACCTTCCAATATTACATAAACTTATACAAATTCCAGTGGCATAAAAACGATAGGTGTACAATTAAATTACAGCCATGAAAGTCCAATATGTGAACAACTATTCACCACCACCAATTAGTGAGTGTACTGCTCACCCAACAGTTAATTGGTTGATTGCCAAGAGAAAGGGAAAAAACACGCTCATCTATCTTTCTTGATTGAGAAAAAAAATCACGGTGGTAGTTCTCCAGATAGAAAACTCACATCATAGACTGTCACTCTTTAAATAAAGTGGATAATTGTATCATGACTTCTCCAAATGTAGTGATTCTCAAAGAAAAATTAAAACATCATCATTGCGCAGGTTTGCTATGGAATAGTAGAACAAGAGCTTTGGATTGCTACACTCACATTTAACTTGATAGTGTAATGCTTGGCAATCAACCAATTAACTGTTAGGTGAGCAGTACACCCACTAATTAGTGGTGATGAATAGTTGTTCACACATTGGACTTTCATGGCTGTAATTTAATTGTACACATTTTGTACAGTGCAGAGGTCTCCCTCATATTATTTCTTCTTTTGATCAAATGTTCTTAGCCTATAGTGTTGGTGGCTATTTTCTCTGTTGGTTGAATGTTCCTATGGCTATTTTCTTCTAGGATCAAATCTTAGGCAATGTTACATTTGCCCTGTGAAAGGCCACATGAGAAACTGAATTAGGACACATAATGATTGTAATATGTGGGCAATTTGTGACTTTTTCATGACTGATGAGACATTCGCAAAGCAATTTTTTTTTTTTTTCGGAAAACCCCTTTATATTTTCTAATTAATCATTTAGATTTTCTGCACCAGCATCTATGCTATTGACCCCCATAACACATTTGCACACAATAATTTACATTTCTGTACAATACAATTAACTTCCTTGTTCTCTGTGATGACAGAGGGATTTTGAAAGTGATGAAAAGTTCTTTGATTCAAGAACAGCATTAATAATGTCACTATAGCAAAATTATCCTAGACGTTCATAGTAGTGAAGCTCAAAAAATTCATCTTGCCATACCCTTGGAGGTAGACACTACTGTAAACAAACACAATAGTGCTAGTGGTCATAATTCAACCATGGCAAAAGTGGTCTTTGTTATATGCCTATAGCATAACCTTCACCTGGTTCTTTCAATACATGGCTTGTGAACATCATTTAACCACAGAAAAAAGTGGCCTTTCTATGTCAGCCCTTTATCCTAAAGAGGAACTTTACCCTAAAGGGGAAGTTCCACTTTATACCATTCTGCCCCCTTCCCTTACTACATTTGGGACATTAAATTTCCTTTGGCGAGTGGATATCTAGTTTTGATGGGTACCTGCTCCCACTTCGGCCACCCTCTCTTTGCCCACAGACTTTTGGGACTTGTCATAGATCCCAGAAGGCTGTGGGGCATTCACACAGCACAGTACAGCTCACACATGTGCAGTGGGAAGCCAATTACCCAAGGTGAACATGCCAGTGCCAGAGACCCAAAGACTGGCAAAAAAACGGCCCGGTTGATGACAGCACTGGATTCCTGGACAGGTAAGTGCTCTTGTGTATTTGTAGCTGTTGACTTTTATTTATTTTTCTCTCTAGGGTGAAGATCATCTTAAAGTGCCAAACAACTGGAGTTTTCAGATTAGCTAAAATTGGGCTGACAACCACTGTACCATTTTTCAAATATATAAAACATTGAGACCAACTTTAGATTTGTATACTTTCTAAAACCTAATCACGTAAAGTGATTGTAAGGCTTTGTTTTTTTTGTTTTTTTAATAACAAACATGTCAAACTTACCTCCACTGTACAGTTCGTTCTGCACAGAATGCCCCCGATCATCATCATCTGGGGTCCCCTGGCGGCGCTGGTAGCACCTCCCCACATCGAATAACCCCATAGGAGAAGCGCTCTCCCGGGGTGTTACCTTGCGGGCACGCTCCCAAGTCCAGCATTTGCATTCATAGACGCACCCCCCGGCACCCACGTCATTGGATTTGATTGATAGCAGTCAATCAGCAGGGATTTCTGTCAATCTTTCCAATCAAGAGCCGAGACAGCAGGCAGAGGGGAAGAGCGCGTCTCTGGCGTGAAGCCTCGTACACACGACCGAGAAACTCGACGGGCTAAACACATCGTTTTCCTCGTCGAGTTCCTTGTTAGGCTGTCGAGAAACTCGACAGGCAATTTTCTCCATTCCCGTCAAGGAAATAGAGAACATGCTCTCTTTTTGGCTCGTCGAGTTTCTCGACAGTTTCCCCGACGAAGATGTACACACGACCGGTTTCCTCTGCAAAAAAATATCTCCCAGCAAGTCTCTTGCTGGTTTTTGCTGAGGAACTCGGTCATGTGTATGAGGCGTGAGAGATACAAGACTTGGGTTAGTAAAACGGGGGGCTGGGTGGCCAGTCAGTGACAGAAGTTTTTCACCTTGGTGAAAAAACAAGAAGGATTACAACCCCTTTAAGTTGGTGCAAGAATTTTTATCAGAAAAAGAGAAAAGGGCTTCATATAATCAATAGACTTTCCTATTTAAACATCTTATCAGGAAAGGGGTCTATGAAAAACATGAAGTTAAAAAACTAACATGCAAGTGTCAATTTTAGTTTGTCATTAAATAACTAATACTTACAGATCCTTTTGGTCCTGGATTTCCTAAATCACCCTAAATATAAAAAAAGCATATTACATATTTATATGCACTATTTTTAATAATATACAAATAATAGTAATTTATTTTACATTTTCATATGCTCCATGAGACAGTGCCCCGAAATGACAGCAGTACTGATCATCATTCAGTCTTATGCCCTTTTCATCAAGTGAGACACAAGTAAGCCCTTATTAATATTCTTATGCTGTCTTTCATGACTGATTAATTCTATATATTTTTTTATAGCTTCTGTGAAGACAGTGTAAATGTATTGCATGTTATGAAGGGACATTTTAGAAAAATGTACAGGTCATGCATTCTCAGTATCTTTAGGCACAGACCTATCAATACAAGTATTTGGATTGAGCAAGATTGCTCCTGGGAAAAGGAAAGGTGTGTATATACAAAAATAGGACATTTTAGCGTCAGGGCTTAATTTAGTGATTAAGTTATGTAAAATGTCTCTTACCAGTTCACCCTTCTCTCCTCCAAAGCCTTCTTCTCCAGCGCCACCCTGCATTTAATATAATACATTTAGTATCACAAACTACTTATTTACTTAATGAAAATATGATTAATCAACACATACTTTTTTCTATGTATGTATCACTCACCTGTTCACCTTTAGGCCCAGTTTCACCAACTCCACCCTAAAAAGAACAGAAATAAATTAAATAAATTAAGCATACAGTATCAATATATAAATATATATATATATATATATATATATATATATATATATATATATATATATATATATATATATATATATTCATTATACTTGGTTACATTTAAACCTTACAAAAATACCTATATGGTTTTATATATGTATGCATTTATTGCCCTAGTTGATATGTTTGTAAATAAAATCTGTGCTTTGGCCTTGCAGGGTAAAATGCCCCAATCCCAAACCAACCAGCCGAAGAGAAGAATCTTTCCTAATATTCCCCTGCCGGTTCCTTTAACTTCTAAAAAGGAATTCCTGTGTAAGCTCAGTGTTACTCAGTTTGGAGCTTACACAGGGCTAAGCCAAGTGGCAAGTACCAGCTATCCACTATCACATAAGATTAGAAAAATTAGTCACATGGTTCCAATACCCTTAAGTATTAGGGGCCAGATTCACAGAAAAAGTAAGCCGGAGTATCTGCTGATACTCCGGCGTACTTTAAAATTTGCCGCGTCATATCTTTATTTGTAATTCACAAACAAAGATACAACGGCTTTTGGCTAAGATCCGACAGGCGTGCGGCTTCGGCGACCGCTGGGTGAAGTTTGCGTCGTTCGTCGCATTCTCCTACGTCGTCGCTAGTCGGTTTTTCCCATCGCAATCTTAAGCCTGTTATTTCATGGCTTAGATTTAGACCAGCCATGTTAAAGTATGTCTGTCGTTCCCGCGTCGAATTAGAAATTTTTTTTTTTTGCGTAAGACGTCCGGGAATAGGAAAGGACGTAACGCACGTCACCGTTCAAAAAACACGTCGGGGGGCCGTAATTTCACGCAAAGCACGGCGGGAAATTTCCTAACGGAGCATGCGCAGAACGTTCGGCGCGGGAACGCGCCTAATTTAAATGGTACACGCCCCATTTGAATTAGGCGGGCTTGCGCCAGACGGCTTTACGCTACGCCGCCGCAAGTTTACACACAAGTGCTTTGTAAATCAAGCACTTACGACGAAAACTTGCGGCGGAGTAACGTAAAGGGGATACGTTACGCCGCCATAATTATTAGTGAATCTGGCCCTAGGTACTGATCTTCATTCTCTGTGGCACATATGGTGTGCCGAAAAAGGTGAACCTATTACTTTACCGTGCATGGGAAAAGCACAGTCACACTTTAAGATCTCAAATAAACAACTGACAGCAAATGTATGTTTTAATATAATAGTTTTATGCAGGTTCTTTATCCATATTTATTTGCAGTGTTTGTTGTGTGCTGAAAATAATTCTTTCTTGTGACTGTTAGCAAATACAAGCAAACAAATAGAATGAGAGAGGAGGTTGAGAATATTAGAAGAATCAGCTGAGATAAATTGATTAAATCCCATGAGCAAAACGACTTTTGAAGATATTCCAAGCATCCTACAATTATAAGGAGCTGTTCTCAACACTTATTTGCATATGTTTAGTAATCAGTGCAGTCAGGAATTGCCAGGGCTGGATTAAAGCTACAGCAGTTTAAATTCTGTAAATCAAACAAATGTAATTTTTTTTACAAATCCCACATTCCCTTGCAGCTGCATAGTGGATACATCAAGGAGGGTTGAAAAGGTAATAGAAAATTAAACAAACTAAAGCAAATAAATAGAAAAAAAGACCTGTCAGACTAATTACATCCAGAGTATGTGATCTGACATTAAGTAAATAGCTGACTAACTGTAAGATGTGATGATACAAATAGAATCATTTTTGTCACTAGAGAACTGGGATCATATATCATGTTCAAATATGATTGGAAATTTAATATAACAAATCTGTAAACTAATAGAGAGCTACAGATCTTTTATCATCTGTGGCAGAGATATGCAGATTAACAGAATTATTGATGGGGACTTATTCAAAATATTTCCAACAAAGTAATACACAAAATAAAACAACAGAATCAAGCTAAATCAGTAAATAAGGAGCCTGTCTGCAACTCAAAGCAAATTTCATAAGACTGAAAGAAAATATAATATTGTTATGACTCCCTAGACATAAAGATTTGTAACAAACCAAACAAAGGGCCAGATTCACAAAAGAGATACGACGGCGTATCTCCTGATACGCCGTCGTATCTCTGTGATCCGCCCGTCCTAACTATGCGACTGATTCATAGAATCAGTTACGCATAGCTAGCCCTAAGATCCGACAGGTGTAATTGAATTACACTGTCGGATCCTAAGGATGCAATTCTAGGCCGGCCGCTAGGTGGCGAGGCCATTGCGGTCGGCGTAGAATATGCAAATGACTAGTTACGGCGATTCCCGAACGTCCGCGCTGCCCGTCGATCTAACTTTACGTCGTTTCCGTCGAGTTACGCCGTGCAAAATTAGGGCTGAGCCTAGTTGTTCTAAGCCATGTTAAGTATGGCCGTCGTTCCCGCGTCGAAATTTAAAAAACAACGTTGTTTGCGTAAGTCGTCCGTGAATGGCGCTGGACGCCATTTACGTTAACGACTAAACAAATGAAGTCCGTGCGACGTCATTTAGCGCAATGCACGTCGGGTAATTACCCGACGGAGCATGCGCAGTACGTTCGGCGCGGGAACACGCCTAATTTAAATGGTGCCCGCCCCATTTGAATTAGGCGGGCTTGCGCCGAGCGGATTTACGTTACACCGACGCAAGTTTACAGGTAAGAGCTTTGTGAATCAGGCACTTACGCTGTAAACCTGCGGCGGTGTAACGTAAATCACATACGTTACGCTGCCATGGAGAAACGTAATTCTTTCAGAATCTGGCCCAAAGACTGTAACTAGAGTAATGGGACCAATCAATGACTGAACAATGTATGCCTTAAGGCCTGTAATAAGCAAGCCTGGTGAACAGTGACATTGTTTTATACCTCTGGTTTCTGTTGCAAGATATAAACCATGACCCCCGTGCTATATTCCTGAACCCCTTTCTCTAAGGCCGGGTTCACAAATGTGCCGCTGCATTTTGCACTCCGGTGCTTTTCTGTTCACCGGTTTAGGTGCGATTTAGGTGCAAATTTTTGCCCGAATTTGTATCTGAACCATACATAAAAACACACAGGACCCTTTTTTAAACTGCACCGCAGCCAATGCAGACATGTGTGAACCCGCTTCATTGAGAGCCGGTCACAATCGCATGTCATGTGAATTGGATGCAGTTTAAAGCAGCCTAAATGTTGCATCCTTAACCCCTATAATATGTTCCCCTCCCCTTTTATTCTAATTGCCACACACTTGTGTGTAACAAATGTTAATGGAAAGGGTGTCCTGGTATGGCTTGGAAGGCCCTATGGGCACCCCAGGTGCATAGCTTTGTTGCAGTCATAACCCCTGCTACTCCTGTCCCTATGCCACTGGGCAAAATATCAGCTTGTGCATAAAGTATGTCTAAAGCCAAAACTATTTTTAGTCTTGTGTATAGTAAGGAGTGGTCAAATCCCCATTTAGCAGGAAGCTACTTGAACAAGTGTCTCCACTGGAAGATTTGCGATTCAGGTGCAAAAACGCACCCGAACCAGTCTGAAAAATACACAGGACCCTTTTTTAATTCACACCGCAACCAGCCTGCAAATATGTGAACCGGCTCCATTAAAAGCCGGTCTGGTTCACAGCTTATGCAGATCGGATCCGGTTAAAAATGCATTTGATTTGCATATTTGTCAACCGAGCCTAAATCTAAAAAAATGCCTTTAGATACACTTTAGCCTTTTGAAAACAGATGATAACTGGATGTTAAAATGTATATTTTATTTGCTTTAAGATAAATATTTGAGAATAAGGAAACAATAACACATGTGCACGTCTTTACACAATGGTAAGTGCATAATAATAACTGCAATATTTATCATTACACTGTCAATGTCTTTAAAGGGTCACTAAAGGAAAAAAAAAATTTAGCTGAAATGACTGTTTACAGGGCATAGAGACATGATAGTTAACCGATTCCTTTTAAAAATGATTAAAAATAGATAAAAAAACAATCATATAATGTGCCTGCAGTGTAGTTTCGTTTTTGCTGTTGTTTGCTGGTTCTCTGATGTACAGAGAGCCAATAGAGGGCAGTCAGCCAATAGAGAGCAGTGATACTTTGTCTAAAACTCCTCAACACCAATCCAGTTTCGTTTTACACATAGTAATCACACCTCCTTGATTAGTGACCACCGTGAGAAATCTCCCAGTACTGTGGTTATCAGGAAACAGGCAACCAGGAAGTGTCCAGAACAGAGAGGATTTACAGCAACATGAAAGCAAAAACGAACAATGAGGACATGAAACCAGGACTGCAGTAAGGTAAAGGAAGCTATTTATCTAAAAAAAAAAATTCCTTTAGTGACCCTTTAAGGCTTAACAATAAAAATGCTGGCATTTTCAGTAATCAAAAGCTTTGTCCTCTGCACAAGTTATGTGTAGCACAGTGATGATGTCACTGCTACTTTTATATTGTAAAATTTGGGTTTGCAAAGATGTTTGGTGTACACAAAGTAGATGTTATATTTCTCAATAGCCACAGAGAATACATTTAAATTATAGTTTTTGTGCCTGAAGCTCAACTTTAATGGTTACACTGACTTGCATGTTATCTCAACCCATGCCGGAGAGAAGTTAGCAAATGGAAAGAAATGTGGAAAATCCCTATTGCTATATTTTCTCCTGTATGTGATTCATCCACTGAACTCCTGTAAAAGATTAAAGGACCACACATAACCCAATGGCAGCAATATGGACATCAATTATCTAAATGAATGCAAGGGCACAACGAGAAAAATAGCATGCAGCTACTCCTGTTCTTTACATTTCACACTTTACAAATGTAAAGTTAGTTCCATACAACATAAATGATTTCAGTAAAAAAAAATGATTTTTGTAAAATACATTCCAGTCAATTTTAAGTGTGCTATAAGGAATATGGGGCCAGATCCACAAAAACCTGGCGTAACTTAAAAAATCCCATTTAAGTTACACTGCCTTAAAGTTTCTACCTAAGTGCCCGATCCACAAAGCACTTATCTAGAAATTTCAGGCTGTGTAACTAAAATTCCGCCGGTGCAAGGCGTTCCTATTCAAGTGGGGCGAGTCCCATTTAAATGAGGCGCGCTCCCGCGCCGGCCGTACTGCGCATGCGCAAAGTTACGTTACGCCGAGTTTTGAGCATCGCGACGGCTTAAAAAAGTTGCGTCGGGAAAAAAAAATGACAGCGGCATGCATTCCTGAGGGAGAACTCCATGCCAATTTTCAAAGAAAAAACCGGCATGGGTTCCCCCCCCAGGAGCATACCAGGCCCTTAGGTCTGGTATGGGTTGTAAGGAGACCCCCCCACGCCGAAAAATTGACGTAGGGGGTCCCCCTACAATCCATACCAGACCCGTATCCAAAGCACGCTACCTGGCCGGTCAGGAAGGGAGTGGGGACGAGTGAGCGCCCCCCCCTCCTGAGCCGTGCCAGGCCGCATGCCCTCAACATGGGGGGGTTGGGTGCTCTGGGGCAGGGGGGCGCACTACGGGCCCCCCCACCTCAGAGCACCCTGTCCCCATGTTGATGAGGACAGGGCCCCTTCCCGACAACCCTTGCCATTGGTTGTCGGGGTCTGCGGGAGGGGGCTTATCGGAATCTGGGAGTCCCCTCAAATAAGGGGGCCCCCAGATAACGGCCCCCCACCCTAAGTGAATGGATATGGGGTACATCGTACCCCTATCCATTCACCTGTAGGCAAAAAGTTAGTTAGTAAACACACAACACAAGGCTTTTTAAAATATTTTATTATTCTGCTCCGGATGCCCCCCCTGTCTTCGTTATTAGCTCAATTAGCAGGGGGGGCTTCTTCCGCTCTCCGGGGGTCTTCCACTCTCCGGGGGTCTTCTCCGCTCTCCTGGGGGGGCTTCTCCGGACTCCGGGGGGCTTCTTCCATCTTCTCCCCTCTTCCGCTGTTGACTCGGCGAACCCCGGTTCTTCTGCAGCTCTCCGGTGCCTTCTTCTTCAGCGCTGGCTGCCTGCTATGTTTGTGTGTTAGCTCGATTTCAAACAGGCAGCCGGCGCGGTCTTCTGTGACGTCAGGGTCTTCTCTTCCCTTCTTCCGATGTTGACTCGTCGCCTGTTGTCGCTGTAATGATGGAAGCGCGCCTTGCATCCCATTTATATAGGCATCACCGTCCCATCATGCTCCGGCAGGTACCCACGTGGTGCCTATATAAATGGGATGCAAGGCGCGCTTCCATCATTACAGCGACAACAGGCGACGAGTCAACATCGGAAGAAGGGAAGAGAAGACCCTGACGTCACAGAAGACCGCGCCGGCTGCCTGTTTGAAATCGAGCTAACACACAAACATAGCAGGCAGCCAGCGCTGAAGAAGAAGGCACCGGAGAGCTGCAGAAGAACCGGGGTTCGCCGAGTCAACAGCGGAAGAGGGGAGAAGATGGAAGAAGCCCCCCGGAGTCCGGAGAAGCCCCCCCAGGAGAGCGGAGAAGACCCCCGGAGAGTGGAAGACCCCCGGAGAGCGGAAGAAGCCCCCCCTGCTAATTGAGCTAATAACGAAGACAGGGGGGGCATCCGGAGCAGAATAATAAAATATTTTAAAAAGCCTTGTGTTGTGTGTTTACTAACTAACTTTTTGCCTACAGGTGAATGGATAGGGGTACGATGTACCCCATATCCATTCACTTAGGGTGGGGGGCGGTATCTGGGGGCCCCCTTATTTGAGGGGACTCCCAGATTCCGATAAGCCCCCTCCCGCAGACCCCGACAACCAATGGCAAGGGTTGTCGGGAAGGGGCCCTGTCCTCATCAACATGGGGACAGGGTGCTCTGAGGTGGGGGGGCCCGTAGTGCGCCCCCCTGCCCCAGAGCACCCAACCCCCCCATGTTGAGGGCATGCGGCCTGGCACGGCTCAGGAGGGGGGGCGCTCGCTCGTCCCCACTCCCTTCCTGACCGGCCAGGTAGCGTGCTTTGGATACGGGTCTGGTATGGATTGTAGGGGGACCCCCTACGTCGATTTTTCGGCGTGGGGGGGTCTCCTTACAACCCATACCAGACCTAAGGGCCTGGTATGCTCCTGGGGGGGAACCCATGCCGGTTTTGTCTTTACAAATTGCCGTGGAGTTCTCCCTCGGGAATGCATACCAAATGCCGTCACTGGAATGGGCTTTTACATGGTGTGACTAGTTTACACTTTGTAACATCAGCCCTAGTTTTACACTTGCAAAATAACACTTACGGCGAAAAAACGAAGCTGGAAAGCTTTGTGGATCGCCTTAAGTGCTAATTTGCATACTAGCAACGGCATTTCGACTCGAAATGCCCCCAGCGGCGGATGCGGTACTGCATCCTAAGATTCGGCAGTGTAATTCAATTACACATGCCTGATCTTCTGCCTAACTTTGGAAAAAGCCTTTTGAGGATCGTTTCCAAAGTTAGACACAGACTGAACAGCAGTTAAGTCTGCGTATCTCTTTTGAGGATCTGGCCCACGGTATCCACAGGGGAATGGTTTTAAAACATAAGTCTCTCTGGTGCTATATAATTTGAAAAATATATATATATATATATATATATATATCTTTTTTTATACAGTTCATATAGCACCAAAGTCTGTTTTGCATAATATCAAAACGTGTAATGTTGCTATATTTTCTAATCAGGGTTGTATTGTTTCATATATAATAGTCAGTGCAATTTCTGTGTACTGAGCTATCCATGTTTGTCATTAATGACATCTCACCTTTCATCACCTCAATTTAGAGGTGTAAAAAAGCAATGTTTACACTGGACCTACTAAGATGACATTGCTGGTCTTCCACAAAGCACCATTGTGTGACCATACATTGCAAGCATTCAATCTTATAAACCAAGGAATGTAGGAGAAACTTAATTTACCAAAAGCAAATCAATGTTATGCATAATCTGTCCTTGAGGTAACTAAAGGTATTATATTGTAATTATGGTAATTATGAAAATTATTTAATCAAACTTGTTTGATAATTTCATAGTGTGAGGTGCAATAGCTGCAACATCAACCTTTGGATCACCAGTTTCAAAGGAAAAGTTGACTGGCAATGATGTAGTTCTCTCAACTATGTATATTGATAGCAGGGGTGAGCTGAGTGTTTGGTCTGAACATAGGTATTTTAATTTACTGACTTTTTCATGAATGAGTAGAAGTACTACAGGGTGGGGGTGTATTATCTGGACACCACTGTGTTAAAGGGGGCTTCCAGATTCCAATAAGCCTCCACCTACAGACCGCCACAACCACCAGGCAAGGGTTGTAGGGAAGAGTCTCTTGTCCTCATCAACATAAGGACAAGGTGCTTTGTCAAGGGGGACCCCAAAGTTGAGGGCATGACATGTTGAAATTGATGGTAAATTACAGCATGAACATGTCCCCAAAATACTGGTGAAACCCCTAAGAGTCTAGTATTTTATCATTTTGGGGTATTTCTATGCTATTTTATACAAAAAAAAAAAAACAAGTTGGGAGGGAAATTTCATTTACCAGCATTTTTTTCCTTTGCAAATGTCAGTGTTGCTTACATACATCCTACAGATGTGTCAATTCACATACAGGTTTAGGGTACTTCCCTAAACCAGTAGCCTTCACCCCCCAATCGTTATCTCAAACCTTGACTGATGTGGCTGCCCACAAACCAAGCAATGCGCAATTATTAAGTGGAGGATGAACCAGAAAAACCATGAGGCTGTTTTGGTCACAGAATAAGTGCATGGGTCAGGCTCCCCCTTCAGGTTTTCTCCCATAGCAGCATAATGGGCTACTTTAGCTCATTTTTATTTTACCTCACACACTGATTTTCCAGCATGTTAGACCTGGCTTTTTTCTGGGATTGGTTTATTTTCCACCTGGAAAATGGAATAGTCCCTTTATCTTATGTCTGTTTGCAAGGAATTAAAGTATAACTACAGGTAAAACTTTTTTTTTTGTGTGGAGAGCGATTAGAACGCTTGTCCGTTTGTTTGTTTTTGCTATCTGTACCCCAGTTAAGGAGATTCTCCCTTTGTATTTGTCCTGTTTACCAATATCATTGAAACTGAAAGTAAAAGAAAATCTCACATTTTGCGTTTTCCCCCGGAAAAGTAATAGATGGGAAATCTTCCAATGGGACGCTAATTCTAGTGACCAGGGGGGTCCTCAAGGAATTCCCTTAATTTGCAGGGATTTCCTCTCACTTCCTGTTTGGCTATGGGTCAGAAAGTGAAGGGAAATCTCCACAATGGGACACAGATGGTGAAAAAAAAAACCTGACAGGGGTTATAATTCCTCTCTTGCTCTATCTCAAATGTAAAAAAAAGTTTTGTCCATAGTTCTACTTTAAACCTGATTTGGGTCCTGCAGTGTAGCAGCTTGAGTGAGTACTTCTATGGTGTTGATGTACTAAAAGCAAATCCACTTTTCAGTACAAGTGCACTTGTAAGTGCAGTTGCTTTAGATCTGAGGAGAAGATCTGAAATTAGGGGAAGCTCTGCTGATTTTATCATCCAATCATGCGCAAGCAAATACGCTGTTTTTTATTGTCCTTGCATGTCCCCCTCAGATCTACAGTGACTGCACTTCCAAGTGCACTTTCAAGTGAACCTACAGTGCACTTGTAGTGCAAAGTGGATTTGCTTTTCGTAAATAACCCCCTATGTATATCTCCTTGACCCGCCTTAGCTTCCATTTTTTTTTAACAGTTACTCTTTCAGCAAATTATTTCTCAGTTCCAATCTACCAGCCACTACAGCTATATGCTGTTCATTCATCCTGTCCCATGTTATATTTTGTACATTCTCATAGGTATCATTTTATTCATGCCTACTTTTTCTTGTTTCCTGCCCCCCTCCCCAATATTGAAAGCTACCCTTTCCCATAACTTATCCAGATTGTCACAACATCACCTTTACGATGGAAGGCTGTACTGTACATAACATTTCTAGTTTAGTAGTGCTGCTTACCAGGTTAGAACCTGCACTGTATGATAATGACTCCTGACTGACAGTTGTTGCAGTCACAAGTAGGCATTCCCTTCTCATCCACACTGATACAGTGAACAGCACTGCTTGGGTAGGAAAATTCTATACAACTTTCCCGCACACATGCAAGAGATAGGGCGTGTAGCAGAAGACAGGGGAAAGGAAAACATTATGGGGTTGATTTACTAAAGCAAACAGACTGGGATTTTGCTATTTGTAAGGGAATTTTTCATTTAGCGTGGTAAATAAGGTAAAGCTCTTCTGATTTCCACCATTCTATTATTTGCAAGTAAAAACACCTTTTTTTTATTTATTTCACTTGCATGTGATTGTACGTATATTCTTTGCAAGGTGAAGCTAAAGGAAAATCCCCTTACAAAATAAACATTTCCTTGCAAAGTAAACAGCTATTTTCCTTTAGTAAATCAACTCCTTTGAGCTTACATTCAGGTGGGTGCATCTTCCGGATCTAGAAATAATTTATTATTAATGAGAATTGCAAGATATCTAATATTGATGGGGGGTGGCATAGATATTGATTTGTTTTCTTCTCTTTCGTGATCCTCAGACCAAAATCAATTATAGATTTAAAAAACCCATTTATAAATAATGCATTTAAATAACCCAAATGGTTTGCCACAAGACCTTGCTCTTACAAAGAACTATACAAATAATATGCAGAATCTAATCTTATGAAATAACACACAATATAATATTAACTGCTTTTATGGTTTTCTACTTGTGATCATGATTTTACTTTACTACTAACCTAACAATTCTGGTACATGTGCTGTACAGATGTTTTTGCACCACCAAGGGATAGAAATTACACTATGTTTGGGCTTTACCTTTGTAAGTATGCGTAACTAAAATGCATTCAGTAAGACTAAACCTTCAGCAAACGTAATCAAAACAAAAAGTAAATAAATAAAAAGAAGACACATGGCGCACAGAGCACTAAGTTATGCCATTCATTGAATTGTACATACAGAAGTGAATGCTCAGACTGTCTGTAATTGATCAAAGGATCACACAGATTATTAAGGAAATGAAAGATGGATGTAAAGTATAACATAAGCAATTCACTGTGAAATATAACACAGGTAAACTAATGCAGTGAAAAAAAAGTATGTGATCTGTAAAGGGTTCAGCAATCAGTATTTGTAAAATTAAATAATATATGCCCACTCTGCTCTAACAAATTTCTATTTTAGATTACAGAACAGCTAAAACCCTTATTGAATCACACAACGATACATCAAAAATAATATTCATATTTACAGATGTGGTGAGTGTTCATTTTTCTCACATAAAATAAAGCATATTTATTTTATTTTAGATTTGTTTCACATTTAGAGAATATACTTCACATAAGGAAGTATACAATTATCTACAATATTTGCATTTGCATACAGCATTTGCAATATTATTATTTTTATTACTCCTAGCATATATGTACCACAGTATTGCATAAGGCTGGTTTGCACGCTTTTTAAAAAAAGGCTATACATCTTTCAAGTAAGCTGTGTCATGGACTGAAGTTGAAGATATTTAAAAAAATAAAAATCCTTTACAACAACAAACATGTCTATACTTCCCTGAATAGAATGTCACAGAGCTGCCCGATCCTCCTCCTTCTGGGGTTCACACTGGCGCTCTTGGCTCCTCCTCTTTTGCTGGTGCCCCTAATAGGAAACCAATTGTCATGGGGCACTTGTGGGGGCTCGCTCCCAAGACTCGCTGCTGTGTCCATCAACACAGACAGCGATACTCTGCCAACCCTCCCGTTCCGTCACCATTGGAGTTGGTTGACAAGAGCATGGTTGAGAGGTTTACCGTTGCTAACAATCTGTAGTACTTGGGTAAGCCAAAGGATAGCTTTGGCCAATATTACCTAAAAATTCATTTTGGATTTTTATGAATTTTTAACGTTGGGCTCTTGGATTGTTTGGCACTCTTTCTGGTGCAACTGTATGTAAACTACTCAACTTGAGTAATGAGTATTTTTCAGGGATCTCCTTTTTTGGGTGGTCAGTTGGCTCCACTAGGGCTTTCACTACTATTAATAGGCATGTGCATGGGGTGTGCCTGGGCACACCTTAATCGCCAAGGATGCCAATCATGCAGTGTCTGTAAAAAGCCAGAGGCTACAGTTGCTCCAAATCTCTGCTGCATTTTGGACAATGGGAATGCACTGTACCTGCCCCCTTCCTCAGCATGTCTTTTTTTGACCTTACAACAGAAGGTGTCGGCAGCTGGAGTGGGCAGGAGAGGGAGGAGTAAACACAGCCTGCAGTGTGGGACAGACTTCAGTCTACCAGGAGAAGGTAAGCTGGGCTGAGCACAATTTAGTCAGTACACACGCACGCATGCATGTGTGCTTGAGCTTAGGGGTGCATCCTAATGCAATAGGCTGCACACACCTATGCTACTATTGGTAGAGTATTCATATCCTGCGCTTCACCCCCACCCATTGGACTGTTTATGACAAATCAGTGGGTAGCTCTTATATTTAAAAGCACATTCTTATATTCACCATGGGTGAATTTGATGGCTTTGCATAACTGTAAAAAAAAATTGCAGCAATAATTTACTGCAAGTAAAAAGCATTGCTGCCATTAACTGCCATTAACTGCATTTAAATTGTATTAAAAACAAGCCGGCTAGTTGCAAATTATTTAAAAAATAAAACACCAGATTTGCCATGGAGGTTAGACCTAATTTTACATTAAAGAGCTTCTCAATTAGCTTCTTAGCAGGGTATACCCAGAATCCATATCTTACTAGCGTTTACCTAATTTTACCTTTGGCATCTCTAGAAACAAAAATAACCTGTTGAGTTGTGATTGTTGTAATTGCTGTACCAAATCAACTGCTAATGTGAAAAATTATTTCATGCAGAGTGTGCTAAAAGTGTAAATTTTGCATATTTTTTTTAAATTATTGTAATGAAATGCTCTTCATGTCCTCTAATACAGCCACCACATCTGAATACGTGTAAGCTGCAATAAAGAGGAGCTTCAGGCTCCTTTAGAAAAAAATAGAAGTCAGCAGCTACAAATACTGTAGCTGCTAACTTGTAATAATAGGGCACTTACCTATTCAGGCATCCAGCGGTGTCTTCACCTGAACCAATAGCCGCCATCTTGACTAAGGGAAACTGGCAGCGAAGCCTTGTGGATTCACTGCTGATTTCCTACTATGCATGCGCAAAGCATGCTGCGCTTTATGAATGGGCTTCTGAGACCTGTGAAATGTCCCAGAAGGCTTTGGGAAGGAGGCAAACTTCCGCCTAAGTTTGCAGCGAACTAAGTCAGAAGTGGGAGCGGTTACCTATCCAAACTATGTACCCTCTCCTTCCCCCAACAGGTGCCAAATGTGACAGCGGAGGCGTGGAGGAGGCAAACAAGCGGAGCTTCTCCTTTTTGGGTGGAGCTCCACTTTAAAAAGTATTTTAAGCAAAGTACATTTTCAGAAAGTGTGGAAAAATACCTGTTGTTTCTATTGGAAGCCTTATAACTTCCTATAGACTGAACTGAAATCTTGAACAATCATCTTTCACAGCTATCTTCTGTAAACTATAAAGCAAAATCCCTCTATGTAATTGAGATTAGTGGGGGTGGTATTTTATCCAAAACAGGAGAGCAGACTTAGGTGACAACACCACTCTTCCATAGATTAAGTGTGGGGAGTAAGTGTTGTCATAAATGAACAGGCGTGTGCTACTGTCAAGATCACCGGGGTCAAATACAAATAAAGAAAGCCTAAAAATTGGAACCTAATGCAGCCATCATATCTAAGGACTGGAAAACTGTCACATATTGAAATTCTGAGTTTAGATACACTTTAAGCTCTCTACAACAAATTCCACAATTAAAAACTGACTTGTGGTGTGTTTTTGTTTTAATCCATAGTAGGTGCATGCTATTCCATATGCTAGTCCAAGGTTGTAGCACATTGATTGGAACCCAAAATAGGATCCCACTAATGATTTATTGACTCCCAAGTCCTGAAAACGAACTAAGCATTTAAAATGAACAAGTATCTAAAGTGGAGTTCGATGGAATTAAGTTGTTCTGTGATAAAAAATATCAATATAGCCATGTAGCAGAGGGGTGACCATGACAGGTTCACCCTTCTGCTTCCCACCAGTGTAAATGACCTTGCTAAATTGGTGGTCAGTGTAAATCTTCCCATTACATTGATGGCCAGGGTAAAATCGCACATTAAATTGGTGGGCATCGTAAAGACCCTTACGAGTAAATGCCTGGTGAGAGTAAAACCTCCATTGCATTGGTGGTCATTGTTAATGCCCCTGTTACATTGGTGGTCATTGTAGAATCCTCCATTATTTTTTTCGTCAGCGTAGAATCTATTACATTTGTGGTCAGTGTGAAATGACCCCTCACATTGGCAGTCAGCATACAATTCCCCTATACATTGATGGTAAGTGTAAATTTCCCATTACATTGGTGGCCAGTGTAGCAACTCCATTATGGTGGTGGTCAGTGTAGAATCTCCAGCAAAGCAAATGTTTGTTTGTTTATTTATTTGCACATCATTGGATGTTCAAAGTGAACATAAATTTGTTTTTCACATTAAATAAATATCCACAATTTATTGTGTGATGATTCTCAACTCCTTTAGTGAATCACTCCAATGTGTGAGCTATTAAAATTACATTTAAATAAAATATTTTTTTTTAACTGAATGGCAATGCAGTTCTCTTATTTTGAAAAATAAAGGATTTTAAAGGTAATTTTACAGTTCCAAGACGTGTGCACTCCATTTGTGGCCTTATGTTTTAAATGATCATGGACACTAATGAAAAAATAAGCTCATGTATTTGTACAGCTATACTAAAATCTCAAATGCACTCTTTTGTTTCTCCCAACTTAATTCTCATTGAATCAATAAAACAACAATGCTCACATTCATGTGAGTTAAACTATTTACCACTAGGATGCCATTAAGTTCAAATATCATCTTCATCATACAAAATTATTAACCCCTTCCCGACCGCCGCATGTACATATACGTCGGCAGAATGGCACGTACAGGCACATTGGCGTACCTGTACGTCCCTGCCTAGACGTGGGTCGGGGGTCCAATCGGGACCCCCCGCGACTTGCGGCGGTCGGGTCCCCTCGGGGAGCGATCCGGGACGACAGCGCGGCTATTTGTTTTTAGCCGCTCCGTCGCGATCGCTCCCCGGAGCTGAAGAACGGGGAGAGCCATGTGTAAACACGGCTTCCCCGTGCTTCACTATGGCGCTGCATCGATCGAGTGATCCCTTATGTAGGGAGACTCGATCGATGACGTCATTCCTACAGCCACACCCCCCTACAGTTGTAAACACACACACAGTGTACACCAAATCCTACAGCGCCACCTGTGGTTAACTCCCAAACTGCAACTGTCATTTTCACAATAAAGAATGCAATTTAAATGCATTTTTTGCTGTGAAAATGACAATGGTCCCAAAAATGTGTCAAAATTGTCCGAAGTGTCCGCCATAATGTCGCACTCACGAAAAAAATCGCTGATCGCCGCCATTAGTAGTAAAAAAAAAATTTTTTATAAAAATGCAATAAAACTATCCCCTATTTTGTAAACGCTATAAATTTTGCGCAAACCAATCGATAAACGCTTATTGCGATTTTTTTTACCAAAAATAGGTACAAGAATACGTATCGCCCTAAACTGAGGGAAAAAAAATGTATATATGTTTTTGGGGGATATTTATTATAGCAAAAAGTAAAAAATATTGCATTTTTTTCAAAATTGTCGTATTTTTGTTTATAGCGCAAAAAATAAAAACCGCCGAGGTGATCAAATACCACCAAAAGAAAGCTCTATTTGTGGGGAAAAAAGGACGCCAATTTTGTTTGGGAGCCACGTCGCACGACCGCACAATTGTCTGTTAAAGCGACGCAGTCCCAAACTGTAAAAACACCTTGGGTCTTTAGGCAGCAATATGGTCCGGGGCTTAAGTGGTTAATTAAGATTCAGATTCAGAATGGGATCCTGCATTTTCTTTATGTACTTCATAGCTAGAAGAAACAGTATTGTTATGCTCACTGTTATCATTAGCTCTGCATAATTTGCCAATGTTCCAGGTCTATCTCAAATATGCATTTGTAGCCAAAAAGTGCTGCTTCTCATTTTCTTAATTACAAGTCCTCACTGTTACCTGCTGTCTAGCCAGCAGGAATAAGCTCATTTGTTATAAAGTCAAATGTCAGTATTGTACTGCAATGGTGTCATGGTTTCATAGGGGAAAAAAAGATTACATTTACAGTTCGCATCTACCACACCGGCTACTGCTTACAGGTTCACCCTTCTGCTTCCCACCAGTGTAAATGACCTTGCTAAATTGGTGGTCAGTGTAAATCTTCCCATTACATTGATGGCCAGGGTAAAATCGCACATTAAATTGGTGGGCATCGTAAAGACCCTTACGAGTAAATGCCTGGTGAGAGTAAAACCTCCATTGCATTGGTGGTCATTGTTAATGCCCCTGTTACATTGGTGGTCATTGTAGAATCCTCCATTATTTTTTTCGTCAGCGTAGAATCTATTACATTTGTGGTCAGTGTGAAATGACCCCTCACATTGGCAGTCAGCATACAATTCCCCTATACATTGATGGTAAGTGTAAATTTCCCATTACATTGGTGGCCAGTGTAGCAACTCCATTATGGTGGTGGTCAGTGTAGAATCTCCAGCAAAGCAAATGTTTGTTTGTTTATTTATTTGCACATCATTGGATGTTCAAAGTGAACATAAATTTGTTTTTCACATTAAATAAATATCCACAATTTATTGTGTGATGATTCTCAACTCCTTTAGTGAATCACTCCAATGTGTGAGCTATTAAAATTACATTTAAATAAAATATTTTTTTTTAACTGAATGGCAATGCAGTTCTCTTATTTTGAAAAATAAAGGATTTTAAAGGTAATTTTACAGTTCCAAGACGTGTGCACTCCATTTGTGGCCTTATGTTTTAAATGATCATGGACACTAATGAAAAAATAAGCTCATGTATTTGTACAGCTATACTAAAATCTCAAATGCACTCTTTTGTTTCTCCCAACTTAATTCTCATTGAATCAATAAAACAACAATGCTCACATTCATGTGAGTTAAACTATTTACCACTAGGATGCCATTAAGTTCAAATATCATCTTCATCATACAAAATTATTAACCCCTTCCCGACCGCCGCATGTACATATACGTCGGCAGAATGGCACGTACAGGCACATTGGCGTACCTGTACGTCCCTGCCTAGACGTGGGTCGGGGGTCCAATCGGGACCCCCCGCGACTTGCGGCGGTCGGGTCCCCTCGGGGAGCGATCCGGGACGACAGCGCGGCTATTTGTTTTTAGCCGCTCCGTCGCGATCGCTCCCCGGAGCTGAAGAACGGGGAGAGCCATGTGTAAACACGGCTTCCCCGTGCTTCACTATGGCGCTGCATCGATCGAGTGATCCCTTATGTAGGGAGACTCGATCGATGACGTCATTCCTACAGCCACACCCCCCTACAGTTGTAAACACACACACAGTGTACACCAAATCCTACAGCGCCACCTGTGGTTAACTCCCAAACTGCAACTGTCATTTTCACAATAAAGAATGCAATTTAAATGCATTTTTTGCTGTGAAAATGACAATGGTCCCAAAAATGTGTCAAAATTGTCCGAAGTGTCCGCCATAATGTCGCACTCACGAAAAAAATCGCTGATCGCCGCCATTAGTAGTAAAAAAAAAATTTTTTATAAAAATGCAATAAAACTATCCCCTATTTTGTAAACGCTATAAATTTTGCGCAAACCAATCGATAAACGCTTATTGCGATTTTTTTTACCAAAAATAGGTACAAGAATACGTATCGCCCTAAACTGAGGGAAAAAAAATGTATATATGTTTTTGGGGGATATTTATTATAGCAAAAAGTAAAAAATATTGCATTTTTTTCAAAATTGTCGTATTTTTGTTTATAGCGCAAAAAATAAAAACCGCCGAGGTGATCAAATACCACCAAAAGAAAGCTCTATTTGTGGGGAAAAAAGGACGCCAATTTTGTTTGGGAGCCACGTCGCACGACCGCACAATTGTCTGTTAAAGCGACGCAGTCCCAAACTGTAAAAACACCTTGGGTCTTTAGGCAGCAATATGGTCCGGGGCTTAAGTGGTTAATTAAGATTCAGATTCAGAATGGGATCCTGCATTTTCTTTATGTACTTCATAGCTAGAAGAAACAGTATTGTTATGCTCACTGTTATCATTAGCTCTGCATAATTTGCCAATGTTCCAGGTCTATCTCAAATATGCATTTGTAGCCAAAAAGTGCTGCTTCTCATTTTCTTAATTACAAGTCCTCACTGTTACCTGCTGTCTAGCCAGCAGGAATAAGCTCATTTGTTATAAAGTCAAATGTCAGTATTGTACTGCAATGGTGTCATGGTTTCATAGGGGAAAAAAAGATTACATTTACAGTTCGCATCTACCACACCGGCTACTGCTTACAGGTTCACCCTTCTGCTTCCCACCAGTGTAAATGACCTTGCTAAATTGGTGGTCAGTGTAAATCTTCCCATTACATTGATGGCCAGGGTAAAATCGCACATTAAATTGGTGGGCATCGTAAAGACCCTTACGAGTAAATGCCTGGTGAGAGTAAAACCTCCATTGCATTGGTGGTCATTGTTAATGCCCCTGTTACATTGGTGGTCATTGTAGAATCCTCCATTATTTTTTTCGTCAGCGTAGAATCTATTACATTTGTGGTCAGTGTGAAATGACCCCTCACATTGGCAGTCAGCATACAATTCCCCTATACATTGATGGTAAGTGTAAATTTCCCATTACATTGGTGGCCAGTGTAGCAACTCCATTATGGTGGTGGTCAGTGTAGAATCTCCAGCAAAGCAAATGTTTGTTTGTTTATTTATTTGCACATCATTGGATGTTCAAAGTGAACATAAATTTGTTTTTCACATTAAATAAATATCCACAATTTATTGTGTGATGATTCTCAACTCCTTTAGTGAATCACTCCAATGTGTGAGCTATTAAAATTACATTTAAATAAAATATTTTTTTTTAACTGAATGGCAATGCAGTTCTCTTATTTTGAAAAATAAAGGATTTTAAAGGTAATTTTACAGTTCCAAGACGTGTGCACTCCATTTGTGGCCTTATGTTTTAAATGATCATGGACACTAATGAAAAAATAAGCTCATGTATTTGTACAGCTATACTAAAATCTCAAATGCACTCTTTTGTTTCTCCCAACTTAATTCTCATTGAATCAATAAAACAACAATGCTCACATTCATGTGAGTTAAACTATTTACCACTAGGATGCCATTAAGTTCAAATATCATCTTCATCATACAAAATTATTAACCCCTTCCCGACCGCCGCATGTACATATACGTCGGCAGAATGGCACGTACAGGCACATTGGCGTACCTGTACGTCCCTGCCTAGACGTGGGTCGGGGGTCCAATCGGGACCCCCCGCGACTTGCGGCGGTCGGGTCCCCTCGGGGAGCGATCCGGGACGACAGCGCGGCTATTTGTTTTTAGCCGCTCCGTCGCGATCGCTCCCCGGAGCTGAAGAACGGGGAGAGCCATGTGTAAACACGGCTTCCCCGTGCTTCACTATGGCGCTGCATCGATCGAGTGATCCCTTATGTAGGGAGACTCGATCGATGACGTCATTCCTACAGCCACACCCCCCTACAGTTGTAAACACACACACAGTGTACACCAAATCCTACAGCGCCACCTGTGGTTAACTCCCAAACTGCAACTGTCATTTTCACAATAAAGAATGCAATTTAAATGCATTTTTTGCTGTGAAAATGACAATGGTCCCAAAAATGTGTCAAAATTGTCCGAAGTGTCCGCCATAATGTCGCACTCACGAAAAAAATCGCTGATCGCCGCCATTAGTAGTAAAAAAAAAATTTTTTATAAAAATGCAATAAAACTATCCCCTATTTTGTAAACGCTATAAATTTTGCGCAAACCAATCGATAAACGCTTATTGCGATTTTTTTTACCAAAAATAGGTACAAGAATACGTATCGCCCTAAACTGAGGGAAAAAAAATGTATATATGTTTTTGGGGGATATTTATTATAGCAAAAAGTAAAAAATATTGCATTTTTTTCAAAATTGTCGTATTTTTGTTTATAGCGCAAAAAATAAAAACCGCCGAGGTGATCAAATACCACCAAAAGAAAGCTCTATTTGTGGGGAAAAAAGGACGCCAATTTTGTTTGGGAGCCACGTCGCACGACCGCACAATTGTCTGTTAAAGCGACGCAGTCCCAAACTGTAAAAACACCTTGGGTCTTTAGGCAGCAATATGGTCCGGGGCTTAAGTGGTTAATTAAGATTCAGATTCAGAATGGGATCCTGCATTTTCTTTATGTACTTCATAGCTAGAAGAAACAGTATTGTTATGCTCACTGTTATCATTAGCTCTGCATAATTTGCCAATGTTCCAGGTCTATCTCAAATATGCATTTGTAGCCAAAAAGTGCTGCTTCTCATTTTCTTAATTACAAGTCCTCACTGTTACCTGCTGTCTAGCCAGCAGGAATAAGCTCATTTGTTATAAAGTCAAATGTCAGTATTGTACTGCAATGGTGTCATGGTTTCATAGGGGAAAAAAAGATTACATTTACAGTTCGCATCTACCACACCGGCTACTGCTTACTATTAAAAGAAATAAAGATGACTCCTGTCAAAACATTTTGTTTTTGTTAGTTACCTGTAGGCTCAGCCTCCCTTTAACGTTTCATGTCATGGGCACCGCTGGTAAGCTCTCATGAACGGAATTTTTAAGTCAGGTCATCTGGTATGGCCATTGTGGTATGTGAAATCAATGAATTCATTCATTTCACACATTTCAAACATATTTAGATATGTATATAGAATAATTTTACTGCAGAAGAAGAGAGACTATTTAAAATTTAAAGGAAGCCAGTGGGAAGTTATCTCCAGATTATTTAATGAGATATATAAGACATCAGGTGATTAATTGTGCATGGGTTCTTACTCAACATGGGAATATTAGTTTTGGGTGGGCTGACCCTTTAAATACACAGTTATTAGTTGACACGTTGAGTCAATATATATCCATGTATGTGGATAATGTGCTGACTGAAGCTTTATTTTGCAGTCGTGTCTTTGGACCATTTAAGCTTTCGTGTTTATCAATGTGTATGTATTGTGTAAGACTCACCCTGTCACCTTTATGTCCTGGAAGACCAGGGGGTCCTGGCAAGCCTAAGAATCCAGGATCTCCTCTGGAACCCTTAAAAAGCAATCACATATTAGAATTCAGCAAACAGAATATACAATTTGAGGGCATAGATTGTGGTATTATAGATCAGATTTAAATTGAATTGTAAATTAAATTACTTTAAATAAAGCAAGTCAAAAATAAAGCAGACTGAAATATTCATTCTGTGTTTCCCTTGTGAGATAAACCCCAACTTCCCCCCTTCCCAACCCATGATTTACATTCCTTCCAACAGTGCATTCTTTCACAAAGGACTGTGTATATTCCCTTCTGTTGCTGCTGTGCTGTGTAAATAGTGGTTAGTCTACAGTGAATGAGGCTATTCATAGCTGTGTTCATTAGATCCAGCCATAGAACATCTTTTGCATTTCTGTCCATAGCTACATTTGCTTCCTGAAAAAAGATTCTTAGAGTTTCTCTATAAAATTTGTATATAATATCATTGTTGGTATACAAGAGTGTGTGCAAGTGCATAATAGATCACAGTAAGATAATAGAATATTATATAGTATAGTGTAGATTCTTGATCAAGTAGGTAGGCATTTAAAAGTGCAACTTACTTGTTTTCCAGGTGGTCCAGGTGGTCCTATGGGACCTGCCTCTCCTCTGTCGCCCTTAAAAAGAAAAATGTGATATACTATTGAATGCAACACTTTAGCATTTACATAAAATTATTTATTTTGACACTGAAATTATTTGAATAGCGTGTCAACTATATTGCACCAAATAATTTCCAATACAATCTACCATAGAAAACCTAAAGCATTTTCTAGCACTATGTATTCCAATAAAATGAACATTTAGTCATTTCAATACAATGTCCTTTACATTAGCCCGTAATTAATTAGACAGTTCTTATGCTTTGTATGGCCTGAACAGTACTTATGCATTAATGAACATTTGGTGCTGCACTGGATCATTTAAGTCAATTTAACTGTATTTTAATGACAGTCTCAGACTTATTAAATAAGGCCCAGTGCATATACAATGTAATACTGACATAAAAGCACACACACAGTTTGGACTTGATGGACTTGTGTCTTTTTTCAACCTCATCAACTATGTAAATATATATTTTGTTAAAAGTGAAAATCAGAATCAATATTTTACTAATCTCACTGCTGCAAATCACTTTCTTCATTCCACACAAAAATGTTGTGCATCTTTTCAATTCAATATATGTTTATCCTTAAATGTGTAAATCACAGAGATATCTGAAGGACATAAAAATACATCCTGAGAAAATAACTACATTTTTTTTCTATAACCTTCATAAACTTCCTGTTCATATTACTTAAAGTGGAGGTCCGCCCACCGCTGCAAAAATTAAAAGCCAGCAGCTACACATACTGTAGCTGCTGGCTTTTAATATTAAGACACTTACCTGTCCTGGAGTCCAGCGATGTCGGCACCGCAGCAGATGTTTCCATTGTGGGTAAGGGAATCTGGCAGTGTAGCGTTACGGTTTCACGCCGGAAACCCTACTGCGTATTCACGAGGGTCCGTTCCTGTCTCCTACTGGCCCAGGGGTAGGGGAAGAAGGAGGGAGCCGAGCAGTGACGTCAACGGCCACAGCTCCAGGAAGTGGGGACAGGATACCTGTCAAAGACAGGTATCCACTCCACCCTCCCCCCGAAAGGTGACAAATGTGGCACCGAAGGGGGGGAGGAGAAAAAATGAGCGGAAGTTCCACTTTTGGGTGGAACTCCGCTTTAACCTAGGAACAGGAAGAGCATATATTTACTCAATTGAACTGTGCTCATGCTGTAATTATAGCAGGAGGTGGAGCTATTGTTTAAGGTTTATTTAATGCATGCTGTTTGATAGTGGTTAGAATGGTTTGTCATTTAAAATATATAGGATAGATATACTCTATAGGATAGCTTGTTATGGTGAAACTAGGAGCAAGCTTGGGATGATCGGGGATTTAAATTTTGAAAAAAAACTAAAAAATGTCACGTTGTTTCTTAAGCATAAGCAGTACAATAGTTGTCGTTGTTAGATTTACTTAATGTTGCACAATCATTTTTCTTTATTTGCTTTAATGCTTCTCATGTGAGTTGTCTGTTTACATATATTTGTCATTGCTACAGACATGGCAGCAGAACTCCATGGGGTGTGTTTTTATTAAAAACTTCAATCTCAATCTATTTTTAATGTTTTTTTACATTCAAAATTACAATGGCTGTGTAGTGGCATTACTTTTTGAATGTATTGGAAGGCTACTAGTTTACTGTTTTTCATATCAGAGCAAATTATTTGTGATTTCAATAGTAGGAGAAATGATCAATATCAGCTGTGCATGTCACAAATTATTCTGAAATGAAATGCTGCAGTGAAGCAGGTTCAAATTACCAACTACTGAAATCCATTAAGACCTTGTTTATTTATTTATCTAATCCAAATAATAAAGGGCTGTATATGTACCCAGAGTTATCAGATGATTTCTTGACAATGACAGGTATATTTGGATCAAGGAACAAGCAAGATGTTCCCAGATTTATAACTGGGGTACAAATAACTGTATCACCCATATTTGATTTTGGAGACAATAGTCTATGGGTCAAGAATATGCAGCTTGAGTATAAAAGCAATCATATCTATGAAAATAATACTGAAAATACCAAGTTGATTATTATTATAATAAAAGTTATCATCCATATTCCATCGTCAAACTGGGATGTGTTTGCCATAATGGCACCTGTGGGCCAGTGCTTAGGAAAGCAGGGAAATGGGAGGGCAGCACCAAGCCTCTGCCTACAAACTAGTATATATTTCCCAATTTTGTTTCACCTGACATTTGTGGCTACATTCAGTAGGAAAACTGTAGGGTGAGGGCGTTGCAAGGGTTATTTTTTGTCAGAAAATTCACTATAGTTCAGGAAACATGAAGCCATCTTGTAAGAGGGTTTTAGACCATTAGGCTCTGTCCTTTGATAATCAAGCAATAGGACTGTCATTTATTTTACCAAGGTTTTGGAGAATTTAAGGGTCGCGGGATGATTAGCAGGGGCCGTTGCAGGAGCAAGAGCAAGCCCCACATTAGGATTGGCATCATGACTTACTGTGCCACAGTAAGTGGCAACCAATTATTGTCAAATTACTTTATAGCTAACTGGCTTAGAACAGCAGGATCATTTACTTTTAAACAGGATGCTGTCTGAATGCCTACACATTGGTGAGCACCCCTGCCCATAAAAAAATGAACAGACTTATGTTGGAAAGTCTGTACAAGCCACTTTGTTGGGAGACCTCTAAAAAAAAATGTGATGTTTGTTAATATGTTTTATTAGGTAAAGTTCTTAAAAAATTTTAACCCGAAACTGACTGGACATTCTGGGGTTGATACTAAAACTGGAAAGTGCAAAATCTGGTGCAACTGTGCATAGTAGTCAATCAGATTCTAACTTCAGCTTTTTCAGTTAAGCTTTGACAAAAAAAAAACTGGAAGCTCATTGGTTTCTTTGCAGAGCTGCACCATATTATTCACTCTCTAGTTTTAGTAAAACAACCCCTCTGTGTCTGTATGAGCTAGACTGAAGAGAAAGTGAGATAACAAACTAAAGAAGGGGCCAGGCATCCTTACAGTCTGTTTGTATAGAAAGGGGTGAAGTATTCATATCTATCCTGTGACCTTTTGTATGAGTATTGAATGTTGAGCATCCCACACCTGGCCTTGACTATTGGTAGTGTGAGGGATTGTACTTTGGAAGCCCCAATTATCAGGAACTGCAATAAGTCTCTGTGTGGGTACAGAGAGATGGAAACATCCTGTGGACTGCAGAGGTTATCTTGGGGGAAATTGAGCTCAATACTGTACCTGTGTTCATGACAGTGACAGTTGTAGTAGTTGACCTTAGGCCTTCTACATCTGGGCAGACCCCTGCAGCCACAGATTTAGCCCTATCATGCTAGCTATGAAGGGGAGCTGGCCTGCCACTTGGTCTACAATCTTTCCTTTCTCTTGTATGATACCTTCTACAGTTGATACAGTGTAGGTAGTTTTGCATATAAAGTAGAGATCAAGCTGCCTCCAACAGCACACTCTATTATTCGTCTCCACTAAAACATCAGGATAGGAGCTTGTAGAAAAGGGTGTTTCTAGAGCATCATGATGTTGAAATATGGCTCTGAACACAGTTTAAAAACTGCTGTCTGTTCTTGTACCATTAGGTACAATGCTCTTTTTCCAGTAACTGTATATCTAAAGAATGTACCGTATATGCTCTAGTAACATGAAAGGTTTTCCCCAGAAATTCTGGCAATATTTAATGGTCAACTGCTATTATTATTGCTTAATAGTATATAATTCAGTTTTTGCAAGTGATGCATGTATATAAACTGTATATATACTGTATGTAAACTGTATATCATATTTCCAAATTCTCTTTTTGCAATTTTATGATCTTCTAATGAGCTTTAGTCAGCCTAGCTATGTGTCTGTCAGTGTTCTCAAGTTTGTTATCCATAGAGTGTGTCATCTTAGCCCCTTGCCGCATGCGTTTTTTTGAGCAGGGTGTGCTACAGATATCATTCTGTGTTAAGGTTATTTAATACCTGGCCAATCAGCATGCTTGGGGGGTGGCTGCTGTTGCATGCTGGGGGTTTTATTAATTATCTGAGGCACTGTCAAGCACATGGTCTTTCCCCCTTGCCTTTTGCCCTGTGAAAATACAAACTGTAATACCTATCATGTCCTTAGGTGTTGGGACCTAGGAATCTGGAGTTCTGCAAGAACCTAACCACCTGGGAGGCTTCCTTGAAGATACTGGCTGCCATAGAGTGCTATTTTTGGACCTAAAGCAATCATATTGTAGTTGTCCCCCTCCTGGAGTTGGAAAAAACCCAACCAGGATGTCCATTCATGGCGCAAGCAAAGCAGCTAGGTACATACATTTTTCCCTAAGCCGTGCCCCTGGCCACCCATCAGTCATTTTACTTGCAAATAGCAGGGGATGCAAAGGTGAGGAGTGTTGGTGGGGGGTGGCAGAATGTACAGAGGTGAGAAATGTTAAAGGGGATGGAAGGACATGCAAAGGTGAGACGTGCTGTAAGAGGGGGCAGGAGGTGCAGAAGTAAGCAGAGTTGAAAGAGGGCAGTAAAAGGTTCAGAGATGAGCAGCTCTGGAAGAGTGTGACAGGGCATGCAGGGGTGCACAATGATGGAAGAGGGTGACAGGGGATATAAGCAGTGTTGTAAGAGGGTTTTCAAGCAGCGCAGTGTTGGAATAGGGTGGCAAAGGGTGCAGAAAAGAAGATGGTTGCAGGTTTAAACAGTGCTGAAATAAGGTTGGAGAAGTGAGCAGCATTGCAAGAGGGTTGCAGAGAATGCAGTGATGAGAAGTGTTGGAAGAGGGTGGCAGGGAGTGCATGGGTGAGCAGTCATGAAGACGGATAGCAGAGGATAGAGAGGTAAGCATCACTGGAAGAGAGTTTGGCAGAGGCACAGGGGGTAGTAGTGTAGGAAGAGGTGGAACGGGATTCAGAGGTGTGCAGCACTCAAAGAGAGTTGCGGGGAATGCAGAGGGGAGAAATGTTGGGAGAGGATGGCAAAGGGTGCAGAAAAAAACTGTGTTGCATCGGGGTGCAGGGGTGAACAGTGCTGGAAAAGGGTTGTAGAGGTGCACAGCATTGCCAAGGGGAGCAGAAGTGAACAGTGTTGGAAAAAGGTGACAGGAATAACAAAATTGAGCAGTGTTGCAAGAGGTTGGCCAGGGATGCAGAGGTGAACAGTGTAGAAAGGAGGTAACAGGGGATGCAGAGATTAATGATGTTGAAAGAGCGTGGCAGGAGATACAGAGTTGAGCAATGTTTAAACAGGGTGGCAGGGAATGCAGAAGTGGGCAGTGTTGGAAAAGCTGTGTTTCAGACTGTCTGTAGGCACCAATGTCCCGTCTCCCCCTGCATCCGCAGATCAATCTCTCAGATTACAGGAGGGGCATAGAGATCGTGTCGCCTGACACACACTTTGCTGTGTATTTCTATCGATCCATCTTTTAGTCATGTAATGACTACATGATTGCAAGGTAGATCAACAAACAAACTTAGCAGGCACTGGTCCGGCAAAAATAAGTTTATATTCATGCAATAAAAGTATGAGAGTGGCCTGCCTTAACTCAATATGCAACATTACATGTATTAGTGATGAAAATCTGAATATCCAGACCTAAAAGTAAAATCACATGAGGTTTCTAGCATTTTTGTAAAACTAATAATGAATTTTTCATCAATTTGAAGATGTATATTTTAAATATATTTTGTTAAACGAAAATGATTACTGATGCCCCGTACACACGATCAGGATTCCCGGCAGTTAAAAGTCCACCGGGAATCTCGGGGGAAAACTGAGAACCTGCTCGGTCACTTTCCCTGTGTACACACCAGAGGTTTTCCCGTCGAGAAAACTGCGGTGAGAGCTTTGGCCGGGAATCCCAGTCGTGTGTATGCTCCACCACAGTGTTTCTCATAAGGAAACTGACAGGAAAAAGACCGCATGGAATCGCGGCAGGAAAAAAGAGAACATGTTCTCTTTTTTCCTGCCATGATTCCCGGCATTTTTCTGTCGGAAAAACTGCCATGGAGCATACACATGGACAGTTTTCCAGATGGAAAAACTGGTCGTGTGTACGAGGCATTGCTTATTTGGTTCAAACTCTATAATTAGGAAACTGTCGTTTTATGTGGGCCTTTATAGACAGAGAATCTGTAGTATATTTTGTTTCTAGGTAATGTGAAAAATGTAAAGTTTATAACTGTGCAAATGTTTTAAAAACCTAAATAATGGGTCGTTTTGTAACTATACATGAGGGAAGCCATATTTTATTGTTATGTAGTTTGTTTTATCTTACAGTATGTCAGTAATAGTCAATAGGTCAGCTTTGGTTCATGTGGATAACTAAACTAAGTGCATGTTTTTAAAGTACAATCTGTAACTGTTTTACATCAGCAGTCATTCTGAAAAATGCTGATTGCACTGGCATATTGTAGACATATCTTGCACACAGAGTTCATGTATGCAAGAAGACAAAGTCACATTGAAAGTCACTTTTTATGTAAAGTATGTAATAATTATAATCTGCACCCAATGGAAATAATAGTTTCCATGTAAGCCTCCTATCTTTCTAATTTTCACTAATAATAATTCCCTTTTTGATAGATTTAGTACTACAAAGAGTTGTCCAGCTGTTTTAGGTCAAGAAGAACTTACACTTTAAACTCATTATGAAAAGTTTAATTTGCTTCGAAGCAACAAACATGGGGCCATGACTTGGTTTGATATAATGCTGAAATAAATCAGAATGTTTGTAACAGATGGTGGTATAGGAATAGCACTGTAATGAGTAAACACCAGCATATGTGCTGTATGATAAACAGACGACATATGCATTAAAATGGTATATAATATCCCTGGCTTGGGGTATGTATATTTAAGCTTTCCATGCACATATACATAAAAAGAAAACATTTACAAGCATATTTGTTTTCTGTTTGCGATTTTCAATACACAGGTCAGTAGCCCATAATCTGATCTAGTGGTCCACCTTTCGTTGGAGGGGATTGGGAGGGTTGAGGATGCTCTTAATATTGAAGGACTGTATAGTGGTTTTGTATATATTTGATTTAATTATTATGGTAAGGATTCACATTTTGTAAAATAGTTTTTCTGCTTTATCCTTACCTCCTGTTAAAAAAAACCTGTTTATAGCACAGACATTACACACCCACATGAATAAATCAGCATAGTGACCCATTCCCCATCTCTCAGCCTACTTCTCTATAGATATGTATAAGGTTTCAATCAGAGACAAAGGGTTGATGGGGAGTTGAATAGTGAGTATGTGAATGTCTCCTAGTGCATTTGTACTCATCACCTTACTGACTTACTAACTTATTAACTTACTAACTGACATATCAGCATGGATGTCACACCACTTCTTCAAATTCTTGTACCTAATGTACCCTCTTCTCTGAGCTTTCCGTCAAAATTGATATTACAAAGAATAGTCCCTTCCCCACGCCAGGGTGAAAGGTGTAATACTGGACTCTGACCTGTCCTTTTAGCCTCAAATCTAATGACAGTCAAAAGCTTGTAGACTTCCCCTCTGTAACATCTCTAAATGTGTCCCTTTTTAATGAATGAAACCACCAAGCTACTCATTTACTTTCTTGTTATCTCTCGCCTTGACTATTGCAACTCCCTTCTTATAGACTTACCTCTACGTAGGTTCCCCCCCCCCCTTTAGTCTATCATGAATACTGCTGACAGACTCATATACCTTACCAACCACTCAGTATCTGCCAATCCCTCCACTGGATTACAGTTGCCCAGTGAATTGGAGCCAAAATACTAACAACAACATACAAAGCAATTCACAACTCTGCCTCAAGCTAGATCTAGCATGCAAACTGTCCTCTCTGGTCCACCCAAGACCTCCTACTCGCTAGCTCTCTTGTCTCCTCCTCCCATGCTCATTTCCAGGACTTCTCCGAAGTCTCTACCATCCCTGGAACTCTCTACCCATATCTGTCTGGCTATCTCCTACTCTGGCCACCTTTAAGCAATCCCTGAAAACTCATCCCTTCAGGGAAGCCTATCCTGCTTCCACCTAACAACTGAACTTTGAATTCTTCTATCAGCTCATCCTTCACAGTTATTACCTTTTGTACCATCATTGTAACTGTACTGTCTCCCTTATATTGAAAAGTGTTGTGCAATATTAATCCTGTATAGTAATATTAAGAACATTTTATAGCCTAATTAATAAAGTGAAGCTGTGTTCACTTCAAACATGCAAGAAAAATAATGTTATTTAAACGTGCCTGAGTATTCAAAGTAAACTGTATTTATAGTACAAAGTGAGTAATTATGATGATAAAAGAACATTGTCTACTTCTTTGGCAAGTTAACTACAAAGTTTGTGAAGGGAAAAAGAACTTCTGCTGTGCATCCTTTTAAAAGAATAGTATAATTTACACCAATCAAAGGTTGCCTATCTTGTGTATAGTAATCCCCTAGGCATATGGCTTGTTTACCCCAGTGATAAGAGAACTGCAGGCAAGCAGAACACCTGTTACATTAATGTAGTAACTATGCCCTTCAGCATTAGCCAGGAGCATTGAACAAAGTGGAGGGATATGTACCCCCAATTTAAAGCTCACCACTGTTTCCCCAAAAAGATGGTGTGGGAATGCAGCTTACTTGGTGAACAGGTATAGTGAATCCTAATAAATGAATACATTGAATACAATTTGATAGTGCATCTATCCCAAATACCATTCCTTCTGTTATTATAATAATCTATACTATTCTATTGCAGTACAGTTGCTTCTCTCTTTCATCTTTGACCCTAGTCTATTTTTACTGAACAGATGAACCTAAGGCCGCGTTCTCATGGGTGTACTATAGCATACACCCATGTGATGGCCATGTTTGATTGCACTGGGTTGCACAGCTGAGGTTCTAAAAACGATTAATCCTCTGGTTAAGGGGAAATTCATGGCAGATGGAGTAATAATGTTTATATTTGAGTTCTGTTGCCATTTTGGTTTACTCAACAGTAAAAAATCACGGATTTTGGAACCTTCAATTTAAATCTGTTCAGAAAGCTGGATAAAGTAGTGAGCTCCTGACACGACTATGTGCCTGAACACTGCATATAATTATTCAATATTAAACCAGACACTGACAGGCTTGTTAGAAACTTGAAACTTTATCTAATTAATGGACTGCTGCTGTATGTCCAAAAGTTATTTTCTTGGTAAAAGATTCTCTTTAAAGTTGTCTAACTGTGCAAGTTAAATTATAAATATAAAATACAGTTTAAATATAGAATAGTTAAAAACTTTCTGTAACTGTAACTATTTTCATAATGACTAATCAGTATGTGTATAAACACAAAGGCAAAGAAATTATTTCAGTTAATCACCAAGGTAGATTATTTGTTGATAAGGACAGAAGGACTATATTATTAGTAAATTCTGTTATGGGCAAGCTGTGTCTAAAATAAGATAATGGGTACAAATAGGGGTAATGGTCAAGCAATACTAAACAGGTGCCACTGTTGTTAGCTTTAGTCCCCCCAACGTAGCTGATTTACTAAGGGAGCAGTGCATGTTCACTTTGCAAAAATAATTTTCCCTTAGCTTGGTGAATGTAGTGAAAATTTACATTTACTTTGCATAGAATACCCTGGCATATGCAATGAAAAAAATGTTTTTGATTGTACAAGATTGGACGATAAATGTCAGTACAACTTCACCTCATTCACTAATCTACTTTAAATAAAAGTGTCCTTGCAAAGTAAAAATATGCTTTGCAAAGTGAACATGCTTTACTCCTTTAGTAAATTGTCTACAATATCTAGAAAACCCTTACCTTATGGCTGATAAATGAGTGTTTATTTTCTTTTATTAGAAAGGTAACTCATTCACAGTGTGTATGCTGCAATCAAAAGCAGGTTTCAAAGTCCATCTATGGGTAGCCTTTACTGTAGATCACATTTTGCATCATGAGAAGTAATTTTGCCAAAAGCAGTAGTAAAATCAGCTTTTTTATTTATATCTACAGGTAAGCCTATAATAAGGCTTACCTGTAGGCACAGTAAATTTGCACACTATTAAGGAAGATAGTAGAATGCGGCCCATTTAGAGAGCTGTGCCACAGCCATGATTCCCATTCACAGGTGCAGGAGTGACGTCATTGCAGCCTTGCTATTCAAATGGACAGAGCCCGCAAACCTGAAAGGAAGATGACAGCACGCCACGGGTGGGTTTCATTTTAAGGTAAGTCTGTCATAATGTGTTAGAATGCGATGCATACTAGCCCTTTATGATATTATCCTGCAGAGGTCCAATTAATTTTTTTGGTGGTTTACTACCACTTTAATAGATGATGCGGTATGAACATAGGATGCACAAGATGAAGATCTTTTTTTATTACAACAGAATAATGCTGAATAATTCATGAGGGTTGAATTATTAAAAGAGTAAGAAGAAATAAGATACATGTTTTCTTACTCCAGTAGGCATTTCAACCAACAGAATAGGTTAATGCACAGTACGAGATTAAAGACGGTATATATCTCTCAATCTCTTCACTCTATAGTTTGTTGAAAATGATGAACATTTTTAAAATAGAATAATATTTTTAAAATTATTTATCCACTTACTGGAGGTCCAATGGGTCCTCTTGGCCCAACCTCGCCTTGTGGTCCTTGATCACCCTGGTTTTAACAAAAGCATAAAAAACACACAAATTCAGAGATTGTCTTTGATATGACATTATCACACAAGAAAACCTTAAATTACAATATTCTTCTAAGCAGTCTTTCATTGTAATACGCTAATACAGAAATTAAGCAAATATATAGTAAAAAAGGGGAGGGAAACTTTGTGGGGTTTTCATTGCTGTCTATGTACCCACTTTCAATTTCTCCTTGTGACCTTTGTCACCTGATAGAAATTCAATATTTTACAGCTGTCGCCTGAACAAGGGGTGAGGTGAAATATTCCAACATGGACATCCAGCTGGTGCCAACTGTCTACAAGGGGACTGATCTTGCAAATATTTCCTTTTATTTGTCTAGTCTCTAGGTTAGGAAGTAAAGGAACGTTTCCCCAACGGGACACAGAGGGTAGGAACATTTTTTTTACAGAGAATGTAACTATTTAAAACTAAAGTATTTTTTTTACATCTTTAAAAAATATACAGCAAAATTATTACAGGAAAATATAAATTCAATCTTACAGGTTTACCAGAGTTCCCCATTAGGCCAGGTACACCAGGGGCACCAGAATTACCCTAAAGAAAATAAAAAGCAAAAGTTTAGAAATAATAATTCAAAGTTTTACATCTCTACTTAGAACATATGTCAGTCTGAAAACCAAAGTCTGCTACTGGTACTATTTCATTCTTACATTGTTTTCTTTTCAGATGTCTTTACAAATATAGCATTCAAATTACACATTTAACATTCACTTATGTTTTTAATACACTTTTTAAATGTAGAAAAAAATGTTATCATAAAGAATTGCTGAATCTATCACGTATAGTGGACAAGGTGGAGTGAAGAGATGGTTCTAATTTTTCTATACTTTACTGGTCTGCCTGCTAGAACAGAATTGATAAAGCGTTCCTAGAAGACCACCTACCAGTTCATTTTATATTCACATGCCCTGGTGTACCACTTTCAATGAGGCAATCAGTCAGAGTCTTATATTTAGTAAAATTGACAAGGGGCATATCATTATAGATATACCTGTCTTTATTACATGATTGCCTTCATGCACATTCATAAAAAGTATAAATAAGGGCAACAATTTCATCATAACAAATACAGCAGTCTGATTGGTTTCTTCAGACCTCGGGAGACATGTTTTTTTAAAGTCGAAGTGAACTGCTTTGGAGCACATTACGAGTTCAATATACAGTATTGAATGACTCAATTTGCATGGGGAATCAGCATGACTGGGGCCGAACCCTGGTGCTCGCAAATTAAGCCTAGAAAGGAAACCTGTAAATGTTGCATTGAACTGATATAAACTAATGAACTAAATACCGTAACTGAAATTGGTGCTCTATAAAAATCTTCTTTGCCTTTAAAGGCATTCAGAATTCCTAAGGGTCAATGATTATATATCTTCTCCATGTCTTCTTCACAAAATGACATTAAGTATACTCTGATGCAGGTGCACAAAACTAGACCAAGAGATAACCAAAGTCTACTTTTCAGATCAATCTATTAATTTATTTATATCTCACTGATCATAACCACATTCTCACATATACTGTATGTGAACACTCCCAAGTTCCACTTGCTGCAGATGCCAGGTACCAATCCTAGGATCACATCCACAGTCTACCTACACACAATGGCCACAGTCTGAATCCGATGATGTTACTGACATCTCTGCTTTTTCAACCATCAGAGGCATGAGGCAGTCTCTACAATTAAGCCCATCCAGGTGAAACGCATTAGACATGAGTGGCTGTCAGGAAGGGTGATGTTTGTTGATTCCCATGGCCGAATAAATGAGATGTCAATGACCTCATTGGAGTATCAGCACACATAGTTGCCTTGACAATGGTTACACTGTTCAATTATCTTACATGGCAAGCGGAAGAGTTTTAAACACAGGTGTGTTAGCTTGGTTTTCTTAAAACTGTTTACTGTACAGGAGGAAGGTGCACAACGGCCCATAATGTCTAGTAGTCTACCGAACGCTTATGACTAATGACTTATGACTTAATGGCTTATGACTTGGCTCCAATTTACTGCTAAAAGATCTCCCTGGGCACAACTGAAGCCCATCTTTCTGCAAAGCTGCAAAGGGGAGAACGACATGGAAATAAATATTGAAAGACTTCATATTTATAGCCACCTTTATAGTTCCCCAGCCTAAAGTTGCATTCACAGTGATAAACTTTCGAAAAATGTTTACCGTATTTCTTTAATTTCATTTGAGTGGTTTAATTAAACAAAATATATAGTTTCTGTATAGCTATTGGGAAGCTCTGTTTTTCATACTTGTATTTCTTTTATTTACGAAATCTTGTATGATTAATTGTACTGTATTATCCTCAATAAAAATATTTGAAAGATATACAACATTCCTCTTCGTATCATTCAGGGTAATATACTATGCCAAGAGCACTTAGAGAACACTGGATGCCCCAATACCACAAACAATCACCTAAAGGGGAACTTAAAATACTATCCATATATATAGTGACCCTGCCACTGTGGAAATAACTCAGGATTCACATTAAGGCTTATTGTTTCTGAGTGGAGAAAGCGTTATTTTTTCCAGATTCTATAGTCCAGGATTGGGGCATGGAACTTGAGGGTTCCAAAGTGTCTTAGATGGGACAGAACCTTCAATACTGTATCTGGATTTTACTAGGTGCCTGCAGCCTGTGTAAGTACACAGGTTATTCCACTGGTAGAAAGGGTGCAAACTGCTGCAGGTATGGAGTGCAGGATAGTTGCCTGTGCATACCTACAAAAGCCTCCCAGACCTTCCTGTCATGGCAGAATCACAGACTTTTCTGACAAGTAAATGTTTGACCCTGAAAGTAGGGAAGCTTGCCCATGCCATTCTGCCTCCTATAAATTCCTATTAGTCAACAAGAGTGCCCATCAGAGTGTTGAGCTTTGCCCCTAGTGTTCCCATAGTTGCAATAAGACAGCATTTACATTTTTGGCAGTTTTAGAATGTCAACCTTGGCTGCCAAATAAAGTGAAAAGATGATTTTTTTTATAGTATTAACAGAACACCTGCTTTGCAGCACTTATACATATTCAAAGCAACACTCATTAAAAAAATGATATAATAAGAAGCTATATTAGCAGTGTTACCTTCTCTCCAGAAGTTCCTTTTGCGCCTGGATTGCCTGGCAAACCCTAAAAACACATAAAAATGGTAGTTCAGATTTATACACCTTTGAAAAAAAATTACCTAATTTGACAGCTTGTGCTGATTATCAATTGCATGCACTTTAGAAAAAGAGTGAAAATAAAAAATTCAACATTTCTGACTGTATGAAAATATAATGTATCATGAATTTTAACGCTATCTGTCACACATTACAAATGCTGTTCAAATGGAAAGGAGCAAAACAATGGCATACATAGAGGTGCACATGGAGATCTTGTAACATATTGTTAATGCTATACAGGGAGTGCAGAATTATTAGGCAAATTAGTATTTTGACCACATCATCCTCTTTATGCATGTTGTCTTACTCCAAGCTTTATGGACTCGAAAGCCTACTACCAATTAAGCATATTAGGATATGTGCATCTCTGTAATGAGAAGGTGTGTGGTCTAATGACATCAACACCCTATATCAGGTGTGCATAATTATTAGCCAACTTCCTTTCCTTTGGCAAAATGGGTCAAAAGAAGGACTTGACAGGCTCAGAAAAGTCAAAAATAGTGAGAAATCTTGCAGAGGGATGCAGCACTCTTAAAATTGCAAAGCTTCTGAAGCGTGATCATCGAACAATCAAGCGTTTTATTCAAAATAGTCAACAGGGTTGCAAGAAGCGTGTGGAAAAACCAAGGCGCAAAATAACTGCCCATGAACTGAGAAAAGTCAAGCGTGCAGCTGCCAAGATGCCACTTGCCACCAGTTTGGCCATATTTCAGAGCTGCAACATCACTGGAGTGCCCAAAAGCACAAGGTGTGCAATACTCAGAGACATGGCCAAGGTAAGAAAGGCTGAAAGACGACGACCACTGAACAAGACACACAAGCTGAAACGTCAAGACTGGGCCAAGAAATATCTCAAGACTGATTTTTCTAAGGTTTTATGGACTGATGAAATGAGAGTGAGTCTTGATGGGCCAGATGGATGGGCCCGTGGCTGGATTGGTAAAGGGCAGAGAGCTCCAGTCCGACTCAGACGCCAGCAAGGTGGAGGTGGAGTACTGGTTTGGGCTGGTATCATCAAAGATGAGCTTGTGGGGCCTTTTCGGGTTGAGGATGGAGTCAAGCTCAACTCCCAGTCCTACTGCCAGTTTCTGGAAGACACCTTCTTCAAGCAGTGGTACAGGAAGAAGTCTGCATCCTTCAAGAAAAACATGATTTTCATGCAGGACAATGCTCCATCACACGCGTCCAAGTACTCCACAGTGTGGCTGGCAAGAAAGGGTATAAAAGAAGAAAAACTAATGACATGGCCTCCTTGTTCACCTGATCTGAACCCCATTGAGAACCTGTGGTCCATCATCAAATGTGAGATTTACAAGGAGGGAAAACAGTACACCTCTCTGAACAGTGTCTGGGAGGCTGTGGTTGCTGCTGCATGCAATGTTGATGGTGAACAGATCAAAACACTGACAGAATCCATGGATGGCAGGCTTTTGAGTGTCCTTGCAAAGAAAGGTGGCTATATTGGTCACTGATTTGTTTTTGTTTTGTTTTTGAATGTCAGAAATGTATATTTGTGAATGTTGAGATGTTATATTGGTTTCACTGGTAAAAATAAATAATTGAAATGGGTATATATTTTTTTTTTGTTAAGTTGCCTAATAATTCTGCACAGTAATAGTCACCTGCACACACAGATATCCCCCTAAAATAGCTAAAACTAAAAACAAACTAAAAACTACTTCCAAAAATATTCAGCTTTGATATTAATGAGTTGTTTGGGTTCATTGAGAACATGGTTGTTCAATAATAAAATTAATCCTCAAAAATACAACTTGCCTAATAATTCTGCACTCCATGTACTTCTAATTATTAGATATCATCTAGGATGCTTAAAGGCCACCTTTGTTGGTACCTGTACAGATAAAAGGGTCCCACTACAAAATAGCTAACTGTACAACTGGAAGATGTGGGTCATATGTAATCAATAAGTTACAGATCACTGCACATAGCCTAATGATGTAGAACTGATTATAACATATTATACAATGAATTTGTATTTCTTGTTGGAAGTTTTCTAGCAATTCATTATTACTATTTTCAGCTCATAGCTTTACAATCATTTGGCATACTGCAAAAAATTATTAGTGGACCTAACAGATATATATTTTTTTAATGTTAACTGCATATATACTAATATGTGGGTATAACACTTACAGGTATCTATAACCTTCATTAATTAGGCAATCTTTTCCTGACAAAGGCTTAATGCATTTCTTGGTTGTATTTACAAATGTCTAACTCAGATCAGCCCCCTGTTGTAACATCTCCCCTTGTAACCTTCTGCATAGTTTCAAGCCGGGTTCAGACATGTGCAGCCACAATTTTGTGCCTGGGGTCTGGTGCATGTCTGTTTACCGGTTAAGGTGTGATTCAGGTCAGAATTTTTGCCTGACTGAACTGGACCCCCCTCGCACCGGACCCAAACATGCACTGGACCCTTTTTCAATCTGGACCGCGACCACCCCGGACATGTGTCACACTTACCTGTCATGCAAATTGGATGCTGGGAAATCCACATCCAATTCGCATATGTGTGAAGCCAGCCTAAATGTCACAACCACTAGAAGAGAGGAGACTGAGGAAAAGCTTCCTCCTACCTACAACAAACTAGACAAGTCACTTGTCAGTTTTTTCCCCCATTTTTAAATATACAGCTGTTTTGGAATTTATTCTTGCTGGCTTGTAGAGTTACTGAAAGATCTAGTTCAAAAATGCTATTATAATATTGTAATTATTGCAGGTGACTCTTCATTTTATGTAATATCTTATACATATATTGACTTTATTGACTTCAAATATGTTATCTAACAGTTGTAACTTTGAGCAATGCAATAACTGTATGAGAAAATGTTTGGTGACCAATCGGCTGTAAATAAAATTTTGTAGGAAACCAGCAAAACCTTCATATATTGGAACTTTTTTAAAGGACGGGTGTACTTATCACTGTTGTTATTCCTGTATAGGTGTTAATTTTTTTTGGCAGCTTATTTATATAATGTACTTGGTTACTAAAATGAAGCCAATGCGCAGCGTTTTAACCTGCTGTCTGTGTCACAGGGGACTTTAATGTGAAGCATAACTGGAAAGAATGGAATAGATTTGTATGGCGGGCTGGCAAGGCAGGTTGTGGCGGCTTAGATGGATGAGCCTAGTAGCAGTGTTTTGTATAGACTCAAGAGGGAACATATGGTTTATTAGGATGCCAAATTGGAACATTTTGCAGCAGTTGAAGTGAGACATGATGAGTGGCATTAATTAGACACTTACAACCGACTGCAAACATGTTTTGCAAGAAAAGATGGCAGAGTACAGTGATGAATGAAAGACTGATGAATGATCGTATATTTTTTGGTCACACTTTCTTAATAAAAATCCTGCACTGAATGGCCATATGATGCTCTATGCTGCTCACCTGGTCTTTTATTTCAAATGCAACTAATCTATTTTGTATTATAATGCAACAGCTACCAATAGTATAATAAAAATTAACTCAAAAAAATCTATTCACATGAACACAGAATGCCACAAAATAGTGTTATATTATCTATTTTATAAAAATGAAAACTCAACAGTCAATTAGTACATTTTGTTTGCAGCATAAAGGCATTGAAAATGTAATTTCATCCACCCATGGCTCTCATGGGGCAGTTTTAAAGCTTAAATAAAACTAAACAACATATTGCCACTTCATTCTGCACATTATCTCCAAACTTTAAAACGTGTATGCGATGCACATTTTAAAAAGAGGACTATACTAATAAACTTTTTATGACAAGAGAGAAGCTAGATGTGCACAAGTGAATATCTAGCTTCTGTCATGCCTTGAAGCAAGTTTATCACTTTTAAAGCGTATCTATGGTCATTAGGGATGAACAAAACTACCTGGGTTCAGTTTTGCAAACAGTTTTGCAACTGTTGCTTGGAGTTAGCAAACTTTGCAGCAAACCTTTTAGGCTGCATTCACACCTCGGCGTACAAAATCGCGGCATTTTGTCCCGCGAATTGCGGCTACAAATAGCAGCGTTTTGTACCGTGATTTGCGGCGACAAAACACAGCGATTGCGAATGCAGCCTTCACCCCCTCTATGGAGATGGTTCACATCTCCTATGCCAAACGCCGAAAGCCGCCTGAAAAAAAGGTCCGGGACTTTTTTTCAGGCGGCAGGCGTACGGCGTTCGGCGTGGAGATGTGAACCATCTCCATAGAGGTGCATGTTAAATCATCCCTCTGGCGTCTCGGGGGTGCAGCGGCGTCACACTACAGGCGTATATACGCCTAGGTGTGAACGGGGGCTTAAAATCGAATGAAAGGCAACTATAGCAAAGTGACCACGTGATAAGGTTGAAGGTTGTTAAAAAATGTATAAATAAATAAATTGGGTGGGGGGGGCTAGTAACCACTTGCTCTTTATTTTAAAGCAGCAAGTGTAAAAGGTGGTATTTGCATAGCGACAGCCACCTCATTGGACTGCTGTCATCCATTCAAAGAGACAGGATTTCTAACCAATTGAATTTCAGCTTTCTCTGCAGATAGTGTGGATTCCCCTTTAATTAGGCTGCCAATGGATTCCTGTTAGGCATTGGAGTCAGAGCATCGTACAGCTCTTCTCCTTCCTGCCTTAACACTTGTAATAATTTTGGTGTTAATTACTGTTACAATTTTATTAGGGAGGCAATGGTTATTCAGCTTAGAGCTGAAATAATTACGATTATGATATACAGTGGTTAAGGTCCGCCTGAGCAGCTAAAGCTAGGTCCATTATGTTTTTTATAAGTTTCCTCTTTGCATTTGTATTATTATTATTATATTGGCTAATCCCTTTAATTAACTGCGGCTGTCTTCATCCTAATAAACTTTTTCTTTTTTTCTTTCATGAGTGTTTCTTATTTACTGCGTTTCATCACATGGGGATGAATCTTGTTGTTCGAGTATGGCCTTTTTTAGAGCTAATAAGCAAGCTATTGTCGAAAAGGTAAAGGTGGAAAGCTGGGCACTGCCATGGGGATCATGTACCAATGCCTAAATACATTAAAAACAGTATCTCTCCCTAAGCACTATTTTCAGCTCTGCCCAACAGCTCCAAAACATACTAATATGGCTGCTGTGAGCCCACTCTTTTATTGAAAGGGGTTGGATTACCCATTCATTTAAATTATTGGTTCTTGTGAATGCAAAGTTTTTCAGCAAAAGGTCCATAATTTGTGAGTTTCGTGGATCCCAAGGATTCATAACAAACCCATAGCACAAGTAAAACCCCAAATTATGTTTAGTGGTCACCCTAATGCTTAGATTGCCACTCTGCAGCCAGACATCTTAGCATGAGCCATATCAATAAAGGATAATATTGTAAAGGAAAACAAATGCAAGTGCATTAAGCCTCATTCACAATATATGCCATTGTGAAGGCCATGTTTACCCAAACAGGATTGCACAGAGTTTCTGTGCATCCCCATGCAGGCAGTTCCATTGATATAATTGGGACACGGTGGCGGCATGGACACAAATGCTGCTCCCAATTTGACATCCGTGTGGGTGCAGTTGCCTGTAACCAAACCCACACTTTCTGTATTTGGGGACCTCCACCTGCACCTGCCACAGATGTCAAAATCTTCGCATTGCAGAGATTTCCCCTAATTTTCTGGCTAGCGGCACCAGGCAGTCACTAGAACAGGAAGTGTGAGAAGAAAATAAAGACAAATCGGACAAAAATGTAAGTTCAAACCCTTCCACGTGCTATCCAAAGCTAAACCTTTTACCTGGTGTTCCACTTTAATTCTGGATATAATAATCTAGTAGCACTCAACATAAGAAAATCGCAATGTGAAACATGTTGGTGAATTGTTCAAAGCTTGAACAGCATTTCTTAGCTATTTATACAGTTATTGTGTTAAAAAGTAAATATTTGCTCCATGAGATACTTCTAAATGCAAATAGATATGTATATAGAAAAAAACTTACTGGCAATCCTTGTAGACCAGCTTCTCCAGGGGCGCCAGGCTCTCCAGAATCACCCTAGATTAAATAAATACATTTTTTTAAATTAAAATCAAATGATTTTTATGATTTCTTTGGGCTCCTAGGTCTGCATACATTCTGTGGCCATTATAAAAGGGTCTCATGCTCCCTGTTGAACTTTTCATTTAAGATTATAGAGGATGCAAACAGATAGTCTGAAACAAACAAATGGTGGACAAGAGCATTCACAGTTCCAAGCTAGATAGGGTCAAAGTCAGGAATGTAGGCAGGGAGATCCTGCCGCTGAGTGCTGAAGTATCCAAGGCATATTAGCAAGCCATAGGCTGACCTATGCACCTACAACTAAAATATCTCCTATGGGTAGATTAGTTAAAGTAAGCATTTTGTAACTTGCAGATATAATTGTATATTTTACAGCAGAGAAACAGGAAAGTCTAAGTAGTTCTATATGTACTGTAAATAAGACTCACCAGGCCAAGCCCTAAATACAAGTGAGGACACTTCAAAATTGCTCTAATACACATTTTTTTATTTTATAGTGGGTGATTTTTTTTTTACATCATATGCATTCCTCTTTATAAAAGCATTTTCATTTTATGTATTTTACCTTTACTGATCATTATGAAACCTGTCATGGAGATTGTTCAAAAAAACACGTATGCAGAGGAAGCTTTACTATTTTCTATATACACAAATGTGACACATCTATTCTCCATTCATAACTATTCCCCGTTCATATAATTGTATATTTCAAAGAGTATCTGTATAATTATGTAATATATGTAATAATATCAGCTCTAAGATTGGCTGAGCAATAAAAAAAATATTTAAATATATATTTATAATACTCCTAACTGCACAATAGCTCTTTTATTTAAGGACCAATTGACTTTTTTGTTTCCATTCAGGCTCTGGGAGCCAGTATTAAAGAATTTATAAGTGTGTAAACCACATTTGAAGAATTAGGATTTCATTAAAGTGAATAAAAGCAAAACATGTACATTTAATCTTTGTAATGGTTTTAGGTGTCATATTGGTTATGAGGCTGTAACATCATTGTAACAAACTGCTTTACACCTCTTTTAAACCATTATCATCAGCACGTAATGCCAGAATAGGTTCTAATGGTATAATAATGGGAAGGATCAATCAAGTTCTATTCATAGACTAGTGACACTTCTAAGCTATCATTAACCTTGTCATTTGTAGAATTCTACATCAAATGTTCCACACTTTATAACACTCATTGCATTTGAAATAAGCATTATAGAATGGGATATTAAAATAAGTCATGTGTTTCGTGACATTAATGTCATGTATTTGATATATGGTAGCAGTAATATCATTGATTATATTGAAGTGCTAAAGAGATAAGTGACACTCCAATGAAATCCTTATGTATTATCGTAATTGTTTTCATTATATCCATATGATTGCCTTTGTTCCAGTTATAAACAATAAACAAACATACCCATTTACTTTGTGCAACGATGATATATACTGTACATAGTGCATCATAGAGCAGTAATCTTCCCTTACACAGACCTTATCACAGGAATGCAAGTGGTTCAGACTTTGATTTATTAATTGTGACATATCCCCTAGTGTTTGGCTTGCTTTAGGTCTTAATAAGCCAGCTTTACATCAAGCTATTATGAATACTGGTACCACACTGTGTGTTTATTGTTTTTCAATTTACCTTTGCTGCTGGCATTCCAGGGATTCCATCTCGACCATCCACGCCTGGCAAGCCCTAAAGAAAAAATATGTTTTAGTGATCTTTGATCAATCTGGGTATTTACATTGCTATGTATTTATAATAGAACAAGCACAATTATTAATATATTTCAATATATGCAATTAAAACTGAATAAAAAACGTTACTTAAAGCAAAAATAATGCGTTGATTTGAATGTGAGCTTGATCAACAATAGCCAACTCTACTAAAATGTTTGGACTATAGTAGGAAGTCTTCATAAAAAACTATTTGAATGGCACATTAGCATTCATCCATTTAACCTGCCTGGCGGTGTTCCCGAGACTGACTCGGGGTTAGATTTTCCTGCTACGATCGGTAACCCCGAGTCAGTCTCGGGCTTGCCTCGCTAGATCCACAGGCACTTTTTACTTACCTTGTCCCTGGATCCAGCGATGCCACCGCGCTGTGTGAGCAAGCGGGACCTCGCTCGATTCACATAGTGCCTCCGTGTGACGCCGATCTCCGTTCCCTGCGACGTTACGACGCACGGGGACGGAGAACGGCGCCAAATTCAAAAACGTAAACAAACACCTTACATACAGTATACTGTAATCTTATAGATTACAGTACTGTATGTAAAAAAAACACACACCCCCTGTCCCTAGTGGTCTGTCCTGTGTCATGCATGTCATTTTATATAATAAAAACGTTTCTTTCTCCCTGCAAACTGTAGATTGTCCATAGCAACCAAAAGTGTCCCTTTATGTCAAAAATAGTTTTAGATAAGCTAAAAAACAGCGATAATAAATTATAATCACTTGCAGAATTGTGCGATAGCGATTTGTGGGGAAATTCGTCATAAAAAAAATAAAATAATGACAGCAACAATTCTGCAACTGAGCAAATTTCAGTGATTTTAATTTGATTACATTATTGAATAATTTTTATTATAATTATATTATTATTTGTTATAATTATTTATAATTATTTATTATATTATAATTTATAATTTTGTTTTTAAAAAAATGTCATACCCGGGATGCCTATTAGATTCTTGTTTGGTCAGATTTAAGTGAGTTATTTCTAAAAATTACAGACCTACAATATAAAACGCCAAATTTCCTTGCAAATAATGGTACCGCTTTCAGCATGTTTTTTCTGAAAGAATCATACCGCCAGGGAGGTTAAATAACTAACTCATATAGTTGAGTTTTGAGTTTAGCTGGGTATGAGTCATGTACAAAATAATAGTAATGATTTATTTGTACTTGGCAATCATTTAGTAGTCAGTCCATTCTAAGCTGACATTGAAAATGTTGGCAGATGCTGGAGAGTTAAATCAATTAATTCGTTTTTTTAAGTCTTTTGAGAACCCCGCTGCTGAGATCTATGTGTTTGAATTCCCAGATCTTTACATTTTCTGCATAAATTACACCTTACTTTTTGTGTACACCCTAGTTTTCTTGTTGGATTGATGAACTTATATCAACCTTGCTTTAAGTGAATTGTTTCAGACTGATATTAATAACCACAGTCTTAGCTATTAATGTACAGTATGACCAAGTATTCATTACATAGGATCAGTGACTGAGCCAGTTATGGTATTATTCCACAGAAAACCATTTTTATAGACTTGGATAGAGTGAACAAGCTAGAAGCCTTATCACATTCATATTGCTGTGTGGGCCCTCATTAAGAAATGTCACTAACTTTCTATTCTAGTGATGAAGTTATCAGTGGCAGTGAGGCTACAATGGCGTAATGACATAGCAACACCATCTCATGCAACCTAATACCACATGAGAAAATAATAGGAACATGGATGGTCAAGGCAGCCACCAATGTTATAATACAACATTGATTCCATATATACTACTTTATCAATAGTAAAGTTAAGTGACATAGCATGTATTTTTCTGGGGGTCCAGTAGTATAATATACAGTTCACCAGAAGTAGTTTTTATCTAGACGGGAAACCAAAATTACAAAATAAAGTATTGAGGAAAAAGATGTCCTCGCAGAAAAGAAGTGACACTTTATTTATTAACCACCTCATCAGAAGACTTATAGGACAAAAACCATAGACTCATTCTTAATACTGATTCACATATCCTACTATGCTTTACCAATGTAATTGGTAAGTGAGTTGTAAGAACTCACTCTGGTGTTTTGCATTTGTAACAAGCACCTATAGTGCCTTGGAAAAGTATTCATACCCCTTGACATTTTCCACATTTTGTCATGTTACAACAAAAAACGTAAATGTATTTTATTGGGATTTTATGTGATAGACCAACACAAAGTGGCACATAATTGTGAAGTGGAAGGAAAATGATAAATGGTTTTAATTTTTTTTTAATAAATAATAATAAGTAAATTAATAAATATGCAGTTACAGCTGCAAGTCTTTTTGGGGATGTCTCTACCAGCTTTGCACATCTAGAGAGTGACATTTCTTTGTAAAATTTGTCAAGCTGTGTTAGATAGGATGAAAAGTGTCTGTGAACAGCAATTTTCATGTCTTGCCACAGATTCTCAATTGGATTTAGGTCTGGACTTTATGGCTTTCTTTCAACAATGGCTTTCTTCTTGCCACTCTTTAATAAAGGCCCAGATATGTGGAATGCACGACTAATAGTTGTCTTGTGGACAGATTCACCCACCTGAGCTGTGGATCTCTGCAACTCCTCCAGAGTTACCATGGGTCTCTTGGCTGCTTCTCTGATTAATGTTCCCCTTGCCCGGTCTGCCAGTTTAAGTGGACGGCTATGTCTTGGTAGGTTTGCAGTTGTGCCATACTCATTTTCAGATGATGGATTGAACAGTGCTCCGTGAGCTGTTTAAAGCAGGGTTAAGTTCTAAAAACAATATCCCAAGCTTTGAACTTCTCCTTTATCCCTGACCTGTCTGGTGTGTTCCTTGGCCTTCATGATGCCATTTGGTCACTAATGTTCTCTAACAAACCTCTGAGGGCTTCACAGAACAGCTGTATTTATACTGAGATTAAATTACATACAGGTGGACTCTATTTACTAATTAGATGATTTCTGAAGGCAATTGGTTCCACTAGATTTTAGTTAGAGCTATCAAAGTAAAGGGGTCTGAATACAAATGCACCCGACATTTTCAGATATTTATTTGTAAAAAATATATATTCGAAAACCATTTATCATTTTCCTTCCACGTCACAATTATGTGCCACTTTGTGTTGGTCTATCACATACAACCAAAAACTTAAATGTATTTTATTGGGATTGTAACATGGCAAAATGTGGAAAATTTCAAGGGGTATAAATATCAAGACACTGTACATCCCACTTACAGTACTGGATTAATGGATGGTATGCCAACACATGTGTTATGTAATATGGAAGTTTACACTGCCTACTAAAACCTGGTAAAACAACGTTCATCAACTCAAGTTATTTTGTGCTATGGAGGAAAAGCCAACCAAAATCATTTTCACAATAACCTTCTAATAACAAGGGAAGTGAAAGTTTGTGGTTGTGTAGATTTAAACTGCCAGTTAGTTTAGTAAAATTAACATACCGCTTCCCCTTTAGATCCTGGCATTCCAGAAATTCCTCTTGGTCCAGCAATTCCCTGAAAAAAGCAAATGTTAATAAAATGTTGTGCATTACTTATTTATCTGCCTAAGACAAATTTGGGAATCAGAAAAGCCAGCAGATTTGTATTTATTCAAGAGCAAGTAAAAAATATACTTACTCTTTCACCTTTGGGTCCAGCTTCTCCTATTGAACCTCGCTGGCCTTGGTCACCCTAAAAAAAAAAATATATACATATATATATTTTTTAACTCAACACATTCAATCTTGTTCTACCACTGCCTGTGCATGGACCAATTATGAAGCCAACTTGATTTGCCTTGTATGTTTATAATCAGCCTGCATGTTAATAAAAATGCCCAAAGGCCATGAATATCCATTCAGAAATCAAACAAGCAAAATGTAAAATGATAATCATGTATGTTGGGTCAATGCAGCTGCTCCCATTGTGCTCAGCCAACTGCCAGTTGTAGGAGGTGTCAGACCTAAATTGGTTCTGTGAATTGTACTGACATGATCTAAGATTTAAAAAATATAGTGATACTTACAGTTGCACCAGCAACTCCCCGGGGACCAGGTTCTCCATCCACTCCACGGTTACCCTTATAAGTACAAATGATTACACTATTAAAACAAAGTAGATATAATGGTAGCAAATATAAATTTATTTCACTGTACATTTTTTGTTTTCATAAAATCATTTGGTCTAGCCAGTCATGGTATACATTTTCTAAATGCAACTTAGTACTAGAAGGGTTATATATGTTAAATATGAGTATAACTAAAAAACCTTCTGGAAAAAATACAGCAAATAAGATCCCCTTTGATGAATTGTCAGATGATTTATACCATCACATCAGAATTGTGGACTAAAAATGGTATAAGATTAGATGTATTTGGTAAGAAAGGTAAAGGAAAGGTAATAAAGTTTCCTTGGGCTATTGTTCTCACTGAGAGGCTGCGCCCAGTGCCAAGCCAGGCTCCTGAGTGGATCCTGACCATATGGTTGTGATCTTGCCACCACAATCAAAATTAATGTGGTAGAATTTTATTTTGTGAAGAATACCCAATCACATGTAAGTAAAAAAAAAAAAGAAGCAATTTAGCGTGCACATGGTTAGATGATGGAAGTCAGCAGAGCTCTTTCACTAAGCTCTGGGGAAAAATGTCTTTCTAAAGTGAACAACCAATGTGCCTTTGGTAAATCAACCACAGTCAGTCAAGAGTCAGTCAAGAGAGAGTTTGCTTGCCACAACAGGTCTTGGCATTATAAAACTAAGTTTAAGGATGGACCTATGTATTTCTGACAATTATGGGAGGCGAAACACATCCCCGTCTACTGCCAACCTGTAGTCAATCATACACAGAAAGTTAATTACCACACCTCTATAAAATATGAGTGATTGTTATAACCCAAAGTAGATCACTGAGTATGTGAATATGTTGAGACTTTTCAACACATACAGGGAAAGGGGAAAGTTAGGATCAGTCACAGGGTTTTTAAGGCATGCTTATAAATGACTGAAATCAATAATTAAATTAGAAAAATCCCATCACTCCCCTCTCAAGGCCTTCCGCTGTGCTGAGGTGCACTGGGGTTTTTGCATTCCTGTTTACCCCATGAGGTAGTGCAAAGATGCAAGATGCATCTGCAATGATCAAGTGTCATTTTATACACGAGTAGCTGCATTTTGACAGCCTGTCCTGCTGTGTAATACAGTGCAATCACCGGCTATCATTTTGACAGCAAGTAATTGCCAGTAATAGTGACATGGGCAGCAGCAGTGGGGAGATAGGAGCTTGACATAAGAGATGCATTCTAATAAGGTTGTTGAAGTTTTTTAAGTTGTATCCCTTATGTTCAAAGTCCTCACATTGTTAAAATGTGATGGTAAAATCGTGTTTTCAATTGGAATCTCCTTGTTATGTTGTATACTGGAACTGATTGACAATCATGCTTGAATGTAAATGAAAAGTGTGAGTCTTGTTTGAAATTGGAATCTGTTATCTTGTGTGCTGATAGGGGGAATTGGTTAAATTTAAATGTGACAGGTGAATCTTGTTTGTTATTGGAATCTCTCTATTATATTGTATGCTGATGGGCGAATTGCACTGCAAATCCTTTGTTAATAGACCCCTTTGATCCTCTCAAAGCACTTATTCATCTGCAATACCTAAGATATAAAATTATAAGTAAGATATTTTTTGTATAAAATCAGATTTGTCTAGAAAGAATACCAGCTAAGCTTACTTTACTGCCTTTGAGTCCCATGACACCAGTGATTCCTCTTAAGCCTTGCGGTCCCTATAACAAAAAACATGGCATGTTGTAAATCAAACGTCATCATAATTATACATATGTGGGTAATATTAAATATTTTATGTACTAAGCAAAAAATATACAATTGCACAGCAGTTTTTGTGATTGTATGCCGCCGGAATTTTATTTTATTTTTTTGATAAGCTACTTTTCAAACATTCATTTTATAAGGGGTTTATATATGTAGAACTGCAATGGCTTTACTGTCACAACAATTCTTTCTTTAATGCTATTTCCTTGCCGTGTAAGAGAGTGTCTGCAGGCAATGTGCCCTGTTAACCTGTGAGCCATGTCAGGTCACACACTTACAAGGTAAAGCTGTAACTGTGGAGACATAGCATTAACAACTTCTCAGTGTTAAATGTGCACTGGAATAAACGCTTCTGTTTAATACAAAATGCTTACCTTTAAGGCATGGTTTATATAGGCTTGTTGTTAAAAAGGAATATTCAGAAATACATAGAGACATTCATCCCAAAGCACAGAGAGACCGAATCTTTGTGTGTTTACTTTGCACCTAAGGTTTGCACATTGATAGGCCTAGGATGGGAGGACACTAACAGGCCATCATAGTATACTAGTGTGAGGCATAAGATGCAACACCATAGCACCCAAATTTATAAAACCCTAATCAGATAATTGCACACCCAAATGCCTTGTTTTAGGTTATGTAAAAATTACTTTATCAAGCGAATCAACTATTGCTTTTAGACATAAAATTATCTATATGCACATTATACCAAAACCCAGTTGAACTTTAGAATTGGATGTGATCACAAAACCCAAAGACATCTACTGATATACCTATAATTGTGACACATGTCCTCATTTCAATTATAAACTGATCTAGATGTCACTAATCATAAGCAACTCAGATTGATGCAAATATATCTGTCAGAATAATTTCCAAAATAAAAGCACTTTACTGGAGGGCCTTGGGTTCCGATTTCTCCAATAACTCCTTGTTCTCCTTCTTCTCCCTGTAATAATAGGAAACAAAATTAGTCTGAAGTAATTCCTTCATTATTTTACTTGCAAAAAAACAAAAACACTTGGTAATGTACTTAACATCAGAGTATCCCTGTTTCCAAACGCAGAACTTGAGCTACCTACTACTGCCTTGGTAAGTCTCCATATGATAAACCACACCATGTCAACATTACAGTTATAAAGGAGCATTTTTGTATAACCCCTAAATGCATTAAATGTCAACTTTTTATTGTTGCAAATAAAAATGTTATACAGACTGATCTTTATTACTTGGCAAACTCATTTTCTTAGTCCATGCAATCTAACTTTCCCAAGTACCCTGTTGGACTTTCTTCCAGGCATTAGAGAACTGCCACATGTTATCAATCAAATTAATAATTTGGAGCCTTCACCAAGCTTAAAGCCTAGTGTTCCTCCACCCTAACTCTTAAAAATATAAAAACCTGACACTGGTTTTAAATGTTCCCCATCTGTCCAAAACCACAAATAAAAATTCCAGATGAAGTTTATTTTTTATTTTTACATACATCAGTAGAAAGTCTGCCACAAGCAATTGTCTCTTACGCAATTACATTTTTTTTAAGTAAGTGTAATCTTGGCCCAATCAGACTCCAAGGGGCACAAATATGTTGTCAATTAATTATTATAATTATACAGGATTTATATAGCGCCAACAGTTTACACATCTCTTTACAATACAACCTCTTCTGAAGGATAAGGAAGACAACGGATGGAATAAGCGCCTTGAGGCGATTTAGTTTGCATGTGTAGCGCTATACAAGTTATTCACTCACTCACAGTTACAATACAATAAAATACAAGAGGGTTAGAAGGGCCCTGCTTGCAAGTGCTTACAATCTAATAGGGTGGGGCAAGCGGTACAGAAGGTAGTAACTGTGGGGGATGAGCTGATTGAAGTGGTAAAAGATTAGTTGGAGGCGTGACTGGCTTCCCTGAAGAGATGAGTTTTCAGGGATTGCCTAAAGACAGCCAGAGTAAGAGATAGTCAAGTAGATTGAGAGTTCCAGAGGATGAGATAGGCTCTAGAAATATCCTGGAAAGAAACATGGAAGGATGAGACAAGGTAGCTTGAGAACAGGAGGTCTTGGGAGGAGCAGAGAGGTCGGTTTTGGTGATATTTGGAGACAAGATTGATGATGTAGCTCAGGGCGGTGTTGTGAATGGCTTTGTATGTTGTTGTTGGTATTTTGAATTTAATTTGCTGGGGGATCGGAAGTCAGTGTAGGGATTGGTGGAGAGACGTAGCAGACACGGAGCGGTTGATAAGATAGATGAGTCTGGCAGCAGCATTAATGATAGACTGAAGAGGGGATCGCCTATGGAGAGGTAGGCCTATCAGAAGGGAGTTGCAATTGTCAAGGAGAGAGATATCAAGGGAGTGAATGAGTAGCTTGGTGGTTTATTTACGGTAGTTAAAAAGGGGCTAATTTTAGAGATGTTATGGAGCTAGTCTACAAGCTTTTGACAATGATTAATCCTAGACTCTGACCTGTCCTTTCAGCACCAAATTCACACCTAGTACCCAGGAGCGAGGGGAGGGGATGATGGTTGCATTATTGACCTTGATGGAAAAGTCATTAAGGTGGCACAGGCAGGGGGGGATATTATCAGCTCGGTTTTAAAGGGATTTCGTTTAAGGAAGTGGTGCAACATCCATGCAACATCCATCCTGATATGTCAGTTAGTGGTTGGTGATGCAAGTGGAGACTGACAGAATGAGGTGAGGAGTAGACAGATTTAGATGTCATTGGCGTAGAGGTGGTATTGGAAGCCATGGGAGGTTATCAAGTGACCAGGGGAGAAGGTGTAGATAGAGAAGAGAAGGGATCCAAAAACAGAGCCTTGGGGGACCCTACAGAAAGAGGAAAAGGGAAGGAGGAGGCAGAGTTGTTGGCAACACTGAAGGAGCGCTGTGATATTCAGGAGAACCAGAATAGAGTGGAATCTTGGAGGCCAAGTGAATTGAGTTTATTGAGAAGGAGCCGGTGGTATTAGTATTAAAGGCCGCAGGGAGGTAAAGTAGTAGGAGTATGGAGTAGTGGTCATTGGTTTTAGCAGTTAGTAAATAGTTAGTGAGTTTTAGAAGAGCAGTTTATGTGGAGTGTTGCAAACGAAAGGGGTCAAGAAGGTTGTTGTCAGTGAGGTTGGAACTAAGACAGTTATAGACTAAGGGCTAGATTCAGGTAGCCCGACGTAATTTAATGCGGGCGTAGCGTATCCTATTTACTCTACTCTACGCTTCCGCAACTTAGACGGGCAAATGCAGTATTCACAAAACACTTGCTTCGTAAGTTGCGGCGGCGTAGCGTAAATCTGCCGGCGTAAGCGCGCCAAATTCAAATTCTGTTACGTGACCCCACGTAAATGACGTCTTTAACGGACGGCGCATGCGCCTTCGTGAAAGAATCCCAGTGCACATGCTCGAAATTATGCCGCAAATCGTCAATGTTTTCGACGTGGATGTAATTTACGCGAAGCCCTATTCACGAACGACTTACGCAAACGACGTAAAAAATTCAAAATTAGACGCGGGAACGATGTCCATACTTAACATTGGTTGCTCCTCATATAGCAGGAGCAACGTTACGCCAGAAAAAGCCTTCCGCAAACGACATAAAAAATTCCGCCGGGCGCACATACGTTTGTGAATCGGCGTATCTAGGTCATTTGCATATTCTACGCCGAAAACGACGGAAGCGCCACCTAGCGGCCAGCGTAAATATGCACCCTAAGATACGACGGCGTAAGAGACTTACACCGCTCATATCTTAGCCTAATTTAAGCGTATCTGGTTTCCAGAATACGCTTAAATTTACGACGGCATAGATTCAAAGTTATGACGGCGTATCAAATGATACGCCGGAGTAACTCTCTCTGAATCAAGCCCTAAGAGTTCTAAATGTTTAGAGGTGAATGGGAGCAATGACATGGGTCTTAGATTGTTCAGGTTGGTGGGGTCCAGTGAGGGCTTTTTAAAGTGGTTGTAAACCCATGGGGTTAAATTTACATAATCCTCTCGGTTGATTCATGTAATGTCCCCCTTCGACTGTGCTTTATAAAAAGAAAAAAGGCAGCTATATACCTGTTTACAGATAGGCAGGGAAGGGAGAGGGGACAGGATAGAGGAGAGCACAGAGGAGAGACAGAGGAGACAGTAGATGTTGGAGGCATGTAAACTGACCACAGTGTCAGGTTTCAGCAGCCATGATATACTGTAGTCAGTTTACAAAAAGGAAGGGCAAAAACTGTCAGGCTCAGCCAGGCATTTGAGGTGATACAGGGGGCCAAATGACACAGCACAAGCACTGTGCTGTATAACATGCTTTAAAGGAACAGGATCTTTATTTATTTTTTAGCTTAACAAACACTTTAAAGCATGCACAGATCACTCCCATATTTAGAGGGAAGGGGAAGAAGCCAGCAGAGAGGGAGAAATTAAAGATGTGAGTTAGGGCGCATAAGATAGAATAAGAGGGTGACCGCAGTACTTGTGAGGGAACAGGATCCAGGGGACAGTTGGTTAAGTGGGCATCTGAGATAGTTTTGTAACCTATTCAGTAGTAGTCAGTTCAAAAGGGTAGACCGTTAACTGTGCTGTTAGACAAGGTATGTGAAGTGGGATAGATATCTGTACAGTGGAGGTGTCCTCAAGTATTGCATCGATCTTCTCTTTGAAGTTATTGACAATCTCTTGGGCAGTGAGTGAGTTAGTGGGTAGAGGGGGTGGGGGACAAAGCAGAGAGTTAAAGGTAGAAAAGATTGGACAGGGACAGATTGACAAGTTATTATTAAGAGAGGCAACGTTGGTTTGTTTGGCAGCATTGAGGTAGGAATTGTATTTTAGGAGGGCATGTTTATATAGGGTGAAGTCCTGCAGGGATTTGGTTTTCAAGAGCATGTTCAAGAGCACGGCAACATTAGTTTGCCAGGGTCGGGACCTGATTCTGCATGTAGCTAGAGGAGCAAGTGCATCCAGTGAGGATGAGAGTGAACTGTTGTAGACAGAGGTGGCTAGGTCAGGACATTGGATGAGTGGTGAAACCGTTTCAAGAACAATTAGAAAGTGCAGCTGCTTGATTTACTACCCCCTGCCAAAATCATGAAAATACCAATGGCAAACATGCAGCTTCACCTACTGATTATCTTTCTGTAGATTTAAAGTATATTGTAGGTAAAATTATTACCTTATGGCCTTGTTTTCCAGGTTCTCCAATTTCTCCTTTTACACCTTTGTGTCCCTGGAATAATAGACAAAAATATACATGTGTTTTAGCATAGTTATGTGTTGTTTATATGATAATGATTAGGTATAATCATGTGACTGTTCACTTCCTGTTTTCTAAGATTGGTCATGCAGATCCATGTGTTATGAAAAAGGTGTCTTTAAAGTGTTGCTAAACCCAGGACCCTGCATTCAATATATCTTGTCTTTCACAGTACACAGAACATGGAAATGCAATTATTTAGTAAATATAAACTGCTAAATACCTTTTTTTCACCAGCAGTTAGAGCAGTCTTGTGACTTCTATGAGTGTCTGGCTAAAGCTTGTAGAATGAGTTTTCATTCCCCTATGATTGTACTATGAGAATGCAGGACACCTGACCCTCTGTCTGGACAGTGCTGATTGACCCTGTGCTAATCACATGCACTCCCCCAAGAAAAAAACTCTAGCAATACACACCAAACTGAGCATGTGCAGCCTGTCCCCTGGGCTCTGTAAATATCAGGATTTATAAAAGAGCCAGTGGAATAAGGAGATGATCAGAGGAGACAGGATCGCACAGCATTTTTACACAATGCAGAAGATTAACCCCATTTGGTTCCACAGTGGGTATAACAAGCATGCTTTACTGCATATACAGACTGATTTTACTGTTGTGGGTTTAGTAACACTTTAAGGCCCCTTGCTCTTATGCAACAGCATTGGTCATTTTAGATTGGCCCAGTGGGGTCAGTATACTCCAACTAGGAAGCTTAGATTTAGTAAATAATGATTCTTTAAGATCATTCTAAATAAAAGTACTGCTTTTTTAATTTTCATTGAAATAACAATTGGGTTAAATTCATTACAAATCCATATTCAGTCAAATCAGACAACTCACTTTGTAAAATGAATTAAACCTTACATATCTGTAAATTATGTTTACCCTAAACTGCAATACAATATTTATACCATGTTTCCCCACTGAAATTATGCTATGTATTTATAATTTAATATTGCAAAAAAAGAAGCCTCCACAAAGACATAGCAGACCTCTAATGTCTCTTAATAGATGCAGTAACTAATAGCAACCAATACTTTTTCAGATTAATGGAGATTTGTCCTGATTAACTGTCTTGTGTTAGTTCTTATTAACCGCTTCCCGACCGCCGCACGCACTTATACGTCGACACAATGGCACTCCTGGGCAGAAGGATGTATATATATGTCCCCTTTAAGGAAGCGCCATTGTACACGTGCGTGCGCTGCAAGCTCTGTTAACCCGACTCATTCACCGCGGGGATACCCTGAATCGTCTCAGGGAGAGATAGAGCGGGGAAATGCTAATGTAAACAAGCATCTCCCTGCTCTGCCTAGTGACAATGAGAGTGATCACCGCTTCCTGTAATCGGAAGCGGTGATGACTGTCTTGTCGCACACAGCCCATCCCCCCTACAGTAAGAAACACTCACTAGGACACACTTAACCCCTACATCGCCACCTAGTGGTTAACCCCTTCACTGCCAATGTCATTTTCACAGTAATCAGTGCATTTTTTATAGCACTGATCGCTGTAAAAATGACAATGGTCCAAAAAATGTGTCAAAAGTGTCTGATGTGTCTGCCATAATGTCGCAGTCACGATAAAAATCGCTGATCGCCGCCATTAGTAGTAAAAAAAAATATTAATAAAAATGCCATAAAACTATCCCCTATTTTGTAGACGCTATAACTTTTGCACAGACCAATCAAACGCTTATTGCAATTTTTTTACCAAAAATATGTAGAAGAATACGTATCGGCCTAAACTGAGGAGAAAAAAAAAATTACATATTTTTTGGGGATATTTATTATAGCAAAAAGTAAAACATATTGAATTTTTTCAAAATTGTCGCTCTATTTTTGTTTATAGCGCAAAAAAATAAAAAATGCAGAGGTGATCAAATACCACCAAAAGAAAATTTGTGGGGGGAAAAATGGACGTCAATTTTGTTTGGGAGGCACGTTGCACGACCGCGCAATTGTCAGTTAAATCAACGCAGTGCCGTATCGCAAAAAGTGGCCCGGTCATTTAGCAACAAAATGGTCCAGGGCTTAAGTGATTAAGTGACCTCATATATACATAATAAAGCAATCTTATCCATCCTTCCATCCATCTATTCTTCATTCTATACTTCCTTCTATCCTTCCATACCTTTTCTAATATACTCATTACGTCTACATTTATCACTCATACTTACAACCTGATATTTTTTAAATAAATGTATAGCTTATGGTCACTTATTTATTCAGTGTGTTCTATTAAGTTTTCATCATGTATCAATAAATTTAGACTATTTCAAGCTGAAAGAATGTCCTTACCTTCATGCCAGGCAAACCTGGATAACCTGTGCGGCCCGGCGGGCAGGAGTTGGGGCACTAAAAATAAAATAAAAGTCGTAATAAATAACAAATTGAAAGAATGCAGAACATTGACATGCTTGTTAATGCTTTCCACACAGAACTCACCAGGGGATCTCCTTCTCGTACTGCAACTGTCCCCTGTTGAAAGCAAAAATAGACTATTTCTGCATTTGCTCAGAAACACAGTGATCATAAAATGCAAGGAAAATCAATTGTAATTGAAAATGTGAATTAAGTAAACTGCTGATGTACAGCCAAGAGCTGAATCGTTTTCAAATATGGCATTTTTTTCTTACCTAAATATATGGTTTTGCTGGCTTATCATGGCTGAAAAGGACTGTCTTAAGAATATATTAAACATTTTTAGACAAAATATCTTTCCTAAAAGGTATTCCAGAGGTTGCATAGCTAGGACCACTCTTACAGAAAGGTGTGATAATAAAGCTGTGATGATCCAGACGCAAAAGGGGTAACCTGGTATGTCAGGTTGGGGACTGGCATGGGGCTAACAGCCATATCCTGCTGTAAAGTCTAATTAAAAATCCAAGGTCATTTAAGGACTTTAGCACTGCAGAATGAGCAAATTAATTTAACCTGACCCATATTTGCATTTAGGATGGTTCACCGTCTTCCTAACCTTTTGGGGTTCACAAGGGCAAGATCTATACACTTGAGTTTCCAGCTTTACCAAACCTGCACAAGCCATAATGAGGTGCTCTTCCTTTGAATTGTACTTTTATTTCAAATTGTACAGAATGCTGCAGGGAGACTGAAACCATGTTCCTCGACTTTCTAATAAGGGAGGCAAGTGAAAACACGAGGATGTTTAATGAGGTGATTTTGGTCCTGATATTATTGCAACAAATAAGAAGCTGGTTTCAGATTCATTCCATTGGAATACATCTACACTGATCTATCATTTTGGGTAGACATTGCCTTTTTTGAAATTTTTAACATCCAAAAAGAGTAGATCTATATCCTGCTGAAATTACCCTTAAAGTGGGCCTAAACTGTAAAGTTTAATTCACTTCCACTGATTAATCAGGCATTAGGGAAGAAGGCTAGGAAAATTAAATGCATCAAAACCTACCTCTAAGGCCGGGTACACACGAACAAACATGTATGGTGAAAGCGGTCAGTTGGACCGTTTTCACCATACATGTCTGCCAGAGGGCTTCTGTACAATGGTTGTACACACCATCGTACAGAAGTCCGCGCGTAAACAATACGCGGGGCGTGTCCGCGGTGTCGCCGCGTCGATGACGCGGTGTCGCCGCGACAATGACGCAGCGACGTGGGCGGCCCGTCTTTAAAATGCTTCCACGCATGCGTCGAAGTCATTCGACGCATGCGAGGGACGGCGGGCGCCTGGACATGTACGGTAGGTCTGTACTGACGACCGTACATGTCCGAGCGGGCAGGATTCCAGCGGACGGTTTTAAAACACGTCCAGGAATATTTGTCTGCTGGGAAAAGGCCCGGCGGGCAAATGTTTGCTGGAATTCGGCCCGCTCGCGCCCACACACGACCGAACATGTATGCTGAAACTGGCCCGCGGACCAGTTTCAGCATACATGTTTGGTCGTGTGTACGGGGCCTAAGCCATAAACCTGAGATTAGATGTTACTACAACTTCAGGCCACCTTTCCTTAAGCCAACATTTTAGGTCAACTTCACTGAAGGCTCTATGAAGTGCACTGGGGCGCTGATATCATCAATGTGTGACTTAGAACGGAAGGGTTATAAGACCTGCTTTTTATAGCTCATGTTTTGGCTGACCTTGGCTTACTAACTTGTTCTGTTAATTCCTAGGTAATCCACTATAGTTAAAGGAGTTGTAAAGGAAAAAAAAATGTTTTGCCTAAAATGAATGTCTGCAAGGTAGACAGACAGAATAGTGTAATGATTCTGTTAAAAAAACGAGTAAATACCTATTAAATTCATTCATCTATATCACCTCCGGCATTCTAGTTTCTGTTCTCTCATTCACTTCCTGGTTTGCATCGCTCGTTCATGCAAGAACTACATTTCCCAGTATGAACTGCGGCAAGCCCAGAAATTCACACCTCCTTGAAGTCTCTAACACGTAGAGAGTGTCCTGCCACACAGATGTAGTTCCCAGGAGGGGGTGAGCACGTTACTGACCACCGCAGTAAAGCCTCCCATCACGGTGGTCAGTAAAATCAGACAAGCAGGAAGTGAACAGAACAGAGAAGAAATAGAGCAACTTCTGAGCAAAAACGAACAATGAGGAAGTGAAAAGAGGAATGTTTGCAGGTGAAAGGATGCTTATTATGAAAAAAATGTTTTCCTTTACAACCCCTTTAACTTTACTTGACAATTTATGTCTGCTCTATTGCAGTAGCATAGTGACATACTTTACCCAATTTACTTTTGTTTTTATACTACAAAAATGAACTCCCCTTTACCCCCTATATCTACTGAAGTCAATGAAGGAGGATCCAAATCCCTGTACAGTACATGCAAGTGTATACTTTCACATGCACTGTGTGCTGATCACTCTCTTAGTAGCAGCCATAGTCATAGTGGAACTTGAAGTTGAACACATTAACTGCCAGCTAATGACTAATATGATATGGCAGTGAACACCTGACAAAGCAATGATGAATGGACATTACTTTGATAGCAGAGGGGCAGAGAGAGAGTTTTTGTAAGTCAAAGAACAGACAGAAATTAACCATGTTCCCTTATGCTTTATAACCATCTGCAAAAAAAATAATAATCGGTTAAATATTCCTGACTGGAATAATTCTGGCCACCAAAAAAAAAAAAAAAAAAAAAAGATAAGGGGGTTAAGGTTATTCATATACATACATGGCATTTGTAGCTTGTTTATTACTTTGGCAGACATAATAATGACATAAAAAGTATTAATTACCAAGCCAAACTTGTACAGCAAGTAAATTATTGTTACATCATAAAGTATGTTCCATATGGTAGACGACAGACATGTTATGCGCAGTTTTATTCTTTTTCTACTTACTCTAGGACCTGGTGGCCCTGGAGGCCCTGGAATACCTCTGGAACCGGCATCACCCTAAAGCAAAATACAAGTATACAGTTATTTATGCAGCTTGGTAAGATTTAGGGAGTTTAAAAGTATATGAATCTTATGTTATTAATTGTCTGTTTGCACACAAAAAAGCATGTAGTGAGAAAATGCAAACCCATTTTTTAAACTTTGAATATCGAATTCATAATACATTAATGATTGAAGTGATGCAGCCATCTATTACTCTATATTTGTAAGAGTGTTTATGCGTTCCCAACCTTCTGCATTTAAGAACTTACATTGCCATTTCCTGCTCATTAATATTCCATGGAAGGAGCAGATGAAAATTGCTACCCTCAGGGGGGGTTAAAAAAAATCCACATATAATGTAACAACCAAATCTCTCAAATTCTGGAATATTATAAATATATTTGTGAATGTCACAAAATGCATTTTCATTTAGAAAAAGTTAGCATTTTAACAAGAGACAGCTTCTTGCAATGAATTATTCTGTATCCCTGTTATAAATGCTGGTCGCCAACATCAGCTGAATTAATGTATTCTTCAACACTGAAATTACAGTCAATGGCGATGATGTCAATTCAGGTGGTCCTATAACCCCATTCTCTTTATATCTCGATTGTGACAGGTAGCTTTGTGGAACATTAGCTTGGTCATCTGGTTGGAAGCATTGATATACGTATTCATTTGGTCTATGTATTGAATTATCGAATCAATAGCCCAATCTTGCATTGAAAAGAACTCTTGTGACCATTCAAAGTGTGCTTGTCTGTCAATACTGTAGATTATATGGTTCAGGAAGGTTTCCTCCTTAATTAGTGCATGAGTTTTCTCTTTCATTCCAACAGTTTCATAATTAGTTACTATTGAGCCACTATACAATTGAAACATATTTATGAGGCACGCTTAAGGCACTGCAATAGAAATATACACACTGAGTAAGCTAGAACATGTAAATTATACATATAAAGCACAGCTATTTTCAACGTTTTCTTTTTTATATTATTTAAGCATACATTTCTTCTTCTTCTTCTTCGAGGTTACAGGATATATTGAATTTTTCTAACTTACATAATGATAATGTGCAACATCTAATCTCGCTTATTTTAGCCAATTTTTTTCACAAAATGCAGCAGCTAACATATAACTAACACTAACTAACTAATATATAAACTAACACTACAACATGAACAAAACGCCTACTAATATTTTGGTTACGCTAAGGAATTTTCTAGACCCAGTACTTGTGGGTATGCAAGTTAAAGGGGTTGTGAAGGTAAATTTAATTTTCCCCTAAATAGCTTCCTTTACCTTAGTGCAGTCCTCCTTCAATTGCCTCACCCTTCGATTTTGCTTTTAAATGTCCTTATTTCTTCTGAGAAATCCTCACTTCCTGTTCTTCTGTCTGTAACTACACACAGTAATGCAAGGCTTTCTCCCTGGTGTAGAGAAAGCCTCTTGAGGGGGGAGGGGGCGAGCAGGAGTGTCAGAGAAAGGAGCTGTGTGTTAGTAGTGGGTGTCTTGACACTCCTGCTTGCCCCCTCAAAAGGCTTTCTCTACACCAGGGAGAAAGCCTTGCATTACGGTGTGTAGTTACAGACAGAAGAACAGGAAGTGAGGATTTCTTAGAAGAAATAAGGACATTTAAAAGCAAAATGAAGGAGGACTGCACTGAGGTAAAGGAAGCTATTTAGGGAAACATTTTTTTACCTTTACAACCCCTTTAAATACATGTTAAACGGTTCTTCTGTAGCTAATACTGTTTTTTTGGCCTGGCTGAACATTGCCAAACATGTTGTTTGTAGGACAATGTCCGAAAATCCTGCAGATACCTACATTGGTAGGTATTTATGCATTTAAAGACTAGTTTCCCAGCAAAAATATGTACTCAAAAGGGCTTCAGCACATGAGTCTATTCTGCAAATGTTTCTCTCATCCTCCCAATTTGTAGGTGAGAGTGCCGTAAGCTCAGAGAGAAGGTGGTGCATACATTTTACTAATGTAGTTGGGCATATAGCATGAGGCAAACAATTATTTTGGGACACCCCCTGTAATGTGAACATTTTAATTAATGGCATGTGAAGACAATGAATTGTTTTGTGATGTGGATGGATTAATGCATTGAATCACACAATGAGGTAAAATAGCGATTCGTTATGTTCATGAAAAACAGTTACATGAAAAAATAGCACATCACTAAAGTAATGAACCTTTAAAGACTGAGAAGACACTTACCACTGGACCACCGCGACCAAGCTCACCTGGGAGTCCTGATGGACCAGGTGTTCCCTAAAAACAAAAATGAGTAAAGGTTCAGTTATCAGCAAACAGATATACTATATCACTGCAGCCAGCATAAAAAATTGAGAATCTTCAATTGTGTGAGTATTCACTTCAGTTAACCAATCATGTGAAAGGCATTTTCCTGTTTAACCACTTCAGTACTGGACACTTTTGCCTCGTACTCACGTGCAGGATTTCCGTTGGGTATGCAAATTAGCGATTTACGACGATCCACGAACGTAAGTAAACTCATCCCTTTATTCTCTATATCTCTCAGCATGTTTTCTTTGTGTACATGTGCATACAGAGGAGACTCATTGGTTTCTAGTGCTGACCCTTCTTCTACAGCAGGTATGTCTAACCTGTGGCCCCTGGGCCGTAGGTGGCCCAAGACAGCTTTGAATGAGGCCCAACACAAAATCGTAAACTTACTTAAAAATGATTTTATTTTTTGTAAAAATCTGTTTATACAAATCTGGCCTAAGGAAAATGTGACAGTGTCTCTTTATTGGACTTTTGTAAGTTTTATCTTCCCAAAGAAAAATATCCCACTCACAATAACGTCATCAGTTTTTGGCAGCACCTAGTTTAGTGGGCAACTTTTTTCAAGAGTGAAGCACACAAAAGGCAAAATTAGAACCAAAATATCTGATAAGCACTTGAGACTTCATTGAGGGGGATCTATATGGGGGACCTGGCCTGCTCTAAACAAGGATATATATGGGGGGAAGGTAGCGTGCTGACGCAAGACGTGTCGTTCCGAGTGGACGGGCGTTTGATTGAGCCGGCCGGCTTTTTTCTGCTTTTATCCATTACGATTTTGTAAGTGCAACTTTTTATCTATTAAATGGAAATACTGGTAACGTACTTCACTATGTGGGTCCTGTTATTCCTTTCATGTATCCACTGAATATACACAATCGGAGGATTCTAGGACATACTAATTACAGCCCAGGATTTTCAAAGGCCCTGGCTAGGGTTTTAGCCACATGCTGTTTTATTAACACGCTCTGGTAAGCCTCCTGTCTATAGGGTGTTGGTGGTGGTGGTTCCATAAGTCACATTTTAACTCATGTGTGTGCCGGTTCTTGTCATACTTCACCATTGAGTGTTTTTCTTGGGACACGCTTCAATACCGTGGATTCGTTGGAGGTCTCAACATTCATCCCCCCCCCCTGTGAGGATCGTTTAAAGGCCCTGGCTGGGGTTTGCAGCCGCAAGCATTTATTGCTTGCCATGTGGTAAGCCTCCAATTTGTATTAATTCGTGGTGGTGGTTATCGCATACTGTATGCTCTTCTCCAGATCATTTATTCACTATATCATGAACTATATCTATGAGTGGAGGTATGTATAAAAGCATAATACAAAAACCCTCAGAAGCTGTATTCTGCAAAAACTATGGTTTTGTGCAAGATCAAACTTGGATTGATGAGAACCCTTCCTAGAATGCTAACCTTTGGCACCCAGGGTTCTTTAGCTCAGTGTCTGAGTCTAACAACCTGGCACATGGATTTGTTAAATCTTATCAGATATGTAAAGGTTTTGGTTAATTATTACCAAGTTTGGACATTAATGTAAAATAATTGGTCTGATGTGCTCTCTTATTAGTAGGAACATATGCATATGCATTATTGAAAGATAAAACATTAAATATAGGCAGTGATTTGCTAGGAAATAAATGTACTTTATTGTGTCATGAAGAACTGCTGAAATCTCTCTACTTACCCTTGGTCCTGAAACTCCGCCACCCTTTGAAATAGAAAACAGAGAATAAATAAATCTTACATGGTTTAAATATATTTACTTTGCATCAATAGAGCGTTCCAATGTTTCTTTGGTCAACAAACCCTCCTGCTACCCTCTTACTTGTCTGTGTGAAAAATAATGGAAATAAAATTTAAATCATTATTATATAGACCACTTAAGGACCGAGCCTCTTTCTGAGATTTGGTGTTTACAAGTTAAAAAAAAAAAAATTGCTAGAAAATTACTTAGAACCCCCAAACATTATATATATTTTTTCTAACACCCTAGAGAATAAAATGCCCTTGCAATACTTTTTGTCACAGCGTATTTGCGCAGATCTTAATGGCACACTTTTTTGGGAAAAAATTCACTTTTTTGAATTAAAAAATAAGACAACAGTAAAGTTAGCCCAAGATAATTTTATGCCGAGTAAATTGATACCCAACATGTCATGCTTCAAAGTTGCGCCCGCTTGTGGAATGGCGACAAACTTTTACCCTTAAAAATCTCCATAGTCGACATTTAAAAAATTCTACAGGTTGCATGTTTTAAGTTCCAGAGGAAGTCTAGGGCTAGAATTATTGCTCTCGCTCTAATAATACCTCACATGTGTGGTTTGAACACCGTATGCATTCGCTTCTGTACGCGTTTAAAATTTTTATTTATTTTTTCCTATTTATTTTACCTTTTATTTTAGATTTTTACACTGTTCTTTTTTTTAAAAAAAATGGGTCACTTTAATTCCTATTACAAGGAATGTAAACATCACTTGTAATAGAAAAAATCATGACAGGGCCTCTTAAATATGAGATCTGGAGTCAAAAAGACCTCAGATCTCATATTTACACTAAAATGCAATAAAAAAATGTGATGTCATTTAAATGAAACTTTTTAGTAAACTGATGACCCAACCATCAGCACTTACGCTACAAATGCTATCATTTTTTTTATGAAGGACAATAATATAAATTATGTTTATGTTAAAATATTTATGTTAAAATTATGTTTCTTATACTTTAAAGAGTATTCTTGTTTAGTGTTCCTAATTTGTTGATGCATTGGGCCGTAAAAAATTGCTCATTGTTTGTTTATGGGGAAAAAAGTAATTGGCTTACTAGCTGACAACAATGAAGTTCCGTGAAGATACTTGTGAGCTGTTCTGAAGTAACTAATAATGCAGAATTACTTTACTGTGGACCAAATAATAACAATGACTATCTGTGTCAATCCATTTAAACATAATAGCAGCAAACCAGTAAAAGACTAAGCTAATCTATTTCAAATTTCACACCCCAAGACGCTACACTATAGCGCTCTTCTCAGGACTTCTGGGCTAAGGGGAGGGTAAGTACTCCCTGCACTCAGTGCCTGAGTAACCCATACCTCAATGCCTTAAAGTGATTGCAAACCTTCACCTTGTAAAACAACCCATTCAGTTTAAAATAGAAATGAAAGTCAAAACATTTTTGTATAGATATAAAAAAAGGGAAAAAAATATTTATAATGTATTTTTATAAGTGTTCACATCCCTCTGTTCTCAGCTGCATAAGAGCTGGGGGAGGAGAAGCAACAGCACACTGAGCTTCAAGGTGAATAACTGTGTATGTCAGGAGAAGTCTGATGATTGGAGGAGAGCAAACTGAGTTCCCAGCATAGCTAGCTAGAGAACTGATCATAGGGTTTTCTCTTGCGGTAAGTTGTAAGAAACTGGCAAGAACACCTGTGATTTTACATAAAGAAAGCACACAAAGAGAACTGTATACTCTTTCATACAAGTACATGGTACAGCAGGTACATATCAGGAAGTTTTGGGGTAAGTAAAGGTAGGATCTGCTTTCTGTCTCCCAGGTTGTTTAGAATTGCCATTTAAAGCTTGTACAAGTACATTTTAAAATTTGCTTTAACAAAGGATCACATTACAGTTGGGGTCAATGGTATTCACTATATATTTTTAAAAGAAAGAAAAAATATAAAGAACATAAGGTTGTCCAAAACCACTTTCTAAGTAGTGAGGTTAATTTCTAACAAAAAAATGAAATTGTTTATTTAGTCTGCAGAGAACAATCCAACTCAAGCTGTCATAGGCATACTGTACACACAGGAGTCAAAAAGGGACACTTAATTCACATTCCAAACACCCACTGAGTGCTTCCTGACATTAGGACCTGAAAGAATGTGTTGATCCGAAAAATCCAAAACTCACAAGCTTTTGCTTCACTGAGCATTACGTCCACATAATTTTAACTCGCCTGCATCTACATACTATGAAACTGTGACACACATTCACTGCAATGGTTCCTCAAGTGGATCCATTTAACTGGGAGAGTTATAAACATTGTACACCCAATGCATAAGCTGGCCATACACCAATGGAGTTTAACATTAGAAAAATTGTAAATTTCGAATCAGTTTGTTATTGGCTAATGGGGTAAAATTGATGTTTGTTTATCAATCAAAGTGACAGGAAGATTTATAGGCGCAGGATGGAACCTAACAAAATTCTAACTATGAATGTTAATTTTATTCTAAAATAGTTGATATTGTAATGAAACCTGTTAAATACATCTAGGATTCCATTCAAATTTTAAAGGCTTTCAAATGCAATTAGTGAAACGATTTTTAGATGAACGCTCAAATGAAAATGCAACCATGTATAGTGCTCACCTATAAGTCTTGATGTGTTTAGTTTAAATGTAAAATTCCTACCTCAAGAAACAAACTAACTGTTCCTAGCTCCACATGAGCATGTGCACATTTTGGATCATTATTGCAGTTTGATTAAAATTAACTGTAGAAATGACTTTCACTGTTTTATTTCATGCTGTTCCTTGTTTTCATTAGGTTACAAGGGATACAGTATATATCAGACACTGCACTCAGCAGTCTTGCTATAAGACACATTGCAAGACTGTTATAGCCATAAAAAGCATTCATTGTGCAGCAGCAATACAAAAAAATGTCAGCCTGCAATAGATAAATATGGTTACCTCTGCGTATAATGCTAATTATAAAACTATTTTTTTAAGGAGAAGTGAGGCCAAAGCTTTTTTGACCCTTCCTCTCCTGTGGGTCACAGACGTACACTTCGTTCTACACCCGTGTCACTCACACACAGCCGACAGCGGGCTAAAGTCCGCTGTTTGCTGGTGTCACTGAGCCACTCCAGACTCAGTAGGGATTCTGACTTAAATGTTGCGATCTATGCAGATGCCTGACTGGAAGCTGGTTCAGCCTCTCAGTGTGTTTCTGGGAGACTGAGCCAGCCATTCCCACCCCTCCACAGCCCAGTGCTCCAGTGAGCACTGGAGGAGGAGAGCAGAGAGTCGGTGACTAATAGTCACCGGCTCTCTGCTCACTGAAGACTGAAAACCGAGTAATCAGCTTTCTTTGATAGGTCAGTTCTCGGTCTTAGAGCCAGCGGGGAACAGATGCAGCATCTAGGTAAGTATGAAAGTTTATTTTTTTTAATTCTCATAATTCTCTTTTAATACAAAGTTTCCAAAATATTTCTGATGAATAGTGGCTGAATGTTTTCTCACAACCACTTATAAAATGACTGCCCAACCACCAGTGTAGGGCTTAACTGTTAAAAGAAGACCACCAATGGCAAATACATCAGCAGCCAAAGTGCTACATGACAACAATAGGAGATAATGAAATGTTTAACATTGATACTGAATGTATATCTGCATCCAGAGCTATCATGCAAACTTCAGTTGGCCTGTTGAAAGTACAATACAACCCTCACTTGGGCTTAGAGACTAAATTAACTTGAAAGGTGATTTATGTATGACACCCACTTGTATCATATCTTTACGTTCCCTATCTTGTCATGACATAAGATTCTCTAATGACAATTATAACCTTATTTTAGACAATGCCCAGCTTTAAGGAAAATCTGCATTTTTTATTCGATTTACCTCTGAAGGAAATTTATTCCATGTGTAAAAAAAAATGAATACTTTTTGTCTAGCAGACATATATTAGTTGGCCTCAACTGAGCTATGTTTCACATTAATTTAGCTGAAGAATAGTGGCTGAAAAGTATCAGATTGTAAAATACAGCTGATTATAACAGTCATTTAAAATCAGAGCATAGAAATATCAAACCTAGAACAGTTATGATGAGCCTTGCAAACTATAGCAGATAATACTGTAACTGTACAATTAGGGCTACAGAAATAGATATTTGAAACCGTTTCCAAACTGTACCTAACATCTGTTGTATGGTTCTTTCTTATAGTTTATCTATAAAATCCACTGCCTAATAAAATTCATGTCACTTTCTGGTAGAGGTAACACATTTGCAGAAAACATAATATGATTCTAGTGTGATAAAGCAGTAGGTTTCACAAAAGTTGGAGGAAGTCATATATAAAAAATGCATTGAAGTTGACAGAATGATGAAAAGTATTTGTTTATTGTAATTTAACTGAAACTGTGCTGTTTAATATTCTCTTAATGCTTTCCTTTTTTTATTATATGTGTATACAGTATGTCTACAAGGTTTTGTAAAACAGTGTTTTACAACAGACTAAACCAGCCACAGCTATGTAACAGCATAATGTCCTAATGGTCTATCTACCTGTTGAGTATAAGATCTAAGCATGCTTTGCATTATGACACAAGTCATATTACACTTACAGATAGTCCACGAGCCCCTGGAAGTCCTGGTTCACCCTAGAAATAGACACTGGATCATTATCAATGCATAATACAGCATATTACTTCAGACATACAGTACATTTTTGCAGTCTCACCAATAATATTTCCAGTGATGAAAGTGCTAGGGGAAATAGACAGACTGTACTAACTAGAACAGTGGTCCCCAAACTTTCTAAGCAAAGGGCTAGTTTACTGTCCTTCAGAGTTTACAAGGGCCAGACAGTGGTTAGTGGGAGTCGAAAAGGTCCCGACATTAGTGGTAAAAATTAACGCCCCATTGTTTCAGTGGGAGTAATTGTGCCTTGTCATTGGGTCCCATTGTTGGTGTCATTGAGAAAAACCATGCCCCATGGTTGGTGTCATTGTAAGGAATTGTGCCCCATACTTGGTTTCATTGTGAGGAATTGTGTCCCATCGTTGGTATCATTGTGAGGAATTGTGTCCCATCGTTGGTGTCATTGGGACCCATTGTTGGTGTCAGTAGGAGAAACTATGCCCCATTGTGTGTATCAGTGGATGAAATAGTGCCCCAAGGGCCGGATAAAAGCAAGCAAAGAGCCGCATCTGGCCCCCTGGGCCACAGTTTGGAGACCACTGAACTAGAATATGAGCATCTATGTATGGCTTACCAGTGTTTTTCAGAAAATGTTCTTGCCCTAGGCAGGGGTGGACTGACAACTCATGGGGCCCCCGAGCAATAGATGATTATGGGGCCCCCGGACTTACAGATGGCCACCATGCCAGGAGGCAGTGCAGAGGCAGGGCAGCTAAAATCTACGGATTTTCACATCAAAAGCATGTCGGTTTCGGACATATAAGGGACAGATGTAAAAGAAAACACAGATTTTTACATACTATACCTGGTTTTATTGAGCCTGGCAACCCTGATGGGGCCCCCTAGTGGCATGGGGCCCTCGGGCAGTGCCCGAGAGTCCCAATGGTCAGTCCGCCCCTGGCCCTAGGTTTTCTGTTCATTTATGCAATGCTCAGCACCTCTTTACCCTTGCCCTTCCAGGACCAAATGTAATGAATTTCATAAATTTTCTGAAATTCCCACAATGATTGGATAATTCTTTAATGGACACACTATAAAACATTGCAATTGTTACTCGTGAGCAACATGATATCATCAATATAGATAGAACATGGAATCAAGAGCATGAGAACTTTTCAGAATATTGTGACACAATTTATTATAGTAACATAAGAACAACAATGTGCTGTATCCTCCCATATTTTAACCTAGGTGGGGTTACTGAATGAAGTGTTGAACCACTACTGGATGAATACAACAAGAGTCTCAAAACAAAAAAACAAACCCTTTACTAAAAAAAAGGCCTACAAAATAAATGTGTTTTTTCATTTGGTGTAGTTTGTACTTTTTGATACAAATACTGCATCATGGTATATGAGATTTAGTCTAAAGGATCTTTTTTACAAGTTTGCCTGGACAGACTTAGAGGTGTTGTTTCATAAAGAGGCCCCTTCGTTTAGTACCAAGTCATCTGGAAGTTTGCAACCCCCTTGATTTTGGAATACTGGAACGGTGGACAGTTTTTAGTACCAAAATCAAATGCAGATTTCATTCTAAGTATCACTTACCCATAACATCTGGGTTCTTTCTAACTTCAGCTTGTTCAATTTAACTTAGAAACCAATCATATTCTAGGTTTTATTTTTAATGCAGAGAGAGTATTTTCCAGTTTTAGTAAATCAACACCAATGGGTCTATAAAACTAATATATGTGCTTGTAGGCACAACATGCTCTAGGCTTACTTATAACTTGATGGGGTCTGATTTTGGAAAGCTGGCGAAAGGACATGTACATTTTTAGATGAGATAAGAACAAGGGAATCTGTATGTTTTACGAGACTCCCTGCAAACTATAAAATTTACTGCATACTGAACCTCCTTATGTTTTTTATGCCTACCAATCATTCTAAATATTTCACAATTTTATTGGTGATATCATCTTCAATATATATACTGTGTATAAACACATTTTTTTCCATTACTTTCCCCTCGTTTTCTTTTGCAACCTTTTTCAATACTTAGTTTTACCCACTTACTGTACAGCATGCAGAATCTATTATGCCTTGTACACACGACCAGTTTTCACAAACGAGAAAACTGACATTTTTTATATTGGTCGTGAAAACCGGTCGTGTGTATGCTCCCTAGCAGTTTTCTCAACAAAAAAACTGCCCGCCAAGAAATTGAAACCAGCTCTCTTTTCTCTCGTCGTGTTTCCCATCGATTGTTTTTCGCGACAAGAAAAAGACTGTGCATATGCTTTTCCGAGGGGAAAAAAACGTGCATGCTCAGAATTAAGTATGCAGCCCAAAGGGTGGCACCATTTGAAAGGATTTTCCCCTTTATAGTCCCATCGTACGTGTTGTATGCCACAGCGCATTGGTAGGACGTTCTTTTGCATGAACATGTGTATGCAAGTCAGGCTGGAGAGGAATCACGTCGGGAAAAAAATAGTCGTGTGTACAAGGCAATATAACCATATAAAAACCAACTTGAAAAATTGGTTTAAAGCCCTGTTTAACTAAGACTAAGATTGTACAATAATATAACTATTCATATCTCAAATCAATACATGTTTTACTGCATTTTGTTATCAATTAAAAAGACACATTCATTTTATTGAAAACTGACTTATACATATATTATTATTTACATGCACATTTTAAGTACATGTTGAAAAAATGAATTCATACAGACCTTCTGCCCTCTTGGGCCAAGAGGGCCAGGAGATCCATCAGGTCCTGTCAGTCCCTGTTAGACAAAAGCAAAAATGATAAATAATTGTGCATAGTTGTGTTTAGAATATTGTCACCAACAGCTAATTTCATTCATAGTCTCCTATACTGAAAAGAGGACAATAATTTTTCTTCTAAATGGAAGGGAAAGTGGCAGGTCCAGGCTTAGTACATCATTCTGAAACTGCAGTGCCATTAGTTTCACTATATAGCATTGCCTGCACATAATTTAAATGGCTGATCACCACTCAGCTACTTCACAAGACTACATTCTTACTTTGAGTCAGAGCTGAAATGCTGCAACTCACTTTACTAGCAGTCAGCATGCTTATTCCAAGATGGAAATTGGATAGGTGGAGTCTATGTAAGGCTGGATCATAGTAAGCAATTGCCAGCCTGATGTAAACCCTGTAACCATATCAAGTGACAGCACACAAAGTTCCAAAAACATGGCTTCTTTCCCATATTAAAAGCTAAAGTGCTAATCAGAATTTCTCCACAAAAAAAGCCTTAGGCCCAGATTCACAAAGCACTTACGCCGACGTATAACAAGATATGCCGACGTAAGTGCAAATGTGTGCCGTCGTATCTGTGCGCCGGACCCACAAACTAAGATGCGCCTAAAAACAGGCTTCATCCCGCCGACGTAACTTGCCTACGCCGGCGTAGGGTGGGCGCACATACGTATCTGTCTGGCACTTGGCCCATCATTTGCATGGTGTCATGCCTTATTTGCATGGCTCACGCCCACTTCCACCTACACCGGTGTACGCCTTCGAAACCCAGCGCAGCATTGGGAGCACTGGCTTGGTGAATTCCATGCTTGCCTCTCTGTGCTGCGTTGGCGTAGCGTACATTGTTTGCGCTACGGCGGCGTAATGTGCGCCCGCTCTTTATGAATCTGGGCCTTACTGTATATGTAATCATTTTCATCAGATCAATTAACTAAGTTTGTGCTGTATATTGTAATTATTTTTGTGTGCTGTGAGCAAGTTTCAGATTTCGGGCTAACATGGGCTCCTAGGCAAACCCAAGCTGCTTACAGTTTGCTAACCCTTCAACCCAATTACTGCTTTTCCAGCAATAGCAACTAAGATCAGCTGTATTAAAAGGGCCAGTTATGAAGGCATGAAGACCCTGTTATGTGCCAGCTCCCCCAACTGCAGTTGCTGTTTAACTGGTAGACCCCCTTGCAGTTTTTTGTTTTGTTGGGGGGTTAATTTTTTTATTTAATGTGTGTAATATATATATATATATATATATATATGTGTGTGTGTATGTGTATATATATATATATATATATATATATATATATGTGTGTGTATATATATATATATATATATATTGCAGTAAAGTATTTTGCATCCGACAGAGGACTGAAGTGAGCAGTCATCCTATTCCATCTGGTGGCACTGCCTGTACCTACAGGCCACTGCTCTTCAAGGCCAGTCCACAGAGCTCTTTAGTGTGGGTTTTATCAACATATTTGCTGGCAACAGCACCATTGTGGTCTGCAGCCTCTGCATGCAGCATATTAAAAGTACCTGCTAAAAGTACCTGCAATTAGAGCACCACATGCATGATAAGACACATGGGAGCAGCACCTCAATGATATCAGTCTGCAGCGAAAGGCCTACATTCCTCCTCCTTATCATTCCTAATTGCTTTCCACATCTCACAACTCCAGTCCACATATTTCTGCTGCTGCATCTGCTGATACATCTGCAACCTCCTGTGACAGGAGGGGAAGTCTCACAACGGTTTAGGATATGCCAGGTCAGGCAGGTAAGAAGGTCATCATGGAGCCATGTTGAGAAGGGTCAAGCAAAGGCCACCAGCAGCACCCTTCACAGGCAGGTGTCTCTTTTACATGTGCTGGAGCCAAAAGAAAAAATGTCCCCAAATCACCCTCATGAGCATCACCTTAGTGGCAGCTTGGCAAAACCGAAGCTTGTGGAAATAGCCCCCCTTCCACATGTTTATGGCCTGTGCTACAATACAATGCCAAGTACCCAGCTGTCATCATTTTGCCCAGAAAACCATCCCCACACTCTACCTGTGTATGTAATGTGCCTGTGTTGCTGTATCATGCTATTAATGGTAGGGTCAGTCCCAGGACAGAACCATTCAGTGCCCAGGGCAAGGATTGCAAACTGTGCCCCCTCCACCACTACTAATGCAAAGTTGTAGAACGGGTGTACCACCCTTCATTCATTCTCTGCCCCCATGTTCTGTTGTGCCCAGAGCAGCTACCCTTCCTGCCCACCCCTTGTCCCAGTCCTGGGTAGGGTTAACTACAAGCAGCAAGCATGGGCAGGGAAGCTGCATATTCTTCACCACAAACTGTGTCCAGTTGCTGGTAGCTGTTAAAGCAGAATGGGCCACTCCACTGGAGTTGGAGGTGCCACTTCATGTCTTGTTAGCATTTGTAACCGTGAAGTTACCTTTACCTCCTTCCCCTTAATGGCCTCATCCCCCAACCAGTCAGAAACAATAGCCTTCCCCTGCCAGTGCCACAGAGCCTATAAAACATCCCAGGCAAATGCATTTGGGACAGGAGTCACACTGGACTGAAGATTCTGGTAGCTTTCCAGAACCAGGCTGAAAGGGTGCTGACCCACGGGATCTTGTGCCAGGGAAGGTCTGTGTGTGACCCTTCAGCAGGAAAAGTTAACACACCTACTTGGCACATGCCCTTAACCTGGAGGTGCAATTGCTCCTATTAAAGAATACTGGCTTCTAGAAGGTCTTGCATCAGTCCAGAAGACACTGTTCCCAATTTGGACACTCATACCCTTTCTATGTCTGCCTGGCAGAAATGCAGTGCCAATACATGTTGCCTTAAATTCATCTGATCACCCTAGGCACTGGAATTCAATGTTGGCGAGGCCGTAGAGGCTGCACCAGGCAGGTTATCAATGATTACCTATGAGATTATGGTACAATGACAGGCTCTAGAGAGCTGGGATTATTTTCACCATGTCAGTGGCTTATGATTTAGGATACTTGCAGCCTCTTGGCACATTTTGAAGAAGTGACCAGAATGGTGAGTTGCAACAATGTGGAGATTAGTGACAAAATCCTTCTCGTTTTTTATTAGAGCAGACACTCCATAGCCTGATTACACTGGGCACCAGAGGCACAGCAGCAGTTAAAAGAGCAGAAGCATTTTCTCTTGTCTCTAGGCCAGCAAGATTTTTTGCTGATCTACTGCCACCATTCTAAAAGTAGCACAACCTTTGAGGAGGTGCTGCCTAATAACCTATTGGCCACATTTCTTAATAAAGAATCCCCCCCTCTCATGACTAGCATGCCTTTGACTGCCTGATCCCTGAATGGAGGGGCAGCAGTGGCAGCTGATTCAGTAATGCATTTAGGAGTTTTTTTAAACCACAGCAGACAGGCCCAGCTGCAGTCAGCATTAACAGGCAGCACATTTATCACATGGTTTTGAACTACATTGGACCCAGGGCTGATGTAGGCACTCTTAAAAGTCAGTACCCCATGAACTACTGGATGTCCAGGCTGGATCACTGGCCAAAGCTTGCAATTATATGTTAGAGCTTATGGCTTGCCCTGTAGCCAGTATGCTGTCTGAGAGGGCCTTTAGTGCAGCAGGAGCTTTTGTTACTTAGAGGTGAATCCACCTGTCCCCTGGCACTGTGGGCTACCTCACTTTCATTACAATGAGCCAGTCCTGGATTACCAATGAGTTCACTGCAGCTTATTCTCATGCTCCGGCATTTGAAACTATTTTTTCTTATATAATATACTATAACATTTATTTTAAGATAAACCCTGCTTCATCCCTCTTATATCATAGCCTAACAAATCTGTTACAAACTGCCTGACATAAGAATAGTATGTAAGAACATGAATAGGCAGAAAATTAAAAAAGACAAGGCATGTTTATCTCACAAAAATTGTACCATGGCTGGACGGCTGGTAAGCAAACACACACATGAAGTCTCTATTTGGAATATTTTGGGAATAACTAGAGATACAGAGATGGGAAGGGGTTTGAGGAATGTGGACTACTGGCTTTAAACTGTTTTTGTGCACTCTGTTTTGGCATTTTATTACACTTTTATAACTGGCTGCAGACCACAATGGTGCTGTTGTGCTACTTCTACAAAGTTGAAGGTTTCAACTTTATAATCCTGTAGCTTTTTGATATGTTGTGGCTGCTACTTCCAATGGTCATTTCAGGCATATTACCATTTCATAAAAAATAAATCAGGTTTTGCAGCCAAAACTAGCTAAGAAGCAATTTTGTTTACGTCAAAGGGAATCAGTTTGGAGTACTGCTGCTGTATTTAAACTTGAGTAAAGTTAATCAAGTTTTGTGTATTTTTAACTAGCTATACTGCTTGGGTGACTATTTACTACCTTTTCATTCTGTTCTATACAGCTGAAACTTTTTTCTATACATACAAAATATGTAAATCTAGAATACAGCTTAAAGACACCCCCCTAACATATAATTTGAAGTATTTTCCATGTTACTCTTGAATGAGCATTAAAAGGAAGACCCCCTCTGCACTGTCTGGTATTTCTTCCTCCCTGGGCAATGCCCTGTGTCCTTTAAAAAAAAAGAATACTTTGCCTATTAGCCTTGAAAATTACCACAATTTCATTTCAAGCTTCATCCTCTATAGATTTCAATGGTGTTCCATTTTAAATGCAGACTTCATGCAGCATTCGATTACCCCACCCACCACCACCACTACAAATCAAACCCAGACCCATTTCCTAGTTAAGTTAAGGGAGAACCATTGAAACATAACAAACACTAGCCATGACGTCAGTGATGAATAGCTTGTGGTTTTAGAACATGTACTGAAAGCTGCCTGCTGTCTTTATCCTTCTAATGTTATTTTTATATTATTTATAATTAGTAAGTTAAATGCATAAATTCCACTTAAGCACGAAACGGAGACTTAAAAACTGTCTTATACCACCCACTCACTTAGGTTAAAAAAAGACATATATCCATCACATTTAACCAAAAAACTAAAATAAATGAATGACTTGAAACTGTGCATCCTCTGAAACGTAAACCTGCAGTTGATTAAGGGCTAATAGTCGCTTCAGTCTAGTTACAATGCATTATATTGTAGTTTGCGAAACAGTGACATAGATGTAAAAAATAAACAAACTGCTACACTGCCATCTAGTGGATAATAAAGAAAGCAGTGAATGTTTCACACAGAAAGTGATCTACCCCATCAATGTAATCAGTAACAATATATGGTACTTATTTTACTTTGAGCATGTTTTACAAATGAACATAAATAAATTGTATAATTTTAAAATTGCAGTTCTTTGTAGTGAGCTATTTTAATCATTTACTGCATGAAGTCACTAGAGAATTTAATGTTGTACGTAATAGGTTTGCTGAGTTGGCAGCACCTAAACAAAGAGTAAAATTTGTGCCGATATATGTCTATGTATGTACAAAGTGTATTTTCCTAAAAGACACATGTGGGCCAGTGCCTAGGGCATAAGATTTAAAGGGGCAGCACCAAGCCTCAATATGTACAAATTATTATAGATTTTTCCGTATTTTGTTTCTCTCTTCTAAAATGTTAAACCTAACATTATCCACAACCTCATTTTGTATTGGGCAAGGAGGGGAAGGATTATAACCATTATTAGGTTTATATTTGCAAACTATGTCCCGAGACAAACTTCCCATTTTCTTTTAGAACAGGAAGTGACGGAAAATATCTCCAGTGATGTCAAAGAGTCAAACAACAACAACCTCTGTCAGATTATTATTACTGTCTGTGTTATTCTGTCCCATTGACAACTGTTCCAATGGCTTGTTGATTGGCATTTGGGAAATTTCACCTCACTTCTTTTCCCAGCAAAGCAGGGTCACACCCAGCAATATAAAACTTCAGAAAATAATTTGCTCTTCCTAAATACATCTAAAACGAAAAACCAAAAAAATCACTATATCAATTTTTTTTAAGCTGAAGATTAATTATGTATTAATGAATATAGATGACCTGTTGGGCATTTGTTATATATGTGTCTATATTAGGGAGATTTACAAATTCTATTTTTACTGGCTACCATCTGAAAATGTTGGCCTGTTAAATGGTGCACACGGGAGGAGGAGCAGATGTGAGGTGCGGACATGGAGCACTAAGTTGAGCTGTGGACATGGGGGGTGCAGAGGTGAGTTGTGGAAGAGGTAGGCAGAAGTTATATAGATAGATATATATAGCAATAGATAGGGGGTTGCAGAGGTAAACTGCAGATGGGGGAGGATGCAAAGGTGAACTGTGGACAAGGGTTGCAAAGGACAGCTGTGGAAGTGAGTGCAGAAGTGAGCTGTGGACAAGGGGTGGCAGAAAAGTGCTGTGGACATGGAGGGTGCTGACGTGAGCTGTGGATGACAAGTGAAAAGATCAGCAGTGGACATGGGGGGGAGGGGGCAGAGGTGAGCTGTGGACAAAGGGGGGCAGATGAGAGCTGTGGACATGGGGGTGCAGAGATGAGCTGTAAACAGGAGGTGCAAAAGTGAAATGTGGCAGAGGTTAGCTGTGCAAGCGGAGTGCAAACGTTAGCTGTGGAGAGGCACAGAGGTGAGCTGCAGATGGAGGTGCAGAGGTGAGCTGTAGATAGAGGGTGCAGAGGTAAACTATAGATGAGGGTTGCAGAGGTGAACTGTGGACAGGGGGCACAGTGATTAACTGTGGACCGGTGGTGCATAGGTGAGCTGTGGACAGGTGGTGCAGAGGTGGACTGTTAATAGAGGGTGCAACGCTGAACTGTGGACAGGGAGTGCAGAGGTGGACTGTGGACAGAGGGTAAATAAGTGAACTGTGGACATGTGGTGCAGAGGTGGACTGTGGACAGGGGGTGCAGAGGTCTACTGTGGACAGGGGGTGCAAAGGTGAGCGGAGCTGTGAACAGGGGTGCAAAGGTAAGCTATTGACAGGAGTGCAGAGGAGAACTGTGGACTAAGGTGCAGAGGTGAATGACAGGGGTTGATTTTGGTTGGTTTGCCTGGGAGAGGTTTCTACTGGGGAAGGGGTGCCTCCCTTCTGTTACAAGGCTGACAGGAGTCGTGATAATGGCATCACTACTCTTGTCAGCCCAGCACTGGGAGCAGCAAGGAGAGGAGGAAAGGGTCGGGAGACGGTGTGGGTTGAGTTCTTGCTTCCCCTTCTCCTAACTACCAGTGCAGTGATCCTGTATTAACAAGCAGGTGACGGTGTTCACAGATACACAGAAGCTGCACTAGAAGGAAGGATGAGTGTGAGAGACAGCACAGCCCACATCACTGAATGCAGACGTGTCCAGGAGAGAGCCGTGAGTGGAGGAGAGAGCCATCAACACAAGCATGTGATCAATGTTAAAACTAAGCTGCACAATGATTTAGAAAAACGATTGACTGCTGGGCGTATGATGCCCTAAGCTTGCACATCATGAATGGGGGGGGGGGGGGGGGGAGTTTGGCATCCTTGCCCTGGGCGCTGGATAACCTTGTCCTGGCACTGACTGTATCTTACATATTTATGTATGTTACATACAAATGGCTGTCGGACTGAAATGAGTGCAAAGTGGTGCACGTTATGCATTCTTGAGCCCTGCACACTGTGCACTGAGCTGCAAATTACCAGAGTCACAACCAGTGCTATGGATACCAATTATTAAAACTTATAGAAGAGTATTTATACTCACCTCTTTAAAAAAAAAAAAAAAAAAAAGCACCTCTCTGAAGGCTTGTGTCTTCTACCTTCCTTCTGTTCTGGGGTTGCCACCCCCTTAAAACTTTTCTGTGAGTATGGGATGCCTATATCCCCCACCATGCACAGTAATTCTATCCTCTGACCCCTATGCCACTACTGAGATCTGTGGTGCCATAGAGGGTTGGATGAAGGGGACACAGGTATCCAAAACTCCCTGAAACAGGGAGAAAGTAGAACACACAGGCTTCCCGGGGAGCAAGTTTAACACCAAATCTATCCATGACTGCAAGTAATTTCTCCATGTGCGATTATACAGTACACGAACAACTGTGAACAACATAGGACAGTGTCAGTGTGTCACGGATTTGTACAGGCTTCCTGCCCGCGATTGGAAACACTTGGAAATAACCAGTGCCGATCCTGACCCCCCTGGGGCCCTAAGCAAAATGACATGTCACATTAAAGTTGAGAAGCGGGGGGGGGGGTGGCTACCGAAAATGACATGTCACATTAAAGTTAAAGCGGGGGGGGGGGTTGTTCTGCTGTCATTACATCTTACATTAAATTGAGAAGCGAGGGGTGCCTTATGTGAAACTGTGACCCGCAACAAAAATGACAGGTGACACTGAAGGCTCTACCATGTCCTCTTGCATGACAAACCGCTAGAAGTGGCGACAAGGACAGAGCTCATCCTAGCTTAAAACATCTAGTAGGAAAAGGAAGTCCTAAAACTTGCATATCACAGCCAAACCCTGTAAGGAGGTTATGACACCATAAGCCTGTAAGGAGGTTATGACACCCCAACATGTTTAACTTCGCCCCTGGAGCTTAATCATGGGGTTTTTCTGTGATGTGCGTCGTTTAGGACTTCCTTTCCGTTATATATAGAGCTATTATATAACAAAGTGCTTTAGAGAGAACATAGAACATTTCACACATACCACTACCTAATTAAGGAGCCTACAAACTTATGCACCTAGCACACATAATATCCAGTCTATGAGGAAATAATACACCTACTAAAATATTTTGGGGAGGAAACCAGAAGTCCTGAAGGAAACCTACATAAACACCTATAGAACATACACTATATTATCTAAAGTATTGAAACACCTGCCTTTACACGCACATGAACTTTATTGTCGTCTTAGTCCATAGGGTTCAGTATTGAGTTGGCCCACCCTTTGCAGCTATAACAGCTTCAACTCTTCTGGGAAGACTGTCCACAGGATTTAGGAGTGTGTCTACAGGGAGTGCAGAATTATTAGGCAAATGAGTATTTTGACCACATCATCCTCTTTATGCATGTTGTCTTACTCCAAGCTGTATAAGCTCGAAAGCCTACTACCAATTAAGCATATTAGGTGATGTGCATCTCTGTAATGAGAAGGGGTGTGGTCTAATGACATCAACACCCTATATCAGGTGTGCATAATTATTAGTCAACTTCCTTTCCTTTGGCAAAATGGGTCAAAAGAAGGACTTGACAGGCTCAGAAAAGTCAAAAATAGTGAGATATCTTGCAGAGGGATGCAGCACTCTTAAAATTGCAAAGCTTCTGAAGCGAGATCATCGAACAATCAAGCGTTTCATTCAAAATAGTCAACAGGGTCGCAAGAAGCGTGTGGAAAAACCAAGGCGCAAAATAACTGCCCATGAACTGAGAAAAGTCAAGCGTGCAGCTGCCAAGATGCCACTTGCCACCAGTTTGGCCATATTTCAGAGCTGCAACATCACTGGAGTGCCCAAAAGCACAAGGTGTGCAATACTCAGAGACATGGCCAAGGTAAGAAAGGCTGAAAGACGACCACCACTGAACAAGACACACAAGCTGAAACGTCAAGACTGGGCCAAGAAATATCTCAAGACTGATTTTTCTAAGGTTTTATGGACTGATGAAATGAGAGTGAGTCTTGATGGGCCAGGTGGATGGGCCCGTGGCTGGATTGGTAAAGGGCAGAGAGCTCCAGTCCGACTCAGACGCCAGCAAGGTGGAGGTGGAGTACTGGTTTGGGCTGGTATCATCAAAGATGAGCTTGTGGGGCCTTTTCGGGTTGAGGATGGAGTCAAGCTCAACTCCCAGTCCTACTGCCAGTTTCTGGAAGACACCTTCTTCAAGCAGTGGTACAGGAAGAAGTCTGCATCCTTCAAGAAAAACATGATTTTCATGCAGGACAATGCTCCATCACACGCGTCCAAGTACTCCACAGCGTGGCTGGCAAGAAAGGGTATAAAAGAAGAAAAACTAATGACATGGCCTCCTTGTTCACCTGATCTGAACCCCATTGAGAACCTGTGGTCCATCATCAAATGTGAGATTTACAAGGAGGGAAAACAGTACACCTCTCTGAACAGTGTCTGGGAGGCTGTGGTTGCTGCTGCACGCAATGTTGATGGTGAACAGATCAAAACACTGACAGAATCCATGGATGGCAGGCTTTTGAGTGTCCTTGCAAAGAAAGGTGGCTATATTGGTCACTGATTTGTTTTTGTTTTGTTTTTGAATGTCAGAAATGTATATTTGTGAATGTTGAGATGTTATATTGGTTTCACTGGTAAAAATAAATAATTGAAATGGGTATATATTTTTTTTTTGTTAAGTTGCCTAATAATTATGCACAGTAATAGTCACCTGCACACACAGATATCCCCCTAAAATAGCTAAAACTAAAAACAAACTAAAAACGACTTCCAAAAATATTCAGCTTTGATATTAATGAGTTTTTTGGGTTCATTGAGAACATGGTTGTTGTTCAGTAATAAAATTAATCCTCAAAAATACAACTTGCCTAATAATTCTGCACTCCCTGTATAGACATTTTTGACCATTCTTCCAGAAGCACAATTGTGAAGCCAGGCACTGATGTTGGGAGAGAAGGCCTGGCTCATAGTCTCCGCTCTAAGTCATCCCAAAGGTGTTCTATCGGGTTGAGGTCAGTCAAGTTCCTCCACCCAAAACCCACTCAATTATGTCTTTATGGATCTTGTTTGTGCACTGGTGCTCAGTAATGTTGGAACAGGAAAGGGCCATCTCCAAAGTGTTCCCACAAAGTTGGGAGCATGAAATTGTTCAAAATATCTTGGTATGCTGATGCCTTCACTTCCCTTCACTGGAACGAAGGGGTAAAGCCCAATTCCTGAAAAATAACCCCACACCCTAATTCCTCCTCCACCTAATATGTTGGTCCAGTGCACAAAGCAAGGTCCATAAAGACATGGATGAGCGAGTTTAGGGTGGAAAATTTTGACTAGCCTGCACAGAGTCCTGACCTCAATTTGATAGAACACCTTTAGGATGAATTAGAGTGGAGACTCTGAACCAGGCCTTCTTGTCCAACATCACTGCCTGACCTCACAAATGCACTTCTGGAAGAATGGTCAAACATTCCCATAGACACACTTCTAAACCCTGTGGACAGCTTTCCCAGAAGAGTTGAGGCTGTTATAGCTGCAAAGGGTGAGCCAACTCAATATTGAACCCTACGGACTAAGATTGGGATCATATTATAGTTCATGTGCGTGTAAATGCAGGTGTCCCAATACTTTTGACAATATCATGTATATACTCCATGTAGATAGTGGCCCAGATTCAAAAAGCAATTGCGCCTGTGTAACCATAGGTTACACGGCGCAATTGCTTACTTGCTCCGGCGTAGCGAATGCTCCTGATTCAGGAACATCGCTACGCCGACTGCAGCCTAAAATCTGCGTGGCATAAGGATCTTATGCCACGCAGATTTTAGGCTGCATTCTAGCGATGACCGCTAGGGGGCGCTCCCATTGTGATCTGTGTATAGTATGCAAATTGCATACTAACACCGATTCACAACGTTGCGCGAGCCCTGCGTACGCAAATTACGTAGTTTGCGTACGTCGGGTTTCGCGTAAGGTTACACATCCTAATAGCAGGCGCAGCCAATGCTATAGGATACCCACGTTCCCGCGTCGCGATATTTAAAATCTACGTCGTTTGCGTAAGTGAATCGTGAATGGCGCTGGACGCCATTCACGTTCACTTTGAAGCAAATGACGTCCTTGCGACGTCATTTGCCGCAATGCACGTCGGAAAAATTTCCCGACGGAGCATGCGCTCTACGCTCGGCGCGGGAGCGCGCCTAATTTAAATGATTCCCGCCCCCGGCGGGATCATTTACATTGCGCGCGCTTACGCCGGGCAATTTTGCCGGCGCGCCCTCGCAATTTACGGAGCTACTGCTCCGTGAATCGAGGGCAGCGCAAAATATTTGCGGGGGCGCAGGGCAAAATCGTTGCCCTGTGCCTCCGCAAATAAAGCGCAAATGTACCTGAATCTGGGCCAGTGGACACATAAAAATTTGTATTTGAAGCAGAGTTTGACCCAGAAATGAAACTTCCGCTGATCCGGTTCCTCCTCCCCCCCCCCCCTTCCGGTGTCACATTTGGCACCTTTCAGGGGAGAGAGGGGAGCAGATACCTGTCTAATACAGGTATTTGCTCCCACTTCCTGGGAGAAAGAGCTCTGCAAAGAACTACGCCATGTCTGGCCCCCCCTGCTGCCTTCTGGGAGACATACAGGACCCAGAAGACAGCATAGCGACTCGCACAAATGCGCAGTAGGGAACCAGGCTGTGAAGGCTTCACTTCCTGATTCCCTTACAGAAGATGCCGGGGGCCTGGACAAGTAAGTGTCCTTATTTTAAAAGTCAGCAGCCGCAGTATTTGTAGCTGCTGACTTAATTATTAATTTTTTCGGCGGAACTCCGCTTTAAGAAAACACAAGGAAAATAGGCCCAGATTCACAAAGGACTTACGACGGCGTATCTCCTGATACGCCGTCGTAAGTCTGAATGTGAGGCGTCGTATCTCGGCGCCTGATTCAAAGAATCAGATACGCCACAATTTGTCTAAGATACGACTGACGTAAGTCTCTTTCGCCGTCGTATCTTTGGTGCATATTTCCGCTGGCCGCTAGGTGGCGCTTCCGTTGATTTCCGCATTGAATATGCAAATTAGCTAGATACGCCGATTCACGAACGTACTTGCACCCGGCGTATTAAAATTTGCTGTTTACGTAAGGCGTCCGACCGGCGTAACTTTACCCCTCATAAAGCAGGGGTAAGTCATGTTAGGTATGGACGTCGGAACAGCGTCGTATTTTACGTAGTTTGCGTAAGTCGTCCGTGAATGGGGATGGGCGTAGGTTACGTTCACTTCGACTAAACATTGAGCCGGCTTAATTTACAGGGAAAATTTGACATGATACTGAGCTTGCGCGCGCATGCGCCGTTCGTTAGGTGCGTCATTTACGTGGGGTCACGATTCATTACCATACAACACGCCCCCTACCAGCCTACTTTGAATTAGGCGGGCTTACGCCGGCCCATATACGCTACGCCGCCGTAACTTCGGGCGCAACTTCTTTCTGAATACACTACTCGCCTGACTAAGTTACGGTGGCGTAGCGCATATGAGATGCGCTACGCCCGCCTAAAGATACGCGATTCTTTCTGAATCCGGGCCATAGTCTTTCCAACCTGTAAAACTTTTGTTTCCAATTGTAACCTGCACAAGAAAAATGATAGCTGCAAACTTGCTGACTGTTATGTGCAGTACAGGCACTTCACACACTTGCTTTTCAACTAGTTTTCATTCATCAGCCCCCAAATAAAAAAAGGGCAATATTTTTTCATTGCCCTGATGTGATGTAACCTAGCAACTCCGTAAAGCAGTTAAGTGCTTGGCCAGGCCGTATATAGTATGATTCTGACTGAAAACAAATCAAATGGCCTTTTTCTCTCACAGTACCATGCTTATATTACTGCTCTTTTTGTCATAAGACATTTTCATACAAAACAAACATTATTCCCATTTTATTTCATAAATACAATTTTTAAAATTCCAACTATTTGTTTTTTTTTTGTGAAATGTATCTACAAAAATACAGAACAAATACTATTTGTATCATGGATATGAGTCCTGCTCTCTTTTTAAATGTATCTTCAAACATGTATATTATGTTGTTAATATACACGGATATTTATTTTGTTTACCTCAAACATAAAGTGTGGTGGCTACCTTCTGGAATGTTCTTAAATGATATATATTGTGTTGTAACACTGACAAACTGATTATGCTGTTGCCTAAATCCAATTGAAGGTTCACTTCTCTTTTTTCTTTTTTTCTTTGTAGTCCTGTACCCCAGCATGTTATGCTTTGGGACTGTTTTTTTTTTTGTTTTTTTTTTAAGGCTCCATTCACATCTTGGTGTCACTTGGCGTTTCCGCATTTCTGCCCGCTATCCTGAATGAGGGCAAAAATCGCAGGACGCACGTGCGATCCCCGTCACTTCCAATGGCCCCCCCCGATGGCGGAGAGATTTTGCCGTGATTGTGACCCGATGAAGTAAAATCCAGCATATAGAATTGCGGGACGCCTGTCGCCCAAAAGAAGTACAAGAACTTTTCTGCCCGCGATCCAAGATGCCAAGATGAGAACAGAGCCTAAATGCTTCAGGGCTGGTTGACACCAGAACGCGGTGTGGGAAAGGCACTTTCCATGCTTATTCCCCACACCATATTCAAAACGCACTTCCTTTGTATTGGCACCCGCATCAGATTGCAATCTATGTTTAAGGGCGCTGTGAACACTGCAAACACACTGGGCTAGATTCAGCAAGCATTTACGGCGGCGTATCTCTAGATACGCCGCTGTAATTTCAAATCTGCGTCGGCGTATCGTTACGCCGATTCTCCAAGGCAGATACGTCCAAAAAATAGGCTTCCTCCTCCGACGTAACTTGAATGCGGCGGCGTATAATTGTGTGCATTCTCACGCTGGCCGCTAGGGGCGCTTCCGTTGTTTTCAGCGTAGAGTATGCAAATTACCTAGTTACGCGATTCACAAACGTATGTGCGCCCGGCGGTAGTTTTTTACGTCGTTTGCGTAAGGCTTTTTCGGCGTAACATTGCTCCTGCTTCTATGAGGCGCACGCAATGTTAAGTATGGACGTCGTTCCCGCTTCGAAATTTCTATTTTTTACATCGTTTGCGTAAGTCGTTCGCGAATAGGGCTGGACGTAATTTACGTTCACGTCGAAACCAATACGTCATTGCGGCGTACTTGGGAGCAATGCACACTGGGATATGTACACGGACGGCGCATGAGCCGTTCGGAAAACACGTCAATCACGTCAGGTCATCACACATTAGCATAAAACATGCCCCTCTTCCACATTTGAATTACGCGGGCTTACGCCGGCCCCATTTACGCAACGCCGCCGTAAGTTAGGAGGCAAGTGCTTTTGTGAATACAGCACTTGCCTCTCAAACTTACGGCGGCGCAGCGTAAATACGATACGCTTCGCCGCCGTACGAATGGGCGCAGCTACGTGAATCTAGCCCAGTGAGTTTGCCTGCCCCAGATAACATGGTACCACAGTATCATGCATTTGTTTTTTGAAAAGTATTAGATGCACTATTTTTTCTGCGTTATGGTGCAATGTGCAGCCCATTCAAATAAACAGGTAGCAAAATCGCAACGCACTGAATTACATAGGAACGCAAACCATGTTCCTGTGCAGTTCAGGTGTGAACTAGCCCTTAAACTACTTTTTTCTTTCAGAGAAACTGCTGTTTTCTGCCTCCTCTCAAGTAACAGCCACACTCCTCATCATCATAAGTGTCCTCACGCTGAGAAAGAGAGGGGTGTATCTGACCAGGTCTGTGTGAATTGCTGAGTGTACCGAGTCTTTTCTAGAGCTTGTCAGGACTCAGTCACACAGCAATATCATATGTATTATGTAGACATCTATCAGAGGATGACAGAAAGATCCTGCATATTTGCTGTATGCAAGTAACATTTTTGCAACATTTACACGCATACAGGGCTGACAGGGACCCTCCTGGCTGCCACTACTTCTAATGTCGACATGTCAATATCAACAATGTGTATAAAGGAAAGACTACCCTAGGCCATTCTGCCCATGGGCCATCAGCACATCAATAATTAATTCAGACTAACAGTGTGTAATTACGCATAGCTGATATTGGCATGTTTGTGGTGGAGCAGCGGTGGCCAATAAGATTTGTCAGTAACCTTATGTCAGCTGTTAGAGAGTTTGCACTCATTTTCACACATGCACTTGTTTTCAGGCATGAAACCCTAAGTGTGCAAAAATGCACGCACAATAGCGTGCACGCGGACGCACAGGAACGTCCACCACAGATTCTGCCATCTGGTGGACTTTTTAAACTTAAGACCTACATGGATCATTGCTGTATAGTCTTTTAGCTTATTCCTTTGTTATTTGTGCTCCTGAAGCCTGCTTGACTCCGTTCCTGATTCATCTATGTCTGATTTTTTTTTTCTTGACTGTTCATGTCTGCTGCTCATTCAATTTACTAACATCAACCTTGACTTTTGACCAAGATTTTGCCTTCTGATTCTGTACTTCGCTTCCAGCAGAATGCTTCCAACCCTTTCCTGTATCTCACCTGGACTCAGGTCATGTACCAAATTTGTATACCAGCCGGGCAGAGAGGTACCAAATCATGAACAGACTCCACACTTCTGCTTATCTGACATTAGTAGTAAACCTAAACTGGATGGTACTAAGTCCCTGGTCCAACTTCCTGGCACCTGCACCCTTTCGCTGCGCAAGCCCCTGTCTCCACTTCCCGGCGTCCTTGGATTGGAATTGTGCAAGTAGCCACCCTTGTCATGTCAAGCTCTTCATAAAGGTACATGACAAGGCTCCTGGATGCAGGTTAACGTTATCAGAGACATTTACATGCGTACAGTTTATAAAATACAAAATTATGGCCTTTAAAACAGCCGTGTCCTTTTACACAGCAGAATGAATAGACCCTAATAGACTAGTATACAGCTATGTACAGATGCATACAGAATGATGCATTGTATGCAGGTACATTATACAGTTGCAATAAAAAGTATGTGAACCCTTTTGGAATGATATGGATTTCTGCACAAATTGGTCATAAAATGTGATCTGATCTTCATCTAAGTCACAACAATAGACAATCACAGTTCAATAAAAACATGGTGACATTTAATTATTTGTGTGTTATTAGTTTAAGCAGACTAATAACACACAAATAATTAAATGTCACCATGTTTTTATTGAACACACCATGTAAACATTCACAGTGCAGGTGGAAAAAGTATGTGAACCCTTGGATTTAATAACTGGTCGAACCTCCTTTGGCAGCAATAACTTCAACCAAACGATTCCTGTAGTTGCAGATCAGACGTGCACAACGGTCAGGAGTAATTCTTGACCATTCATCTTTACAAAACTGTTTCAGTTCAGCAATATTCTTGGGATGTCTGGTGTGAATCGTTTTCTTGAGGTCATGCCACAGCATCTTAATCGGGTTGAGGTCAGTACTCTGACTGGGCCACTCCAGAAGGCGTATTTTCTTCTGTTTAAGCCGTTCTGTTGTTGATTTACTTCTTTGCTTTGGGTCGTGGTCCTGTTGCAGCACCCATCTTCTGTTGAGCTTCAGCTGGAGGACAGATGGCCTTAAGTTCTCCTGCAATATGTCTTGATAAACTTGGGAATTAATTTTTCCTTCGATGATAGCAATCCGTCCAGGCCCTGACACAGCAAAGCATCCCCAAACCATTATGCCCCCACCACCATACTTCACAGTTGGGGTGAGGTTTTGATGTTGGTGTGCTGTGCCTCTTTTTCTGCACACATAGTGTTGTGTGTTTCTTCCAAATAACTTAACTTTGGTTTCATCTGTCCACAGAATATTTTGCCAGTACTGCTGTGGAACATCCAGGTGCTCTTGTGCAAACTGTAAATGTGCAGCAATGTTTTTTTTGGACAGCAGTGGCTTCCCCTGTGGTATCCTCCCATGAAATCCATTCTTGTTTAGTGTTTTACGTATCGTAGATTCACTAACAGGGATGTTAGCATATTCTAGAGACTTTTGTAAGTCTTTAGCTGACACTCTAGGATTCTTCTTCACCTCATTGAGCAGTCTGTGCTGTGCTCTTGCAGTCATCTTTACAGGACAGCCACTTCTAGGGAAAGTAGCAGCAGTGCTGAACTTTCTCCATTTATAGACAATTTGTCTTACCGTGGACTGATGAACAGCAAGGCTTTTGAAGATACTTTTATAACCCTTTCCAGCTTTATGCAAGTCAACAATTCTTAATCGTGGGTCTTCTGAGAGCTCTTTTGTGCGAGGCATCATTCACATCAGTCAATGCTTCTTGTGAAAAGCAAACCCAGAACTGGTTTGTGTGTGTTTTTTATAGGGCAGGGCAGCTGTAACCAACACCTCCAATCTCATCTCATTGATTGGACTCCAGTTGATGGACACCTCACTCCAATTAGTTCTTGGAGATGTCATTAGTCTAGGGGTTCACATACTTTTTCCACCTGCACTGTGAATGTTTACATGGTGTGTTCAATAAAAACATGGTAACATTGAATTCTTTGTGTGTTATTAGTTTAAGCAGACTTTGATTGTCGATTGTTGTGACTTAGATGAAGATCAGATCACATTTTATGACCAATTTGTGCAGAAATCCCTATCATTCCAAAAGGGTTCACATACTTTTTATTGCAACTGTATGTGTGTGAATGAGCCCTTAAACTACAAAATCATATTTATTCTGCACATTTTACCAGGAGAGTGAAGGCAACATTAGGACAATGAAGGTTGTTAGTACAATGTCTATCTGACTCCATATTTAGTTCTGGGACTTGACCTGGGCTCTAAATGGAAATCCAGTCATTATAAAACAGGGACCACTAATTATGTCTTTTGGATAGGTTTGGGGAGTTTGTTTCAAATGGGGCCTTTGTCAACTGGTCTTTGTTCATGTCAGAACTGCTTCTATCACCATCTATCATACATTTTAAGAAAGTGTGCGCTTTCAATGTCCCATGAGCATTTTTGATTTTTTTGTTTTGTCTATCACCATTTAAGTCTATAGAAATGCAAAAGCAATTTGAAGCAGGTCAACTGTAGGTCAAAAGCAGGTCACCATGCACTTAACTATAATTTTAGAATGATTTATAGACGTTTCTCAATCTGATGTCCAAAGCCTCTCAACACTAACCCTAAAACAGGCCAGAGAAATTTAGTGCATGTCTACTGGTCTGACTTTTGCTAGAGCCTAAAGAAAATACAGTATTTTGCGATTGACTCTTCAAAGCTACCATGAAAATTTCCTTTCATGTAGAAGTTACTAATTCTTAATAACTGGACCCTACAAATAAGACATGGGTTTACTGATTCAGTGTAACAATTACATGCCTTAGTAATGTATTTATTGCTTCAAGCACAGAACTAATCTATGAACTTGCATGTTTCTCTTGATGTTGAATATTCAGTGCTTGTTCATTTTTTTTTATTATTTAATGAAACCAATAATTGTAGCCAGATTGATGGTAATAAAGTATTTGTAAGACCCAGTATGCCCCTTATTAATGAACACATCAAAGAATGAGTGTGGCGTGCCTAGACCACAACTGGCAACAGGAAGTTTTAAACTGCGGAGGGCCAAAGAGCTCTAACAGAGTGAGTTATTGAAAATGACAAGGTTGGGGCCTTTTTCTGAGCCCACGGTTCCTAGTCCTGCAACGTGCTGTGATTTTTAATTGTTTTCTGCATCATTCCACTTAGTGAATTTATTTGCAAGGCATCTCAGCTCCGGCAATACGATATTCTATAGAGAAGGTATTTTATTTCAATACACTACTCAAAATGTCAAAGCCAGAAACATAAAAACAGGAAGGAGGTGTTAATATGTTATTTATCAATCAGCATATGGTAATGATTAAAAAGGTATCAAGTGTAGCAGTCAAGCCTCTACACAACATGAAAATATACTTTGGGAAACAGGGAACACATGACTATCATCAGTGTGTACACAATACTTGTAATTGCTGTAATTGCTACATGTTTGCAGACTACTGATAGCATATATTTAAACAGGATATGAGTGCCATTTGACACATAATAACAAGCAATTATCCAGTCATTTCATCAGTCTGAACAATCCAAAAATAGGCAAACCAGGGAGTTCATAATGTAAGCAATCTTTTTGTTGACTAACATGAACTCATTGCACCAATGGGATTAAAATATCACCTTTACCATATCTAAACAACAGAAAGGACAGAACTAGACTCATTGTGACAATTTTTTTCGTGTTTCAGAATAACAATTGACCTCTTTCCCTGACCTCTGCAAGCAATAGCACTGAGTATTTCAGCCTCCATCACCACCTCCCTTTTAGATGGAAACTGAGGCAACAATTTTATGTTTGCCTTGCAGTAGGTGGCATATCTGACCATTTGGCTTATGGTCGGTGTGTGAGTGGAGTCCTCTGGATACATTTGAACTGATCCTGATGCGGTTCCTTTCCTAATCCTTGATGGTGGTCTCTATTATGAAGGGTCAAACAGGCTTGATGTACTAATCCCAGTAAAGGGTCCAGGCTCTCTGGTAAGAGTCCAACTGTTTGTGGTGGTGGTGTACACACCTGGTGGAGGGATTTGGATCTATTTGGATCCACAGCTGAACCACAGAGTTCGTTAATGTGATGAACATGTTTCTTTGAGAGACTGATTTTTTTTTTGGACTATTTCACTTTTTTTTTTATTCATTTCATCAACACTTCTTTATTACTTTTTGTTTATTGTGAAAATATCTCACATTTTTGGTGCTGCTTTGTTTCACGCATTTTTTATTTTATTTTTGTCATATGTGCAGTATTATTGTTTGATGGCTCAGGGTACAGGCCTGGTGTGTCCAATCAGCCAACAGGAAGTCTCTACCAATCAATGACAGGCTGACTGCCCACAGCTGCTTACATGTAAAAGTACATGGACCTGTGGTTAGGGATGGATATGCAGCCCTGGACACAGACAGTTAATGTCCAGGGGTGCATATCAATCACTAGCCATGGGTAGTCACTCTATGTGCAATTACACGCATGACGCTAACAAACAGCGTCAGCCTGTTATTGATTTGTAAAGGCTTTCAGTTCATGACTGATTGGAAAAACTAGGCTTCACCCAATGCAGAAATAAGCTGAGCTAATCGATTTGTGTGCATGAGCCCTAAGTGTACTTATTCTTTAACCTTCTGAGCGGTATTCCCGTGTGTGGCTCGGGGCGAGATTTTTAGGCTACGATCGGTAACCCCGAGCCACACGCGGGTTTGCTTTGCTAGATGCAGGAAGAGGTTTCTTACCTTTTTCCCTGCGATCCAGCGATGTCAGCGATGTCTTTCCCCAGTGCACGGCGGCCGGATATCCGCCCGATGCACTGTGTTCCCCCGATTCCCTTCCCTGCGAGCGTCGCGACGCAGGGGGGCGGAACGGGGGGGGGAACGGCGCGAAATTCAAAAAATATAAGTAACACATAGTAAAACACACTGACACAATTGGCTAAAAATTAAAAATAAATTACAGTGACCTTTGATTGCCCCCCAGTGCTTTCCCCAGTGCCCTGTCTGCAGATTGACTGTACCTGTACTGTACCTGTGTCTGCAAACTGCACAGCGATCATGGCAAAGCGCACCTGTACATCAAAATCGCTATGCGACCTGCTGCAAAACAGCGACAGCGATACGGAATCACTTGCGGAGGAGCTGAGTGACAGCGACGCATGGCAAAGTTCGTCATCAGACGCAGAAAGTGATATAAGCGACGATCCTGTGCCCAGCGATGTGCGGACTTGGTGCGCAATTGATTGCGGTGATGACCACGTAGCGCCCCCAAGATTTCCATTTACAGGAGCACCTGGGATAAAAGTGGACGTTGATGACAATCCCCTGGAATACCTCCAACTTTTTCTGACCGCTGAAGTGATCGACAAAATAGTTATTGAGACAAATCGATACCAAGAACAAGAAGTTGCGACTCCTCAGCGATTTTCAAGGCGCAGAAAATGGGAGCCTGTAACCAGCGAGGACATTTGGAAGTTTTTGGGCCTCATTATTTTACAGGGAGTGGTGGGGAAACCCCTGCAAAAATGGTACTGGTCCACGAACAAATTATTGGCCACACCTTTTTTTGGATCCGTGATGTCGGAGTACAGATTTTCATTGATCATGAAATATTTGCACTTTGCAAATAATGAGGACTTTGATGAGCATTCTCATCCAGCTCCAAAGCTGAAAAAAATTTGGGAGGTTTACCAGCTTATTTTGCAGAACTTCCAGCGGACCTATATTCCTGAGCGCGACGTTACCATCGATGAAAGTCTCATGGCCTACAAAGGTCGGCTCAGCTGGATACAGTTCATCGCATCAAAGCGAGATCGCTTTGGTATAAAAACTTTTATGCTGTGTGAATCCAGCTCTGGATATATTTGGAACTCAGTCGTATACACTGGGAAAGGGACCAAGTTCTGCGAGCGATTCAGCGATTTTGGGATGGCAACCGCTTCAGTTCTGTCATTGATGGAGCCCTTGCTCAACCAGGGCTATTGTGTCACCACAGACAATTTGTATACCTCCCCAGAACTGTACGAGTTCCTTATCCAAAATAAGACCGACGCTTATGGAACCGTGAGGCCTAACCGGCGTAACATGCCGTCAGCATTTCCCAGCAAAAAGCTTGGGAAAGGAGAAGTAGCTGCATGGCAAAAAGGGAAAATGTTGGTACTGAAGTGGCGGGACAAAAAAGACGTTTCCCTTATGAGCACAGTCCATAACACCTCGACCGTCATGGTGCATACCAAAGGTGGCAAGGATATTATGAAGCCACAAGTTGTGTTGGACTACAACCACACGATGGGAGGTGTGGACAGGGCTGACCAGGCCATGACTTTTTACCCAGCGATGAGGAAGCAGCAGAAAAAGTACTATAAAAAATTTTTCCGACATCTTGTCGAACAATGTCTCTGGAATTCCTTCATCCTGATGAAAAAAAAAAGTGACAGGCCTATAGCCCATTCAGACTTTGTGTGGAAGGTGGCAGAACAAATCTTTCTGAAGCACCAAACGCCAATGGCGGTAAACCGATCTGGACGTCGGGCTTCTGGTGTAGTGAACCCTGAAAGACTGACCGGTCGTCATTTTTTGGACCACATTCCACCTACTGAAAAAAAAACAGCACCCACAAGGATGTGTGTGGTTTGCTGCTCCAAACGCGACGAAAACGAAAGAAAAATCCGTAAAGAAACGCGTTTCTATTGTGCCGACTGCGACATTGGACTTTGCGCTGTACCCTGCTTTAAAATGTTTCATACCCGAGACGTTTACTGAATAATGATTTTGCACCCTTGTTTGACCCCCCAAAAAATCAGAGTATCTGAATATATTATTTGTTAAGATTTATTGAATAAAAAGTATTGTTATTATTAAATTATTACTTGTTATTATTTATTATATTATAATTTATGATTTTGTGTTTCAAACTTCATCATAGTCTACTAGAGACTCTGGTTTGGACAGATTTAGGTGAGTTATTCCTAAGAATTACAGGCCTGCAATCTAAAACGCCAAATTTCCATGCAAAATAATGGTACCGCTTTCAGCACCTTTTTTCAGAAAGAATCATACCGCCAGGGAGGTTAAAGGGGTTGTATGGGTTCAGTTTTCTTCTTTTTTTTTTAAAAACAAACATGTTATACTTACCTCCACTGTGCAGTTCGTTTTTCACAGAGTGGCCCCAATCGTCCTCTTTTGGGGTCCCACGGCGGCTCTCTCAGCTCCTCCCTGCAAGAGCTAACCCCCCTGGAAAGCTCTCTCCCGAGGGGGTTACCTTGTGGGTGTGCTCCCATGTGCCGTAGCCGCCAAATGTATGACTCGGCCCCGCCTCCGGTGTGCCGCATCATTGATTTGATTGACAGCAGTGGGATCCAATGGCTGCGCTGCGATCAATTTAACCAATGAAAATCCAAAAAGCCCCTTGGAAAACGATGCGGGAACGAGATCACGGAAGTTTAGGGCTCAGGTAAGTAAAACGGGGGCATGTGGGGGGGGGTTCGGAGAGTGCAAGGTGTTTTTCCACCTTAATGTATAGGATGCATTAACGTGAAAAAAACACAAAGGTTTACAACCACTTTAAATACGGTTTGTAAAATGGTGTTAATAATATTAAAAGCCTTCTACATAAAATATTACAACTTCAAATGATTTATCTTGTCTTACACAAGGTATTCTGTAACATTTACTTGAGTACATTTTATTACCAACTTTTCTCCTTCACTATATATTTAGATACAGAATAGGGAGTGTTTATTAGCAATATCATAGTAAAACTCTACATATAACTAAATTCTTCGCCTGGAACAGAAAAGTTTACCAACGTAATCAAAATACAAAATGTCTATAGGAAGGGGAGCCATGTACAGTAAAACCTTTGTTTGCGAACATAATTTGTTCCAGAAACATGCTTGTAATCCAAAGCACTTGTATATCAAAGCATTTTTTTACAGGGTATAAAAGAGAAGAGAGGCACCTCTAAGTGTAGCAATAAGTTGCTAAATGTTGTACCTTCATTAAATGTAACCATATTGCTACACTAAGGCCCCGTACACATGGTCGGTTTGGTCCGATGAGAATGAACCGAAGTTCATTTTCATCGGACCAAACCGACCGTGTGTATAGGCTATCGGTCTGGTTTCCTTCGATCCAAAATTTCTAAACATGCTTCAAAACCGAACCGATGGACCGCTGCCCCATCGGACCAAACAGATGGTTAGTACAGAAAAGCATCGGTTCAAAACCCGCGCATGCTCAGAATCAAGTCGACGCATGCTTGGAAGCATTGAACTTCGTTTTATTCAGCACGTCGTGTGTTTGACGTCACCGCGTTCTGACCCAATCGGATTTTGGACTGATGGTGTGTACACATATCAGGCCGTACGGCCACTTCAGAGGTGAACCGATGAAAACGGTCCGACGGCCAGTCTCATCGGTTTGGTCCGACCGTGTGTACGGGGCCTTAGAGGCGCCTCTCTACTTTTTTATACTCAGTTGTGACATGATGCTACTCTTATATCAACACATCGCTTGTATATCAAGGCAAAATGTATTAAAACATTTAGCTTGTCTTGCAAAATGCTCTCAAATCAAGTTACTCTCAAACCAAGGTTTTACTGTATATATAATAAAATATGCAGGATGGTATGTGCAAGGCGACAGATTAAAGCTGGCCATAAATACATCAAAATGATTCCCCAAACTATGCTAAACAGTGCAGATGGAATAATCTTTCCTGCTGGCTATTGTATTACAACAGCTGGCTCTAGCACCCGTCAGAAAACCTTCTACCAGGCTTCTTCATCAAAAATCCACTGAATAATCAACTTTTGTTGAGCCGGGTATTACCAACAGGGTCACTCACAGCTCAGATTCTGAGCTGTGTATGGTAACCCTACAAGGACAGAAATAAATAAAATCTACAATTGTTAATCTTGTGAAAATGCTATTTGCCTGGCTGTCTGGCTAAGTCACCGATTCAGAATGAGCATGCAGCAAAAGAAGTCAAGGCACCTGAACTGTGTAGTTGAGTAACTGTCTTGAAACAAAGTATTTCAACTTGGATCATAATGTTAGCAAAATAAACAAGTCAGCAATGGCAGTCTACAGTTTTCACTAAATACAGGATTCAGCATCTGAGTTTAGCACAGATTTCCATCTGTAGATCTAGCCATCATCTGATCACAGACAGAAGAAGGTGGAGATGAATAGAGCTCACTCATTGCTCACCCATCACACTCAGCACTGGACCAGCACACAACAGGCTCTCTATCCTCACACAGCAGACAGCCAGAGTCCAGGCCCCGCCCATCGCCTTATATGGAGCCCCATCTATAAACACACTTTGCCTGGACAGTATAACTGGCACACTCAGTTTAGAGTACTCACATCAGCTCCTGGTTCGCCTGGCAATCCGGGAGATCCGGGTTTACCTGAGTCCCCATCTGGACCCTGAAGATTAAACAAGACATAATCAATTAATTAAAAAAAAAAAAAAAAACACAGATCACATAAAGCAAAAAAATTAGGAATTGTATTAAATTTACCGGTGGTCCTGTAGGGCCATCAGGACCTCTGTCACCCTGTTAAACACAAGAGAAAATGATCAGATCCCATCACACACATTGCAGCTAAATTCGACACATAGGTGTTAATGAGGCTGTGAGGAACCTAATAAACATGCAGGCAGTGGACTTAGTTTGGTAGCTTGCAATCAGAGCCCTGAGATCTGTAAATCTACAGAGAAGGAGCATTGGAAGGAATTCAGAGAAACATGCCATACTTGTCACACTTACATCTATGCCATCAATGCCAGGAACTCCGGATGTTCCAGGGGGACCTGGTGGCCCAGCGGGTCCGGCTGGTCCTCTCTAATTAAAACAATAGGTAATAGAATTTAGAACAATTCCCAAGGCAGCATGAGAGTTTATAGATTGCAGTCTTGATCAGGATAGGAAAGCCCAGAGACGCAGCAGCTGTTGCAGAACTACAAGTCTCAGAATGCCCTGCAACATCTTGGGGATTTGACTTTTGGTTCAAAGCTAGCTGGAGAGTCTAAGAAAGAAAGAAAGAAAGAGAAAGAAAGAAACAAGAAAGAGAGAGAGGGAGAGAAAGAAAAAGAAAGAAAGAAAGAAAGAGAAAGAAAAAAAGAAAGAGAGGGAGAGAAAGAAAAAGAAAGAAAGAAAGAAAGAAAGAAAGAGAAAGAAAGAAAAATATTTTACATGCAATGTCATCTACCATTGACCCATTGACCCAGGGTTTTACGACTTTAAATGAGGCACATGAAGAATGCTGGATAATAGATAACCGTACCATATTTATTGAACATATGCATATGTTAAAAAATAAAAATGGTACTGTTATCTATTATCTAGCATTCTTCATGTGCCTCATTTAAAGTTGTAAAACCCTTCTTCTTTATTGCCAAACTTGGTGCTTCATTTAAAGTCCCAATACCCTCCTTCTTTATGGCCCATTATCTATATCTATCTATCTATCTATCTATCTATCTATCTAGCTATATATATATATATATATATATATATATATATATATATATATATATATATATATATATATATATATATATATATATATACACACACATCTACCTATCTATCTATATATAGATCTATATAAATATATATAGATAGATAGATCTGTATCATAGGTAGATATCTATCTATCTATCTATCTATCTATCTATCTATATATATATATATATATATATATATATACACACACACATCTACCTATCTATCAGATATATATCTATATAGATCTATATATAATCTATGATACAGATCTATCTATCTCTCTATCTATCTATCTATCTATCTATCTATCTATCTATCTATCTATATATATATATATATATATATATATATATATATATATATATATATATATACACACATCTACCTATCAGATATATATATATATATATATATATATATATATATATATATATATATATATATATATATATATATATATATAATCTATGATACAGATCTATCTATCTATCTGTCTGTCTGTGTATATATATATATATATATATATATATATATATATATATATATATATATATATATATATATATATATATATTTGCTTGCAAAGTAATTAAATAAATCACTTGAGGCACTGTAGAACTACTAGTGTGGACTATTCATGGGAGCAAAAGGTAAAGTTTCTTAACTGATCATCACTGATTTGGAGGAGAGAGCTCCCATCATTTATATATATATATATATATATATATATATATATATATATATATATATATATATAAACAGTAAAAATTCATTATGCTTTAACTCTTTAACGGGATGGACAGATGACTTTATGTCATAGTAAAGGAGTGATCAGCCCTGAAAGTGGTACACATTGTCCATATACTGTACTATTAAACATCTATACAGCCTTCATATACTATTTGTAGAGTAAGTCTGCTATGATACATGATTGCTGCAGGCAGAATGAATGTGCTCTTGTTTTAATTTTTTTTTTTCATTTTTAGTCTCTATTTTCACAGTGGCCAGCAAGGGGGCTTTACAAAGAGGGCATTGTGAGTTGGAGGTTCTCCTGCTCCCTCCTTTACATAGGAGGGAGGTGACACCATATCCATCCCCCCTGCCACTGAACTGGCCTGAACCCCTCCACATGTGCTACTCTTAGCCCTCTCCACCCCGGCCAGGTACCTGGATCATGGTGAAAATCATACATCAATCATGCATACATACTCTGTATGTTTCCTAACCCAAAATCGCTTCCTGAAACTGGCATAAGACTGACACTTCAATTATCCATTAAGACGTGGGATGCTTATTAAATAATAGCAGACATTTATTAATCATTTCTCATGATGAAGATTTGCGACCAATCCATGTCTAAGCATAATGACACGTTCTAAGCACTAAGACTGGCAGATCGTGCAATGATAATAAATCCTGATCGCTGGGTGACACCATGTCACTTGTGTCGGATGCAGAATAAAACAGAGTAACTTTACTGGAGAGTTTGAAAAAGTTCTACAATTAACTCCTCCGATGCCAGCTGCTGCTGCAAGCACTTGTACAGAATGCACCGATCTTCTCCCCTCCATATCTTACCTCTAGCAGAGCCTGGCTGACCTGGAAAAGACAAATAAATAAAAGTTACTTGTCACTTACTTGAGCTATGGAGATGTTGATGAGCTGGAAGATTAGGACAAGCACAAGGGCCCCTCCATCCCTGACCGACTTAGCCATAGTAAAACCTATGGCTGGGCAAGCAATCGCAGCCTCCTCTCCCCCAGAGCAATTTTAGGCAAATCCCCCAAATGAATGAGCTAACACTAGGAGCAAGGTAAGCCCTGGACAAGCCTCAGAGCCTTATGTTTATTAATATCCTGGGAGGAGGGGATGGTGATTGGAGGATTCCTGGGCTGTGGGGTGGGAAGGTAGGATGGTAGACGACCTTTAACTCTTCATTTGGAGGATGTACCTGGAATGTCATACCACCCCCACTCTCTGCAAACTGACAGCAAAGGGTTACTGACCTTCCTGAGCACCCTAACTTCATGATTATCACATTCCCACGCTAAGGAACCTTTTTTTTAATTTACATTTTATTCACCTAAATTGGGTAGGTTACATTTTGAATATAAACAATATTTAATTTATGATCGATCTTTAGTGTAACTCATTCTGATGCAGCCTATGAATAATTCATATACCCAGAATTTCTATCATTATACATATATTTTTTTTAAATATTTGTTCTTCTACACTGAAACAATGTTTACTGCATAACAATAATATTTGCAAAAAAAGTTGCAAAAGCTGTACTGTTTTTTTTATACTGTTGTTTTGTGACAATTGCTTATTTACTTTTAATGACTTTTACCAAAAAACATCCCTATGCGTTACATCATCCATATGCTGTTCTGTTTAGTAAATGTGTACTTTTTAAGCTACTCATATCTTATACAATATTCTTGTTCAATTTCCTAGAATTTCCTTAAAGCGGGAGTTCACCCGAAAAACAATTTTTAACATTAGATTGAGGCTCATTTTGTCAAGGGGAATCGTTTTTTTGTTTTTTTTTTAAATCGAAGCAGTACTTACCGTTTTAGAGATAGATCTTCTCCGCCGCTTCCGGGTATGGTCTTCGGGACTGGGCGTTCCTATTTGATTGACAGGCTTCCGATGGTCGCATACATCGCGTCACGAGTAGCCGAAAGAAGCCGAACGTCGGTGCGGCTCTATACGGCGCCTGCGCACCGACGTTTGGCTACTTTCGGAAAATCAGGACGCGCTGTATGCAACCATCGGAAGCCTGTCAATCAAATAGGAACTCCCAGCCCCGCAGCCCATACCCGGAAGCGGCGGAGAAGATCTATCTCTAAAACGTAAAAAGTACTGCTTCGATTTTTTAAAAAAACACCCAATTCCCCTTGACAAAATGAGCCTCAATCTAATGTTAAAAATGTAGTTTTTGGGTGAACCTCCACTTTAAAGTGGTTGTAAACTTTTTTTTTTTTTTTTACTTTTACCTACAGGTAAGCCTATAATAAGGCTTACCTGTAGGTATAAAGAATATCTCCTAAACCTGTACGTTTTAGGAGATATTCCCCTCGCAATGCACCGCTGATTGCAGCGGCGCATGCGCAGCAAGGATCCTCGGCTAAAGGGCCGGAGGCCGCCAGCCCTTGCCGCAGTGACGACATCGCCGCTCCAGCCGATCACATCGCTGGAGCTGCGATACCCGGAAGACACGCCAGGCAAGATGATATCTCGCTCGGCGTGGACCAGGTAAGTTCCCTACACCTCGTTTTAAGGTAAGTATTTCATAATGAGCTAGTATGCAGTGCATACTAGCTCATTATGGCTTTTGCTTTTCAGGTGAACAAAAAAAAATTTATTTGCGGGTAAACAACCGCTTGAAACTATGTAGTGCAAGGGCCTGCCCGATTGCATACAAATTGAAAATGTTTAAAAGTGGTTGTATACCCCTTTAGCAAATTTTTACCTAGAGGTAAGCCTATAATCAGGCTTACCTGTAGGTAAAATGAACATCCCCTAAACCTGTATGGTTTAGGAGATATTCACCTTGCATGCAGCCGGTGACGTCAGCGGCGCATGCGCTCTAAATGTCCGGCGATTGCTGCCGGACCTAGCCGCTACGGAGGATTCCCGCAAACATACGTCATCGCGGCTCCGACCACTCACAGTGTCGGAGCCATGAACCCGGAAGACACACCGATGGGAAAATGTCCGTTCCCTCGGCGGTGACCGGGATGCCATGCCGGCGCTTTGATCTAAGGTAAGTATTTCATAATGAGCTAGTATGCGGCATAAATTCCCTTTGCAAGCCAAAATTCTCCCCAAAGAAAATTCCCCTCTTTTCCAGTACTCTTGCCAGCTTATAGGTAGGCACATTAAGCCTTTGCCTTACAGGTTTATATATATATATATATATATATATATATATATATATATATTGATTGTATTATTTTTTTTGTGGGTATACAACCATTTTAAGTTTATTATTATTATTTTAATATAGTTTTGGTGAAATCTAAAGGATAATTGTTCAAGGATATTGTACAGTATATTGTATGGCCAGCCTTATTCCATTGCCCTACCCTCTCCATCCTGCAGGTGGCAGGATATACTGAGTGTTGGATGCACCGCCCCCGGAAACTGACAAACAAGCATTTGGCTTCATTCCTTACCTAGCATTCTCGCAGCTCAGCGCTCTGCTAGAGTGAAACAGAGCAGACAGCGCATGCATAGGTAGGAAATTAAGCCAAATGCTCATTTGTGAGTTTTCAGAGCAGATGATCCATAGGACGTCAGTGACGGGACAAGGTTATCTAGCGCTCCAGGGCAAAGATGCCAATCAGTGCCCCACTCCCCAAAATGTATGACCATTTTGTGTCAGCAAAAATTCCCTCCCATCTCTCTAAAAAAATGTGAGCACTAATCTTATGATTACCCCCACACATAAATTCCCTTTGCAAGCCCAAATTCTCCCCAAACAAAATTCCCCTCTTTTCCAGTACTCTTGCCAACTTGTAGGTAGGCACTCTCTATGCAGCACTCCCCCCCCCCCCACCTCACATGATACCACAGTGCCCAGGGCAGCTTCTCCTCCTGCCCACCCCTTGTCCTGGCCCTGTAGGTAGTGCTCTGTTGAATAAGTAGCTTAAAAATTAAGCATTATTTTATTAAACATGTTTCGTCGACCTGACTTCATCTGGAGAGTGTATATCCTGCCACCTGCAGGATGGAGAGGGGAGGGCAATGGAATAAGCAGCTTAAAAAATAAGCATTATTTTATTACATTGCCCTCCCCTCTCCATCTTCCAGGTGGCAGGATATACCAAGCATTGGATGTGCCACCTCTGGAAACTCACAAACAAGTTTTACTTTTTCACACATGTGCAGCTCTGCTAGAATGAAACTGAGTACACTGCGCATGCATAGGTAGGGAATGAAGCAATGTGCTTGTTTGTGAGTTTCCAGAGCCGCGCATCTATATGCAGTTTTAGGCTGCTTATTCCATTGCTGTCCTCTCCCCATCATGCAGGTAGCATGACATTGACAAACAGAGTGTTGAATGCGTGGGAACTCATGAACAAGCACTGCTTTGCTTCTAACCCATGCATGCGCAGTCTGCTCTTTCTCACAGCTCAGAATTCTGCTTGAGTGAAAGAGAGTGGGATGTGCATGCATGGGTATGTAAAATAACTGAGCACTTGTTTGTGAGTTCTTAGGAGTGTAAGTCCAACACTCTGTCCTGCAAGTGGCACGATGTACTGAGAGTGGAGGGCAATAGAATAAGTGATGCCTCTTGATAACATCAAGGCATCAAAACGCACCTGTTTGAGCAGGAAGTGACGCGGTTGTACACCCTGGGAAGGAGCAGGATGAGACCACTCGAGACAAAAATATAAGGAGCAGGTACCCCGGCATCCCCGATGAGATTAATAATGCGAATGTACCATAGTGTAAGGCATAGGCATGTTTTTGGCAAAAGTCATTAAAGGTGAACTAAACCTTTAAATTTCGAATTCTTGGTATTTTACAGCCAGCCATACCTGTACCCAAGTTGTTCAATCTATTAACTTGGATACAGCCTGCTCCTACATGTTTCAAATCTCATGAATCTCAGCTGGTCCCTGCTAAACCGGCCTAGAATAGAACAGTCTATGTTCGGCTTTAGTCCAATCCAAGTTGTTACTCTGCTGAAAGAAAATGGACTCTAGCAAAATTAGAGGGACAATCTTGCCAGCCACAGACAAACCAACATCTTCCCAAGATTGATGGTCTGATTGTAGGGCCAGAACGTACCTCTGCTTTTTGTGTGAGTGGTTGATGGTTCAATGAGCTGACAAGGTGCCTATACTAAATGAAAAACCCACGCAGTGTTATAAGCCTTGCCAGAGTTTTCCATTGACAGACTACAGAACAATTCCTTTTCTCACTATTGGCTAGATTCAGAGAGATGGCCGCAACTTTGCGGCGGCGTAGCTTAGCGTGTTTAGGCTACACCGCCGTAAGTTAGCGAGGCAAGTACTTGATTCTCAAAGTACTTGCCTGCTAAGTTACGGCGGCGTAGCCTAAAGCGAGCGGGCGTAAGGGCGCCTAATTCAAATTTGTCTGAGGGGGCGTGTTTTATGATAATGAGGCTTGACCCAACGTGATTGACGTTTTTTTTAACTGCGCATGCGCCAGGCGCCTACATTTCCCAGTGTGCATTGCGGCTAAGTCCGCCGCATGGGCCTATTGATTTCGACGTGGACGTAAACTACGTAAATCCCTATTCACGGACGACTTGCGCAAATGACGTAAAAATTTCGAATTTCGACGCGGGAACGGCGGCCATACTTAACATTACTATTCCATCTATTTGATGGAATAACTTTAGGCCTGTAATGCGTTACGTAAACGGCGTAAATGTACTGCGGCGGCCGGGCGTACGTTCGTGAATAGGCGTATCTACTGATTAACATATTCTACGCCGACCGCAATGGAAGCGCCACCTAGCAGCCAGCCTCAATATTGCAACCTAAGATAGGACGGCGCAAGTCGTCCTATCTTAGATATGTTTAAGCGTATCTCTGTTTGAGAATACACTTAAACATAGGTCGGCGCAGATTCTGAGTTAGGTCGGCGTATCTACTGATACGCTGGCCTAACTCTTTCTGAATCTGGCTATATTATGTCTATAACGTAAGGGGTGTGCTCTGTAGTCCAGCAGGCATGGCTTATAGCACTGCTTAGGATTTTAGTGCAGCAGCAGTAGAGGAGTCAGCTTGAACAAGAACTTAGATTTGTGTCAGGATAAACAGGTATTTTATGTACTTGGAGTGATTTTAAAGAGACCAAACATAGGGAAATATATGTGGTACATCTCTGTAATATACATAAGTTTTTTTTTTCTTTTGCCCAGACATGCACTTTAATTTGAATACTCCTCTGAGACTCTAGTGATTAAACAAATTTAAATACAATTTTGTGTCTTTTTAAAAAGCAACAGAGTCAATTCCTGTGCTGATGCCTATGCCCATGCAACCACTTTACAGTCACTTACCGCTCTTCTGGCCTCCAGCTCAGTGCAAGACTCCCTCTCAGGCCGCAGAGGATCACAGTGAATTAACATCCACTGGAGGTCAAACTGTTTCAGAAAATAAATTGTGTCAGGCGGACTTGTTATTTTTATGTTTTTTGCACAGAACAAGCAGCGATGGTAGGATGCACATCACACGTCTTAACTGTTCAGCTACTGTACTTAGGCTATGTCATAAGTCAGAACAGAGCAAAACATTGTTATGATACAAAGCTAACAATCTAAGCAATATGTACAACTTTATCAAATCTTCTTTGTGTGAAAGTTTGTCGAGATCATGGCTTTTCGTGCATTGCCTGCTGTGTTTCCTATTAAGACATTGTTTTAATCAAAGAGCATTGAGTGAGGGGTCTGTTTATTTAGTACACAATATACAGACAGCCAAGTCTTGTAAGTGCAATATGGAGGCTTTTGATTAGCTTAACAAACTGAAATTTGTATTCTCATACACTTTAAGTTTAGACATGCAAATTATCACAGTCAATACGTTTGAAAAACTAACAGTAAATAAGCTGAGCAAACAATTGATGTACCATTTAACATGGAGTACTGTACATACAAAATATATTTTGTATCTCATAGTATTTACCAGCAGACTAGAAATAAATCGCAGCTGAAAAATAATCCAGCAGTAGTTCAGAACTGTCCGTCAATAGGGAGGTCAAATATTTGACCTTCGAATGGGAACATAAGGTTGCTGTGTTTGAAAATATTGGGGATGATTACCGTATTTTCGCCTTATAAGACGCACCTTTTCTTCCCCAAAACTGGGGGGGGAAAAGTTGGTGCATCTTATACGACGAATATATCTTTTTTTGACTCACCGATCCGACCGATCCGATCCGTGGAGCGCACTGCCGCCGCGGTCTTAGGAAAGGCCGCGGCTTTGGCCTAGCTCCGGAGCGGTCGGCCATCTTGGTACAGATCTCGCGTGGGATCTTCTATTCCTACCAGAGCGATCTGCAACAGTGAGTTGGGGGCAATGTTACTGGCTATTATGTGGGGGCAATGTTACTGGCTATTATTATGTGGGGGCAATGTTACTGGCTATTATTATGTGGGGGCACTGTTACTGGCTATAATGTGGGGGCAATGTTACTGGCTATTATTATTTGGGGGCACTGTTACTGGCTATTATTATGTGGGGGCACTGTTACTGGCTATAATGTGGGGGCAATGTTACTGGCTATTATTATTTGGGGGCACTGTTACTGGCTATTATTATGTGGGGGCAATGTTACTGACTATTTTTATGTGGGGGCAATGTTACTGGGTATTACTAATGTGGGGGCAATGTTACTGGCTATTACTAATGTGGGGTTGGTGTGATGGTGATGACGAGTGGGGGGCAAATATTTTACTACAGTATTTGGTTCAGAATCCTTTTTTTCTAGATTTTCCCCCTTTAAAATTGGGTGCGTCTTATATGCCAGAGCGTGTTATACGGCGAAAAATACGTTACCTTGAAAACTGCAACTTCCCTTGCAAAGTGAAGAGCATATTTGCTTTTCGTAAATAAACCCAACTGGATATACATATATATTGAGATACAGTCTGCCTAAACCTCAAAGTAACCTTTTCTTTAAGGAGTCTATCATTACTGAGATTCTTCTAATACTAGTTTCCTGGCTATTATACTGACCTTCAGGGCCAGATTAACATGGGTGCTATTGGAGCTGCAGCTCCAGGCCCCGACTTTAATGGAGTCCCAGCAGTCCAAAAAGAACAGGCCGTGAACAGAAAGCAATGCGCCAACAGGAAGAGATCTTCCCTGACTGGCCCTGCATTCCCCACACACAGCGTGGGCCAGGTGGTAGGATTAATAATGAACACCGGTCAGCAAGGCCAGGAAAGGGGAAGGGTGGCAGAATGGGCACCTACATTGGGCACTTGGAGGGGCAGCCAACTAGGCAGTGCCTCCCCTCAACCAACTCCTCACTGAGACAAGTGACTGCAGTGTCACTCCTGTCAGAAGGAGCCGATAGCTGCTGCTGGAGGGAGGAATCAGTTTTCTCCTCACTCCAGTCTGCATGGGGTGCAAAAGAGCTGGCGCTGAGACAGAGAACTGTCCCCAGTCTCAGTGTGGCACTGCTGAGGAAAGAAGGCAGACTGTGTCCTTCTTCCCCTCTCTCTCTGTCCAGCCATGCGACATGTCACATGACAGAGGAAGGAGACACTGTGAGTAGCGATCTGACAGTACAAGGGGGAAAGAGGGGGGCAACAACTCGGAAGCATGGGGACACATGATGTAAAAAGGGACTCCACTGGGAACACCTGATGTAAAGGGGGACTCTATTGGGCAAACCCGATGTAAAGGGGGACTCGTTTGGGGACCCCTGATGTTAAAGGGTTTTCTACTCAGGACTCCACCTGGTGGGGGGGGCACAATTCACCATCTTTGCCCTGGGTGCTGAATGACCTTGTCCCACCACTGCCGGGCAGGCAGTCCTAATGGAAGCCTCCTATTCGGCTTCCATAGAGTTGTTAGGCCTGTGCAGCTGGGCTCTTCCACCTCACCTCAGGGAAGGAACACCACGCACATAGATGCCGGAACCTGGGGCTTTTGTAGCGATGGACCTATGCATCTGTGCCCTTACACCTCGGGGCGCACGCCAACGCACAGCCCCTACAGAGGCCTGAGAAATCAAATGTCAGGTTTCCCTAGCGTTACACGTGTGTGCCCTTTAAAGTTTAGGCACACACCAGCACAGGCTCTGGGAAACGCAGGAGGGCGGCCAGTAGGAGGAGTGCTGGTATATGTGGTTATTTATCCCTACCATTCCTAAATCTACCTGCTGTCGCCTGTCGGCAATGGAGCAAAGGCAGACTAAACGCCAGCCCCCTGTCTGAAAAAAAAAATAGTAATAATATTTATGATGATAGTACATAGTCCAGACTCCCACAAAGTAAAAATAATTGTATTAAAACTTTTATTTATTAATTAAAGGGGTACCACGAAAAATACATTTGATGGCAATAGGAGATTTGTTATAATATTGTATACCTCTCTTTGCCTTGTATCACTACACTCACAGTACATCAATTATAAATGAAAGTTTGCAGTAAGAGTATATATATAGATAGATAGATAGATAGATAGATAGATAGATAGATAGATAGATAGATAGATAGATAGATAGATAGATAGATATACACACATTTCACTACAACTCAAATAAAATGTAAATTGATATTGCCTCATAATAAATTGATGCACTGTGGGTGAAGTGATATAAGGCAAAGGAGTTTTAATAAATATTTTTTTTCACCGTTAGGACTATTTTCTTGCACGTGATTGGGGTGGATTTTCTAAAAACAGCATTTTTGCTTTCACATAATTGGATGATGGAATTCAGCAGTTTCACTTCATTCTCTGCAAGTGCATTTCCCCCAGCTTAAAGTGTAACTTCCCTTGCCTTTAATAAATCACCCCATTTGAGTCAGGAACAAGTATGTAGATCAGGAAAGTTCTGCATAGGACAACAGGACAGTGGGACAGCCAAGAAGCTGGATCTGCAGATTCAGAAATCAGCAATGGCTGTATCCATATTTTTCTCAGCACAGGCTTTAACTGATTTAGCAAACAAAAATGAAGCCAAGTCTTTAAAAATTCATCCAAAGGAAAAGACTGGCTGGACTCCAAAAAAAGTCAAACGCTGGTAACTTTTCATCTGCACATCATGAACAGAGAGTCCTCACTTGGGACTCCCACTGACGCGTTTCACCAACAAGACTGGGCTTAATTGCAGAGGCAGCTGGTCTTTTCCTTTTAACTTGTGCAGTCTGTGGAGCATAAAATGAGTCCTTGCTGGCATTTAGCATCCAAATTTCCATGAGGGTAAACTGTCCTGGGATTGAAGAGCAGTCCACCTCATATGTTTGCCACCTGAAGTGACTTTTAAAGTAAAAAAAGGTCAATAAAAAAGTATTACATTTACATTATACAAAGTCATATGCATTGTGCTACAACCAGAGATTCTCTGAAATTATATATAGCTGCAAAGTGAAAAATGAGGTTCATCCTCTAATAGCCTTGAGGCTAGGTTCACACTCCTGCGAATTCAAAATCGCGGTAAAATCGCGATTTTTACCGCGATAGATTTCGGCCGCGATTTAAGAGACATCTGTGCAGGGTTCAATGTAAATTGTGGCCCAAAATCGCAAAAAGTAGTACGGGAACTACTTTTTGAAATCGGTGCAGCGCCGCAGATGCGGCGTCGCACTGATTAGGACGGTGCCATTGCCGACAATTGCCGGCAAATGCCGCCGATTTGAGATGCGATTTGACATGTGAAATCGCATCTCAAATCGTACCAAATCGTACCCAGTGTGAACCTGGGCTGAATGGCACAAAAGCTCCAGAGCGTGATTTATTTGCATGAAAATTAGGAAACCAGAAATCACACTCATCAGTGTCTGGATGATGTGATTGCATTATATACTAGAGAACTCAGTCATTGGGACTGCTGTATAAAACTGAAGAGACCAAAAAAGCATAAAAACGCAATTGTTGCCCCATGGTGACTAATAAAAAGTCATTTAACTTTCCCATAATATGAAAAGTCAGACCTATTTGGTTGCCACAAACAATACCCTTTTTTTTGTGCTGACTTATTTTTTGTGTGAGTGCATATTCATTGAACACAAATGAGCCTCATAGGGAAAATGCATCAAATTTGGAAAAAAATATGTACAAATTGCTTATTGTGATGCTGAGAAAGTGACACAATGTCACTCCAGGATGGAAGACCAGGTGAAGATGAAAGCCCTCTCAGTGGGGACAGCATAGTGCTGGAGGGCTTTGTTTTAAGGTAAGTCTCTCATAATGTGCTAGTATGCAATGCATACTAGCACATTATGACATTGCCTTTGACATCTGTAATTGTGGTTTTACTACCACTTTAATGCCCTGTACACACCATCACTTTATGTGATGAAAAAAAACGACACTTTCTGTGAAGTAAAAAATGACGTTTTTGAAACTTCAATTTTCAAAGACGAAGTTGCCTACACACCATCGTTTTCTCACAATGATCTTGCAAAGTGAGGTTACGTTCCACCACGTTTTACCATTGAAGCTTGCTTCATAAGTAGCTTCTGGGCATGCGTGGATGAAAAAACGTCTTAGAAAACGACGTTTTTTGCTACACACGGTCAATTTCTGTGAAGTAAAAAGTGCACTTTTGAAAAACGACACATAAAATTGAAGCATGCTTCAATTTTTTTTGGTCGTTTTTTACAAGACATAAAACAACGTTTTCCCCCACACACAGTCAATTAAAGTGACGTTTTTAAAAACGTCATTTTTTTTCATCACATAAAGTGATGGTGTGTACGCGGCATAAGACTTCAATTATTACACATTTATATATGTTATCAGTACATAGAGGTTGGATGGCACAATCCAAAGCTTTCTCTGTGATGTACTGTCCTTCTCTGAACATTTGGAGAATTAATGGTACATTTACTACCACTCTCCTCTGAAAATGTTGTGGCTCCTCTGAACTCATGATTTGTTATACCATAGTTAGGTCTCAACTTCATAAAACTAAAATGGCGGACAAGAATCTGTGTATTATACCTCTGGTTTTAACATATGAGTCGTATACACTTTAAACTATCCTGTCTTGTTTAGGAGGTTGTAATAAAGGGTATGTTTAGCCAAAAAGTATCCAAAACTAAAATAAGAGTAGGAAAGGGTTGAAACCTTTATTATTATTATTATTATTATTATTATTATTATTTATTTTTTGCTGCAGTCTTTCAGTTGGGTAGATTTCCCTTTAATTTCTGTGCCAGAGATGTAACAAAAGTATGAGAACATCTCTGAAGTGAGAGGAACTGGTGTCCCCACTGAACCATTAAACTTGCCTTTTCTTTTTGATAAGAACTGTACAAATTTGGATTTCTAAAAATCTATCTTTGTGACCACCAAAACAAAAAAAGGGGTCAATTTACTAGCATTACTCATTTGCATTTGTCCAATTCACAAAAAAAAAAAAGATCATGCAGTATTTACCCCCAAAAAAATGTGCCGGTAATTGCCGCATAAATACCGTATTTATCTGCGTATATCGCGCACTATTTTCCCCTTAAAATAAGGGGAAAATCGTGGTGCGCGATATACGCCGATAGCCGCTTCCCGCGCTCAGTTTGAAATCCTGCGCCGACATATACCGAGTGCAGTACACTCGGGTACATTCGGCCAGACTCGGCTTCGCTCGTGCTCACGCATAAACGTCACAGAGCGTGAGCGCGAGCTAAGCCGAGCCTTACAGAATGTACCCAAGTGTACTGCACTCGGTATATGTCGGCGCAGGATTTCAAACTGAGCCGCGGGAAGCAGGGACTCGACGTGAGGCGCACGCTGGAGAAGCCGGGAGGACACCATCGAGGCCGCAGGACGCCGGAAGTAACAAAATCATATAACTTTTTTTTTTACAGGAATTTCGGGGGCAACATTAGGGGTGCGCGATATACGCGGGAGCGCGTTATACCGCGATAAATACAGTAGCTCTTAAGCCCAATTCACAAACGGACCAGAGCATTAAAAAGCATGCGATATTTACCACCAGGGTTTTGCTGGCTGTATCAGATGCAGTATCCCCCAACCTGAGGCAGTTTTTTGACAAATTACTAGTTGCTAAACAGCGGGCGAACAGGAGTGTCAGGACGCCCACTGACACACAGCTCCTTTCTCTATCTGCAAAGTAGAGAGTGTCCTGACTTGCCTGCTCGGCCCCTCCCCCCTCAAGAGGCTTTCTCCACATCAGGGAGAAAGCCTCACATTACTGTGTGGAGTTACAGACAGAAGAACAGGAAGTGAGGATTTCTCAGAAGAAATAAGGACATTTAAAAGAAAAATGGAAGGATGAGGTAAGTGAAGGACTGCACTGACGTAAAGGAAGCTATTTAGGGGGAAAAAATTCCGTTACAACTGCTGGACAGAGCTGATTGGCCCTGTGCCAAAGGGTCAGGGGGTCCTTCAGCCTCATATGACAGTCAGACAATCACATGCACCATCAGAAGAAAAAATAAACTCTAGCAATACACACCAATACACACCAAATCAAGCAAGTGCAGAGTGCCCCCAAAGCTCTGTTTTATCAGGAGATATATTGGGGACTGTGGAAGGAGGGGAGGATCAAACAGACTTTTTACCCCTTAGGCTCCACAGTGAGTATAACAAGCATGCTTTACTGCATATACAGACTGTTCATATTTAAAGTGTTACTAAACCCACAACAGTAAAATCAAAGCATATCCTTCTATAGCTCTATAGTGTGTACTTCTCTCAATTAATGTCTGACATTTACAAACACTTCAAGTTATTTTTTATGTTCCCAATTCCCCCCCCCCCCCCTTGTGATCCTCCCAGTTACTGTCTCAAAGTTTATCCACTCCACTGGAGTAATGGAGACACTTTTGGACAGCAGCATTGTCAATCAGGGGGAGAGGGTAGATGCCTTAGCAGAGTGACTAACAAATTAAACCCAAACTTCAGCTAACACTTTTTTAAGCCGTTATAACAACAGTTTTTTTTGTGGGATAAAGGTTTTACATACATGAATAAAAACTGACCAATCTCTGCATTCCTATTAATAATTGTTTGTGTCTCCACTTTCCAACTGCTACTTTTGCTGGACAGCTTGGTCTGTTAAAGGAAAACTGTGAAGTTAAAAAAACACATATACCTCCATGCTGCAGCATCACTGTGATGCTGTAGTTGTCCCACGCGGGCTCTAAGGCCAATAAACTGAGCGATCACGTGACAGCTGATCGCTTGGTTCTCGGTCTGCCCAGAGCAGAGAGCAGTGACTAGTTACTGCTCTCTGCTCTGCTCCTCCAGTACTCACTGAAGTGCCAGTCTAGAGAAGGGACGGGAGCTGCTGGTTCTGGTTCTGGCTCTCAGCGGCTGGCTGGCTGGCAATCACATAGCTCCTAATTTTTTGAGATGGGAATAAGGAACACCTATTAGCAAACAAATGTAGGCATATGACACACACACCCTGCCACACCCCCTTAACTGCTTGCCGCCCAGCCAATGACAGAGAGGCGGTGTGGCTCTCGTTCTGGGGTACCGTGCTGTGTTGCTTGGACATGGCGTGACGCCTATCTCTGTAAAGAGCCTCAGCCGCTACGTCCAATCACAGCCAATCACATGTAAACACAGAAATGCTGGTAATCAGCTCTCCTTGCCTTACACTGACAGAGTGTGTGGCGAAGAGAGCCAATCAGTGGCATCTCCTCGCAGAGAACATTGAGACATGTAATCAGGGCACTGATCATCAGTGCCCTGATTGCTGACACTGGTGGCACTTTATTAGAATCAGTGCCCACACGTGCCACCAATCAGTGCTCATTAGTGATGACAGTCTGTGCTGGCTATCAGTGATGAGCATCAATGCCTATCATTGCTGCCCATCAGTGCCACCCATCAGTGGCTATCAGTGCTGCCTATCCGTGCCGCCAATACATGCTAACCAGTGCCGCCTAACAGTTCCCATCAGTGCCACGTATCAGTGCCCACCAGTGCCACCCATCAGTGCAGCCTATCAGTGTTCATCAGTGCTACATATCAGTGCCCATAAGTGCAGCCAGGGGCGGACTGACAACTCATGGGGCCCCCGGGCAATAGAAGATTATGGGGCCCCTGGGCTTACAGATGGCCACCATGCCAGGAGGCAGTGCAGAGGCGGGGCACCTAAAATCGTGGGATTTTCACATCAAAAGCATGTCGGTTTCGGACATATCAGGGACAGATCTAAAAAAAACATAGATTTTTACATACTGTCCCTGGTTTTACTGAGCCTGGCAACCCTGATGGGGCCCCCTAGTGGCAGTGCCCGAGTGACTCAATGGTCAGTCCGCCCCTGAGTGCAGCATGTTAGTGCCTCCTCATCAGTGCCACCTAATCAGTGCCCATAGGTGCCACCTCATTAGTGCCCATCACTGCAGTCTATCAGTGCCACCTCATCAGCGCACATCAGTGACGGAGAAAAATTCCTTATTTTCAAAACTTACTGACAGACACGAAAGACAAGAAAAACTTTTTAAAAAATGTTGGTCTTTTTTTTTTTATTAAACAAAAAACAGCATTGATTAAATACCACCAAAAGAAAGCTCTATTTGTGTAAAGAAAATTTTAAAAATGTCACATGGTTACAGTGTAGCATGACCGCGCAATTGTCCTTGCTGAAGCTGAAAATTTCCCCTAGGCAAAACGGGGGTAAAAGTGCCCAGTAGGCAAGTGGTTAAAGGAGAATTAAAATATATATATATATATATATAATATTAGCAGTGGTAAAAAAAAAAAAAAAACACTTGTGGGTTTAGCTATTACATTACACTGGCTTTTGAAATGTACAGTACAAATGCGGCAATTTAGAAATCAGATAAAAGGTTTAGCACTGCAAACACTGTTTAAATAAGATTATATAGTTGTATTTACAATTTACTATTTGAGCAGACCAAAATGAGGGACAAATGACGAGGAAAGAGGGACAGAGGGACTTTGTTCCAAATCTGGGACAGTAGGTGGAAATGGGGGACAGTTGGGAGCTTTGCCATCGGGTATCCAGATGGATCCTGATAATATTGTTGGAATCCTTCCAGAACCTAGAGTGGCTCTGCCACGTCAGCTGATAGCAGGAAGTATCTGACTCTGCGTCAGTTCAGAGAGCACTCCTCTGACCCACAAGAGAAGTATATCCAAAAAACACAAAATAGTAAAGTAAAGCCAATAAAGAAAAAAAAAAACATAACAGATCTCCAGGTAAAAATAAAGAAAAAACTCTATAAAAAGAAACAAATGCAGCCACTACATCTAAAAACTGTTACGTTGCAATATAACAGGTTTCTGTTTCGAGGTTTATTACCACTTTAATAACTCCAAGCTGTGTCACAATACACTCATTCTAGCCTGATAATAAAATGTTACCCTTGAGAAGGATTACATATATGGCAGTCTATATACAGGCAACCCTCTTCAATGTATAGGGCTGTATTTACATTGCGTGCAAATGGAATGAGCTGAAAAACTACGAGTACACAAGGGTCTCTCTATGACTGACTACTACGGTCCTGTGAAATGTTTCACTACCGTGAGATATGTAGCTTGGCCTCCATAATGTAACCTATGATGAGGAGCTAAAGTCTCTTGCAACTGCCTGCTGTACGTTAACTGCTATGGGAAATAATGAATTCCTTTCATACATAAATGATCATTGCTATGGAAACTGGAAGACAGAACACACTGCAGCTGGAAATGGCATGCACATTATTTCTGCAGAGAACAGAATGCTGGAGAAAAATACATTTATGCGACCAGACAGACTCATTTTGCAAAATCATGGTCATTAAACTGAGCCTTTGCTGCCCTCTGTGTGCATGATGGTTATTCGTATCTCCACATCGAAAATCAGCAAGGCAACATAATGAGCTGCTCTGCCACTGCTCAGCTTGCGATGGCTCCATGCTCCATTGGTTCTCACTTGGGCTAACCTAATTGACATTTACAAATTCAGCCTCTCATGGTAGTTTGAGGAGAGAAAAGTTATGCTTTCAAATATTATGTAGATTACTTTGTTGAAACAAAGATCAGTCGGAGGATCTTTCACATTTATTTATTATATTAAGCCTCGGTGAGCCAGGCATAGTACTCTTACGTTTTCTTTCCCTAGGGCTATGTGTAAATGCTATAGCCAGGAGGATGGCTTATGCTAATAGTAAAAAATAATGTTTTAGAGTTGTCAGACTCCCCTTTTCTGATGTGCCTTAAAGAAGAACCCCAGGTAAAAAAAATCACCTACACAGGTTACAGCTCATTTTTGTTGTATTTTTACTTTTGGTCTAGATTCTGAAAACCGCAATGTGAAAGATGGAAACATTCAGCTGTGTAAATTTACTACTGCAATATCATGGGACAACATTCATGCACCAGCAGGGATGGACTGGCCATTGGGACTACAGGGAGTTTCCCGGTGGGCCGATGGCTCCGTGCGCCAGCTTCAGTGACAGCGGACCGCTGCCCCCCTCCGCTCCTCTGTCTCTCCCTTCCTGCAGCGCTCACCTGGGGGGAACAGAGAAGCAGGGGGAGGACCAGAGGAGCAGGAGGGACGACAGAGGAGCATGGGGGAGGGGACAGACAGTAGACTCAACAGCTATGGCCTAGGAGTTTCTCACTTCTGCCGAATCTTTTCCCATAAGGGAGAGCACCGAACTGATTCCTTGCCCCGGGTGAAATAATGTCTAGCTTCACCACTAGTACAAGAGTACCAGTACCAGCCGTTCTACTCTAATAAAGTAGAAAGGCTAGTGGCTAGTGAAGGGGGAGAGGGGGCTTGGGTGGCCTGGGGGGGAGTTGTCCAGCCGCCATGGGAGAGACATGTCAAAGTGGGCCAGTCTGGATGAAGTCCAGGGCCAAATTTTTGTCCCAGTCCAGCCCTGTGCACCAGTGTGCACAGTCTTGTCAATCGACACACAGAACATCTTAAAAACTCACTTGAAAATAACTTAGGCTAACACAATTCCTTTACTATTTCATGTACAGGACATACCCAAACCGATTAAGTTATAATCCATGGAACTGTGTCTTGTTTAAAGTGGTTGTAAACCCTTACATATACTGAGCGGAAGTAACTGGCCTCAGGTGATACACAAAGATGGAACAAATCCTTCTACATAAGTTGTACCTGTCTATCTACAGTCTACTCTTCTCCACATCCATTCAAAGTCCCGAATTTATAAGTGTATCACCCTCCTAGGTAGGTGCTAGGTATTAGATAGGTTAGCTTTGATAGGTAAATTTAGTTGCCACACTGTAGGCAGTATGGATAATTTGTGTTACACAAAAGCATATTCTGGCTAACTGCAATCAGTTCAGCTACAATCTGCTAGTGAGGTCTGATCTGTGTGCTCTGTTGCTGCCAGTTTGTATAAGCTTCCTCCTAATCCAGAAGACTGGAGAAGTTTCTGGATGATAGGTGTGAAGCTATGCAGATGGTGGCATGAATATGGATACAGCCCTGGCCTATCCCAGAGAGGCAGACTCTGACGGCAGACTATGAGAGAGTGGGTAACCGCTCAAAGAGAACCAGGTAATCTAATTCCTGTGGTCCGAGCCAAGGGTGCAGGCAGTGCAATCAAAATGCAGGTTAGGATGAAGGAAAAAAGCTGGGACAGCCACACTCCGAAAAAACTCCTCCTTTAATTAAAAATCACAAAATACATGCCACAGCAAAAAACAGCACAACAAAAGAAAAGCTGACGTTTCGCACTATGCCTTAGTGCTTCTTCATAGCTAGCTATGAAGAAGCACTAAGGCATAGTGCGAAACGTCAGCTTTTCTTTTGTTGTGCTGTTTTTTGCTGTGGCATGTATTTTGTGATTTTTAATTAAAGGAGGAGTTTTTTTGGAGTGCGGCTGATCCAGCTTTTTTCCTTCATCCTAATCTGACGGCAGACTAGGTGACTGTATTTATTCTTAGACTGCTCTCCCTAGGCACAAACTGCAGGAGTCCAGAGTGCCCTCCTCAGAGCCCACAAAGATCTGAGACTTGTCCCAGAGTGGAGGAGGCCTCTGACCTGAGGGGAGGAATGCAGAGACCCAGGTGCTTCTGTAGAAGCTGACTGAGGGGGCTGCCTGCCATAGATCTGTCTGGTTTCACTGGAGGGAATTTCTTAAAAAAGTGGATGGTGGCATCTATCTGTACTTGGTCCTTGTGAGTACAGTCATTACTGGATCATGTAGACCTTGTGCTCTAGCTACCTCTCTGGTGCTTAGTATAGTCAGCTGTGGGTCTACTTAAAGGGGACACCGGCCGGTGGTCCTGAACAGCTTTGTCTAGATATTGTCCACTAAGAAAAAGGGACTGTGCTGTATTACTTTCTACGTTATAGCAAGAAAGGAATAGGTTTTTTTATGTTCTTTCCTTGGATTATTTCACAACTACCCTTTTCTCGAAAATAAAAACAAGAAAAACAACATCTCCTAGACTGGTCATTGAATAAACAAGCAGAAGTGTGAACCTGGCTGTGGAAAATAATGTGTGCCTGGCTATGGGGCTGAAGGTTGAGAAGGCCTGGGAAAAATTCCTGCAGCTCCTATGGGATTAGCACTACATGAGCTTGTGTGAGAGTTCAGCTCTCTGCCCCCTTTTTTATGAAGTTACACTCTGCAGAGCTAATGAGGAGAGCACTGAGAGCTGATTGGAGGAAAGGAACATACCCCCCTTCACAAAGCACACAGCAACAGAGCTGAGGGTGTCATTCAGCTGGAGGCCCCTACCCTGTCACCATTTTCCTCTTGGTGTCAGGACAAATTGCTATCAGCATGTATCATTTCTGACAAAGGAAGGAAGCAGCAGACAGAAATTACACTTTGTGCTCTTGAGACACGTACATACTACAGAGAGATATGCTTTGTTCATATTTCATGTCTCCGGTTTACAACCACTTTGGAGACATCACTTGATATGTAAAGACTGTGCATGGTGTGACCATCAGTTGCAAACACAAACTATTAATATTTTGGAAAATCACTATGATCATGTCGTTTTTTTATGTAATTTTCTCTGTAGAAAAGAAAATTATAACTTTTTCACTGAACATCACCTGAGTCATGGATAAAAAAAATGTGTGATGATCCAAACAAGCACATAACATGCAGACCTTTCACTTGGGGGAGACCAGTTCTTATAACCTCAGCTATATAGGTACCTCATATATCAACAATTCAGCATAGCTGAGCCAGATCTTGAGACTTTTGAGAAATTCTATGTCTAACAATGAAGCTACATAAATGATGAGGTTATATTTCAATTACAATTAATTTAACAGAAAGGCTGGTGTTTTCTGTTCTAGTAGGTCTGATCATGGATTTAATCTGTAAATTGGCTAAAAGGTGCAAGAGGCATCTTGGATAAGCAAGTGAGGATGGACACGGTACAAAAATCTGGCAAAATCAGTATGCAATTTGACACTAAAGTTAAAGTCCTGCTCCTGACAAAACCTTTTTTTTAGTTCTGAATAGAGCCGAAAAGGGAAAAAAAACTCTATCAAGTTTTTATGCTGCTTCTGTCCAGGTTAAGCTGATTTACCAACACTATGGGGTTTATTTACTAAAACTGGAAACTTGAAAATCTGATGCGCCTGTGCAGTGTAGCCAACCTGTTTCTAACTTCAGCTCAGTTAGGCCCCGTACACACGAGAGGATCCATCCGCTGAAAAATCTCAGCGGATCGGTTTCAGCGGATAGATCCCCTGGTGTGTACGTTCCAGCGGATATTTATCCGCGGATATTTCCGAATTCCAGCAGATAAAAATTTGTAGACATGTCTACAAATCTATCCGCTGGAATCGGCTCCAGCGGATCGATCCGGTGGTCTGTACAGACTCACCGGATCGATTCGTCCGAACCCATCCCTCGCATGTGTCGTAATGATTCGACGCATGCGTGGATATCCTTATATGACAGCGTCGCGCACGTCGCCGCGTCATCATCGCAGCGACGGCGCGACAAGTCACCGCGATGGGAATTCGGCGCGGATTTCAATCCGATGGTGTGTACACTCCATCGAATTAAAATCCGCAGAGGATTTATCCGCGGATACGGTCCGGCGGACCGTATCCGCGGATAAATCCTATCGTCTGTACCAGGCCTTAAGGCCCCTTTCACATGTGCGGACCGTATGTCCGCTTTTTTATCCATCTGTTTGCGGATGAAAAAGGGACATACATTGGTCCCTATGTGATTGCGGGTGTCAGCAGATAAACATCCGCTGACACCCGTAATCACCCGCCTCCGCAAAGGTCAGATTTTGCGGACGGAAGAAAACCCTATTTTTTCTTCCGTCTGCAGATCGGATCGGATGAACACAGACACACAGGCCGTGTTCATCCGATCCCCCATTGGGGAGAGTGGAGAAAAGACAGGGCGGTCCCTGCACAGTGTGCGGGGACCGCCCTGTCAGCCGTCTTAGGGTCTCTGTTTCAGCTGGACTGTGCTGTGGGTCCATTCTGTTGTTCCTGGGGTGCTATACCACCCCGGGGAGACAGGTGGCGCCAGTGGAGTTCAGGCTGGGGTGTCTCTTGCCAGCAGCCAATCGGGAGGGAGTTTCTCTTGCAGGGCATGCTGGGAGAGGGTACTTCTGGAGCAGACGCCATTCGGGCGGGGTTCTTTTCCTGAGGTGGCACCCACCTTTAGGGTGACCATTCATCACTGCCACGTGGTGTTCCTGGTTTCGGGACCATGTTGGCCCGGAACATTTAAAGCTGTGGCGGGGCCCTAGTATTCGACTGGGTCCCCAATTCTGAGAAGATCCCAAGCAAGATAGCTGTTCGGTGGGGAGTCCGCCTGAGGAGAGCCAAGAGAGGCTGGCGATCCAACAGGGCCTAGACAATCCATCGGGGATCAAGGTAATAGGACACTGAAAGGTTGGATGTCAGCAACCTGTCAGTCGGTGACCTGATTGAAAATACTACCTGAAGGCGATTCTAACACAAATTCTACCAAGGAGGATTGTCCCTATGATCTAAGTTCTAGGGAGGGTCTGTGGCAGAGATCTTTTCCCTCAAAGTTCCGAGTGATACTCTGGCTGCCAGGTCGGTGTGAGAGGCCTGTCCAGGTACACTATACCCACTCCGGCTGGAGTGGCGACGAAAGTAAAGTATCGCTGGAAGCAGGATTGTTTCAGTATCGTTAAGCCTGATCTCCTTATCCATCTTTGCTATCTGCCTCAAGTTTTACTGTTTACCGTGTTGGGTAAAATAAAAGCACAAGAAAAGACAACTGCTGTGTGGACATTCCATTGTTTGGCTCTCATCAACTACCCTAGACGGCGGAATCATAAAGGTAACAGCCACCCAATCTATAACCAGCGGCTCCTTCGGGGGTGAGTGCTACAGTGGAATGGGGTTAGAACAATGTTCTAGTATTTATTGCCTCTGTGTCTTCCTGTCCTAGTGACATGTGCTCCTTCTCGTTTCTTTTCCTGGTCTCCTTGGGGCAATAAGCTTGGTATATCAAGGACACAGAACCAAAAAAAAAAATATGACTCTCACGGAATCTGTTAAATATTTTAAAAAGATTTGGGAAACTTTGGCCAGTCACACTGTTTATATTTTAGTTATAAGATGTGGGTAATTAGTTTGGGTATAGTTGAGCTTTAAATAAAATGCATTAGCATGTTTTAGGCATTCCAACATTCCCATCATACTGCCAAAAAATGCTTAGAGTAGCCAGGGGCCTAAACTGCTATTTGTCAGTGGAATGGTTACCCCAACTGCAAAATACCTGGATAAATATATTTTGCGGGCCAACCTAATTTACATTTTCTGTCAGACATAGATCAGGTAGCATTTAAGCCTGGTCTTTTAACCTGCCATATGCATTGAGATTATTTGCCAAGTGCATTGGAATATCTGTTATATCCATTTGTGATACAGTTACTAGGGCTACAAAATGATATCTTGGCTTAAGCAATGCTTTCTAATTGCTGAATAAATCATTATGCTTGGTAATCTCTGTGATTGACGCTGGGGACTTTTGTGGCAGGAGTGCTGTCATAGTTCACTTTGTAATCACTACACTACGCATCTATTGCTATGGAAGCTACTGTCAGCCTAATAATGAATTGTCAGTACAAACCTTGTTAAACCTAAAATAACTGATAGCACAGTACATTAAACCATCATTATCTGAAAAGCATGTGTAAATATAATGTTTGAAGTGTCAGTTCATAGATAAATACCACACATATTTAGGTATATCAAAACCCGATAACTAACACTATCCCATGTAAGCCATAGCATTTAAATGTCATTTCAAAAATACTGTAAAATTGTTTTTAATCTGCAGCTTTCATTAGACATATACCCGGTGATTTTGCACTGAAGGTTCTTTAAGCATGTCCTGTTGTGCTCCTGCTTTATTATTCTGTTATGTGCTGCCCAGATAAAGACTACACAACGCATTAGGAAGGAATGCTTATCAATGTCAATAACAGCAATAGGAATGAGCTCGGATCCTAGCTCGAAACACCTGAGCAATCTCACCAGGAAGCTGACAATCAAAAGTGGCCCATTCAGAGCTCCTTTTTTGTGTGCAGCTGCAGGATAGGGAATCCTTGAGCTGCTAATGTTTGGCCCAGTAAAGTGACAGCTTCCTGGCAGGATCACTCAGTTGAGTTCCTCCAACTAGAATCCAAACACGCCTGAATGCTGGTGTAGCCAGGTGCTGACAAGTGGTTCTCAATCTCATGAAATGCTTCACAACTACTAGCAATTGACAGCTGCACATTTCCAAACATGCCTGTCCACCATTTCTCCCTATACATCACAACATCTGCACAAGAATTCAAATTAAAAAGGTTTGCAGTTTTTGGATGATGCCTGTCTGTTGATCTACTCTAAATATTCTTAACTTACCCAAATAATTCAAAAAAGTTAATAGGTAGGTGCATATACAGAGAATGAATAAGGTGTTCACAAGATATAATATTATGCATTACTATCAGTGGTAATGGGGTTGCCCATGAATGGAAAGATATCTGCCCATCCTCAAACAATTGGTATCACTCTTCCTCTTAATTTAGCTGACTGTATAAAGTGGCATCTAAATGAAGAAACTGTCACCTATAGATCACAAAATTTGTTCAATATTACTTCCAATTACTAAAAGTAGTTGCACATGTAGCACTCACTCCCTAAAAGGCTCGCTGATCTGGTCCCAAGGTTCTTTCCCCAGTAGGTGCTCTAGCAGCCAGACACACGGTCTCTGTCACTCGCCCAGCTCAATAATTAGTCTAGGGGTGTTCTTTTACTTACTTTATTGAAAACGTTCACTTCCACTTTAATGTTGCTGGAGCATCCCACAGTTACCCTGAGTCCATCCAAGTAAACTCAAAGGCATAGTTTGTACCCATAGGCAGTGGTGTCACTAGGGGATAGCTACTGGGGTAATAACCCCCTGAATCTGGGGCTCATAGCTCAAAGTCCTTAGAGCAGGGTTCAGCAACCCGTGGCCCACCACCGATGAATGCGGGCACCTGGCCTGCGGACATTCCCACCGCTGTCCTCTTCATTGGACAGCGGCAAGCGGCCACTATCACAGGGCTGGATGGGGACGGGAACTGCAGGAGTTAACTTTTTACATTAAATAGCAGGTGATTGGTTGCTAGGATCGCCCGGCAACAATCACCAGCTTGGTAATGTGAAAAGTTAACTTCAGTAGTTCTGGCCCACATCCAGCCCTGTGATGTCGATTTCTGCTGCTCTTATTGCTGTACACCTGTATAAGGTAAGAGTTCTACCTACACAGTGTGTGTTTGTGGGGTGCAAGGGACTGAGGGCACTACAGTGTGGGGGGGGGTGTATAAAAAAGTGTGGGAACTCCCACCCAAGATCCACTCCCCCACCAAAAAAAAAAATGATACGTTCATATGCATAATTACTAAACCGCATGTTTGTTTGTTTGTTTTTTCGAAAAAAGAAGCAAGTTCTTTCTAAATCCCATGATAACTCGCAGCAGACCTCCGCAATGTCTCCTGGGAACAATGACAAAAGCATTTTTGTTTTTGGGTTTAATAGCACTTTGATCAGTGACCGTTCATGTTTGGGAGAATGCACTATTAGCCACATTGTTCTAGGGCAGGAAAAAATGGCACATATGTTGGAATGCTTACAATGATTTCTCCAGTTACTCCAGGTGTCTTTAACAGGAAAGATTTGCAGAGTGAGCACAAATAATTGCAGAAGTTAACCAAATCATTACTCAATAGGGGTACTGATTTGTTTAAAATTCGAAGCATACCTAAGCCAATTATATTTCTGTTATGTCATGCTGTTGAGAATAATTGTGCATAACATTTCTATGTTTGCAGAATATGTCACCTAGAAAATTGAATTTGCACATGCAAACATTAATTAACCCCATGTTGAGTCTCTACTACATACAAAGTACCCATGCCCCTGTTTCAAATGTGTCTCACCAGTTAATAATCTGGAATTAATAATAACCTGTCAGTGTCAGCAGAAACTTGGAGCATGGCACTTTTGTCAAATAGAACAACTGTTCAGAGGTTTGACCTAATTTAATGAACACTATTAGTATGTATAATTTATATGGCATTATTCAATAAGACAGATTAGTGTAGTAACCTACAGAAACTAATAAAAATTGCTCCTTTAGATATTTACTTTCAGTATTTTGAGATTGGAATGGTTTATATGGATTGCTGCACTTTAACCTAGTCAGTGATTTTTTTTTCCTTTTGGCTTTTAAATAAACCTAGTAATTCCACTAGATGCCATAAATTGCATTATCATTCATTGCATGATTTAGTAAAAAAAACCTTACATGAAATGAAACATTAGAAATACTTGCATTTACATCATACAAATATTAGAACTGACAGTTACAGTCCCTTCTATTTATATGCCAGACATTTGAGAACTGATACACTAGACATTATTGATTCCCAACTTGTTTGTAGCTGGATCATACTGTATTATGATCTACATGTATATGGGCACTCAGCAGTGGCGGTGCGTCCATAGTGGGCGCAGGAGCGCCGCTCCCTCTCGCTCCTGCACCACCACTGAAAACGATACATAGATTCATGCATTGCATGAATCTATGTATTGTCGCCGGCGCCGCTGCCGCCCACGATTCAGATGGCCGGCCCCCGTGGCGAGCGCCGGCCATCTGATTGGCTGTGGAAGTGTCTATCAGAGCCAGTGGCTGTATTCGGCTTCCAAATAGTGTTAACCAGGGAACGCACACCCCGTGTGTCCCCTGGTTAACTGTCACGCTTCAGCCAATCAGGCTGAGATGCGACATTGAGGGAATGAGAAGACATCGAGGGATCATGGAGGAGGAGGGCTGACCGAGAAAGGTAAGTTCTGGGCGGGGGGAGGGGGGCAATATGGAGGTATTTTGGGGCAAACTGGCGGCAATTGATGGGCACAGTGGCGACAGTGGCATGGCACAGTGGCGACAATGGCATGGCACAGTGGCTGTGTTTGGCATGGCACAGTGGTGGCAATTGATGGGCACAGTGGCTGCGTTTGGCATGGCACAGTGGCGACAATTGATGGGCAAAGTGGCGACAATTGATGGCACAGTGGCTGCGTTTAATCTCATGGCACAGTGGCGACAATTTTATTGCACAGTGGCGACAATTTTATGGCACAGTGGCTGCGTTTGATGGGTACAGTGGCTGCGTTTGATAGGCACATGTTTTTTTGTTTTTGTTTTTTCGTTTGTTTGCACCCTCCCAAAAATGTTAAGCACCAGCTCAGACCAGCTGTGGGTGAAATACCAATAGGCCATGTTCTAGTGCTAAAATGTGTTAGGGAAATTAAGTCTTTGGCTAATTCTCTCCACCACCAGCCCCACCGCATTATTGGATTATTATTATGTGTTTGCTTAGACAGTTTCTGCATGCTTTTTGTAAGGTGAGATCTTTTAGCAGAAAAATCTTTGGCCATAGACATTCAAAGATGTCCAACCACTGTCTTATACATCCATCCTCCAGGTCCACACTTACAACCTAACTGGACAATTACTTGGTTTATATGCATTGTACATTATTTTCTAAAATAACAATAATAAAAAAAAACAGTTTCCTCCTCTTCCTTCTTTTTTGTAATTCAATTCTGATGATTTGCTTCCACATCTTTGTAGACACTGTGGGGCTGATTTACTAAAACTGGTGCAGACAGAATCTGGTGCAGCTGTGCATGGTAGCCAACCAGCTTCTAACTTCAGTTTTTTCAATTAAACGTTGGTGATATAACCTGGAAGCTGATTGGTTTCTATGCAGAGTAGCACTCTCCAGTCTTAGTAAATAACCCCTGTCTGTCTACATGCATATGCCCCAGCAGTGACTACATGTCATTACAGGCATACCCCACTTTTAAGTACACAATGGGGTTTATTTACTAAAGCTGGAAAGTGCAAAATCAGGCTCACTTCTGCACAGAAACCAATGAGCTTCCAGGTTTTATTACCAGGCTTAAAGGGGTTGTAAAGGTTCGTTTTTTATTTTCTAAATAGGTTACTTTAAGCTAGTGCATTGTTGGTTCACTTACCCTTTTCCTTCAATTTCCCTTCTAAATGTTTTTTTCTTTGTTTTCTTTGTCTGAATTTCTCACTTCCTGTTCCTCCTCAGTAAGGTGTTCAGTAAGCCGTTCTAAATGACTTTCCACCTCTCAGATGATGGTGGAAAGCTTACTGAGGAGAAACAGGAAGTGAGACATTCAAACAAAGAAAAAACACATTTGGAAGGGAAATCAAAGGAAAAGGTAAGTGAACCAACAATACACTAGCTTAAAGGAACCTATTTAGAAAATAAAAGACAAACCTTTACAACCCCTTTAATTGAACAAGCTGGGGTTGAATGTATGTAGGTATGAAAACCCTGAGCCTTTAAAAACACTTAAGTGTGGGCTTCCTGATAGTGACAATGGAGAAACTGTATGTCCAGTTATATTCTCCACTGGAATCCTGTGTGACAAAGTGACAATGCAGGACAGCAATTTTGGGCCAGGAACTAAGCTGTGGGTGTCACCCCATAACAGGAAACATCTGGAGCAAGAACCTTAATGGCAGGATTGCCTTTTATTAATTCATTGAGAGCTGCAGATTTAATATCATTTTAACAATAATTTTCAGTATTTTTAAAAGTTATAATTTTCTATGCGATTGAAGATTAATGAACATTTTAGAGATAGGTAAACTGTATACTGTATTGGTAATAGCATGCTTTATTGGCCTGCAGACATTGTCCCAACATGCACTACAGACAACTAAGTGCAAATTAATTTATGGCATCACTTTCATTTCTTCCCACAACAACACTTCATTTACAGCATTTTCAATACTAGTAAAAAGGGATTAGCCTCCTGTTTCTCATGAAATGTGTGCACAATATGAAATATGCATGGCAATTCAATTCAGCTTTTCCAAAGGTGACAGTACCGCTTATTGAGTTTTATGACTTCATGGCAGGTTCAATTTTACAACTAATAATATTTTTACATAACACTGAATTCTAATTGCATATCTATATTCCTTCACAAAGGAATAATGCAACATATAAAGAAGGTGGCAAAGCTAAGCCAGGGCATGACTGATCAGATGCTTGCAGGCACTGTGATCACCCACAAAAATAATTCTTCCCTCCTGGTAAGGGATTGGGTTCGGGTTCACCGCTGCCATGAGTTTAAGCAAAGCATTCAGCTTCAGGATTCACAGTCCTGCTGATTCACCAAGGAGAATATTTTTTAAATCATAATACGCTGAATGACCTTTAAACTGTGACCAACAAGCTTAAAAGGACCAATAAGGGGGTTTTGGATAAGCAAGTTTCTTTACTATAAGTGCGTGTTTACATTTGCGGTTGAGGGGCAGAAAAACCCATGTTTGAGCCGTGTTTTTACTGTCACCAACTGCTACCCTATTTAGCTGCAGAGGTATCAGACGGGGGTGTACACGTTCCATGGGTGCGATGCTTTAGTTTACAGCTGAAAAATTAATATTACCCCGTCACTATTGAACATGTCTAATTCAAGTGAATGGGGCTGTTCTGCAAGCGCCCCACCACTGCATGCAATACTCAGGCCCCGTACACACGACCGAGTTTCTCGGCAGAATTCAGCCAGAAACTTGATCAGAGCCGTATTCTGCCGAAAAACCCGGCCGTGTGTACACTTTTGGCCGAGGAAACTGACGAGGATCTCGTCGGGCCAAATAGAGAACATGTTCTCTATTTCCTCGTTGTTCAATGGGAAATTTCGGCCCGCCGAGATCCTCGGCGGCTTCACAAGGAACTCGACGAGCAAAACGATGTGTTTTGCCCGTCGAGTTCCTCAGACGTTTTTTCCGGTCCTCACAGTTGCAGCAGGCTAGGGCAGAATTCAAGGGGTTTAAGCAGGCAGGGCGGAGGCGATACAATGGGGTTGATTTACTAAAGGCAAATAGACTCTGCAAGAGCAATTGCTCCAGAACTTGGAAGTCAGCAGAGCAGAAGCTCATTTACTATCAAAAGTAACATTTCTGTCTTTGCAGATGACACCAAGCTATGCAGTGGAATAACGTCCTTGCAGGATGTCTCCAATTTACAAGCCGACCTCAATGCTCTGTCTAATTGGGCGACTAAGTGGCAGATGAGGTTTAATGTAGATAAATGTAAAGTTATGCACTTGGGGGCTAAGAATATGCATGCATCATACATACTAGGGGGAGTACAACTGGGGGGATCTGTAGTGGAGAAGGATCTGGGGGTTTTAGTTGATCATAAGCTCAATAATGGCATGCAATGCCAAGCTGCGGTTTCCAAAGCGAGCAAAGTCCTTTCTTGTATTAAGAGAGGTATGGACTCCAGAGACAGAGATATAATTTTGCCCCTGTACAAATCATTAGTAAGACCTCATCTGGAATATGCAGTTCAGTTTTGGGCCCCAGTTCTCAAAAAGGACATCGGAGAACTGGAGAAAGTGCAGAGAAGGGCAACCAAACTGATAAGAGGCATGGAGGAGCTCAGCTATGAGGAAAGATTAGAGGAACTGAATTTATTCACTCTTGAGAAGAGGAGAATAAGGGGGGATATGATCAACATGTACAAATATATAAGAGGTCCATACAGTGAACTTGGTGTTGAGTTATTCACTTTACGGTCAACACTGAGGACAAGGGGGCACTCTTTACGTCTAGAGGAAAAGAGATTTCACCTCCAAATACGGAAAGGTTTCTTCACAGTAAGAGCTGTGAAAATGTGGAACAGACTCCCTCCAGAGGTGGTTCTGGCCAGCTCAGTAGATTGCTTTAAGAAAGGCCTGGATTCTTTCCTAAATGTACAGAATATAACTTGAGTATTAAGATTTGTAGGTAAAGTTGATCCAGGGTAAATCCGATTGCCTCTCGGGGGATCAGGAAGGAATTTTTTCCCCTGCTGTAGCAAATTGGATCATGCTCTGCTGGGGTTTTTTGCCTTTCTCTGGATCAACTGTGGGAATGGAGTTGGGTGTATAGGATTTTACTGTGTTTTTTATTTTTGTTTTTTTATTTTTTTTGTGGTTGAACTGGATGGACTTGTGTCTTTTTTCAACCTGACTAACTATGTAACTATCATCCAATCATGTGCAAGCAAAAATACTTCTTTTTTTTTTTCCTTGCACATGATTGGGTATTCTTTGCAAGGGCAGTTGCTCCAAAGCTTAGTAAATGAGGTAAAGCTTCACTTTGCAAAGTGCACAGTGTACACATATATACAGTATTTATATATATATATATATGTATACACACACATATATATACACAACAGCCAATTTTCGTGTGGCCATCGAATTTGAGTAACCAGATATGTTAGAAAATCGTTTGTTTTTCCAAAAATTTCCAATCAATGATGGGAGAATCGTGCGTAAAAATGTAACTGAAAAAGAAATGCGCATGTGCAAGAAAAGAAAATTCCCGGAAAGAAGATCCCCAGCCACGAAAATAGTTTTCTGTAGCAACAGGAGGTGAAATTTAAGGTTTGGTTGGCCAAATTTCAAAATCGATGGTGGCACGATTGGATCACAAAACGCACATATTTTCAGATTTTAAAAAGTAAATTCTTTTGAAATTTGACCATGTATGTCTGCCTTAACCACTTGCCGACTCCCTAACTCACATTTGCGTCGGCAGAATGGCATGAGCAGGCAAAGCAACGTACAGGTACGTTGCTTTGAATCTGCCACCTAGCGGGCGCGCACGGTCTCCGTGACGATGCTGGCTGGACCCGCGGACTTGATGTCCATCGGTGTCACTGGGAGGAAGAACAGGGGGATGCCTTTGTAAACAAAGCATTTCCCTGTTCTACCTAGTGACTGTTTACTGCTCCCGATTACAGCAGTAGATCAGTGCCCTGTGTCGTTTCACATGTAGCCCAGCCCCCTCATAGAATCACTCCCTAGGACACACTTAACCCCTTCCTCACCCCCTAGTGGTTAACCCCTTCACTGCCAGTGTCATTTACACAGTAATCAGTGCATTTGTATAGCACTGATTGCTGTATAAATGACAATGGTCCCAAAATAGCATTAGAAGTGTCCGATGTGTCCACCACAATGATCGCCACCATAACTAGTAAAAAAAAATTATAATAAAAATGCCATAAAACTACCCCCTATTTTGTAGACGATGCTATAACTTTTGCACAAACCAATCAGTATACGCTTATCGTATTTTTTTTTTTTAGCAAAAATATGTAGAAGAATTCATATCGTCCTAAACTGAGGAAAAAAAAAAATTTTGCGCTATAAACAAAAGAAGAGCGACAATTTTGAAAAAAAAGCAATATTTTTTTACTTTTTGCTATAATAAATATCCCCAAAAAATATTTGACAACCTCTGCGTTTGTTTTTTTATATATCACCAAAAGAAAGCTCTATTTGTGGAAAAAAAAGGACGCCAATTTTGTTTGGGTGCAACGTCGCGCAATTGTCAGTTAAAGCGACGCAGTGCCAAGTCACAAAAAATGGCCCGGTCATTGGACAGCCAAATCCCCCGTGGCTGAAGTGGTTAAGCTTTGGAAATAAAACCTGATTGGTTTCTAGGCAGAAGTGAGCCTGCTTTTGCACTCTCCAGCTTTAGTAAATAAACCCCTTTATGTAGCGGCTGACACTTCACTAGAAATATAGTGCAATAAACATAAAATAAACAATAGTGCAGCACTCAAGATGATTTGTGAAACTAAAATGGGATAATTCCCTTCATAACTTGATATATAAAATCTTGATCTCAATAACAGAGTGCTTTTTGAGTCCTTAGGACAATATACCAGTGATATAATTAAAAAAAAATCATGATTTTTTGGAATTTCTAAGTCCAAAACAAAGTGTATGTTTTTGATTTTTGAGATTTTTTCACACATAAATGATATGGTATAATCCAAAAGTTCATGAATAAATAAAAAGCATCTTAATGTGTAATAGTCCATCGTAGGAAATAAATCCTATGAGCTTAATAAGGTCACCCATGAAGAGAAGGAATATAATCAAACTTCACTATCCAAGTGTGATCCACCACCATAATGTGAGGTCAGCACGCTTACCACAAGATGTGGACTCTTATACTGGTATGTATTGAGTCAATCACGCAGTTATCGGGAATCACCCAAATCATATTTGTCACTCCCAGACAGTTGAAAGGGAAATCCACCAAACCAGAGTTGGATGCAGGGGTTCAACCTTTAGAAGGCAGGCTTCTGACAAATAGCAGATCATATCAGATTGGCAAGCAATTCCCAGACGTATGTGGGGGAAACATCAAGCAACTACACATAGTGTAAAAAATTCTGAAGCAATTACCATAATAAGCAGGGTATGCCAAACTTGTATTTTTACTATGGGGATGAGCGGTGCAGTGAATATATTGGATAGTGTGAGGTGATTTTGGTGCAAACTGATTTTGCTTTTGCTTTTACTTTTGTGGAGGGGGGGGGGGGTTCTTACAATAGATGTGCTACAAACAAAAGGTAGCGACCAGAATAGTTTGGTAACAAAACATATAGCTTTTTGAGCCCCCTAAACATAAAAAATGGCTCTATCAATATAAAATGAAAAACATACTGCCCCTCACCACCTACTGACCCTAGCACCTACTGCCCCTAGCACATACTGCCCCTGGCACATACTGCCCCCACTGCATACTGTCCCAGCACATACTGTCCCGGCACATACTGCCCCCAACCACATACTGCCCCCAGCACATACTGTCCACACCAACTACCACCCCCACCACACACTGCCCCCAGCACATACTGTCCTCACCACCCACTGACCCCACCGCATACTGCCCCAAGCACATACTGCCCCCACCACCTACTGCCCCCATCACATATTGCCCTCAGTACATACTGCCCCCACCACCTACTGCCCCAGCACATACTGCCCCCACTGCAGACTGCCCTCAGCACATACTGCTCCAGAACATACTACCCCCACTGCATACTGCCCCACCACATATTGCCCATAGCACATACTGCCCCCACCACCTACTGCCCCCAGCACATACTGCTTCCACCGCATACTGCCCCCAGTAGATACTGCACTGTCCCCACCACCTACTGCCTCCAGTACATACTTCCCCCACCACATACTGCCCCCACTACATACTGCCCCCAGCACATACTGTCCTCACTACATACTGCCCCCACCACATACTGCCTCCAGCACATACTGCCCCAGGTACATACTGCCCTCACTACATGCTTCCCCCACTACATACTGTTATCACCACATACTGCCCCCACTAACGAAGTTAACGTTGGTAAAGAGGTGAAAAAATATCCCTGTATAGGCTGCCAGTACTGCACCCCAACCCCCACCTGTCATCTCTGATTGGCAGGGGAAGCCATGTTAAAAACTGGCTAATCAATGTCACCAATCCTAAAATCTCATCACTGCCATCAAAATTATTTCTGAAAATCTCTAAGATTTTGATTGTGATGCTGGAGGGCACAGGCTGTAGACACCACCCCTTACCATCACTCCTAGCTACATTTTAAATCTGCCAGGATCGGTCATCTTGGCATTTTCTGCATTCACAAAATTATCTTATTATCAAGAATGTTTATTGAATGTCATATCGGCAAAAAAATTGGCACCTTTGTGTCTGTGTTGCGCAAAATGATTGTGTTTGCTGTAGAGGGGTCGATGATTATTATCTCTATATTATATTATATTATTAGTGATCTGCTATAAACAGCAATATGCCATAAAAAAGAAGATATGTGAGCCCCTTGGGCTTATGTGTATGGTTATATAAGATTTACACAGGATTGCGCTGTCAGCAGTAAGATGTCTGTATGAGTTCAGACACAGTACAGACCAAAGTGCGTTTAGGTCTAGTGTGAGTTATGTCAATTGCACACTGTAACTGATGATTATACATTGTCAGTGTTTACATTTCCCCTGAGTGCGGTCCTGCGGAAAAAAACGCGGAGAGTCGTCGTAAAAATCTCCAGCCCCGCCACCTCCACTATATACATTGGCAGGGAAAAGGGGGTGGAGTCAGGGGCGAAGCCAAGGGGGCGGCAAAATTAGGTTTCGCCTAGGGTATCAAAAATCTTTGCGCCAGCCCTGATCAGCGGGATTGTTTATACCTCTATAGAAGGGGGCTGTATAAACAATGCCACATGTTTATTTCTACAGAAGCAATGCCAACATTCCTACAACACAGATTAGAGCCCCATAGCACAATAACAGCACAATGAGTCCTGGTCTCTGGCTCCTATATAAGCAAAGCCTGCTACTGCAGCAAACACTTAGGCCTCGTACACACGACCGAGTTACTCGGCGGGCGAAACACATCGTTTTCCTCGTCGAGTTCCTTGTTAGGCTTGTCGAGGAACTCGACAAGCTTGCTTTGCGTACACACTGTCAAGACAAAATCTCCTCGTTCTCAAACGCGGTGACATACAACACATACAACAGCTGGGGAAGTTCGATTCCACTGGCTAAACTCTTGGGGCTGGTTTTGCTAATCTCATGTGTTTGCGTGTTAAGTAAAAGTTTGGTAAGAGACGATTTGCACTTTTCAGTCTGTTACAGCTTAAAAATGTGTTATCTCCATTACAAATGCTACTTTTACTCCCGTCTCATATTCTTTATTCTGAGCAAGCGCGGGTTTCTTAGCATACACACGCTCAAGTTTCTCGTCGGAAACCAGCCCGACCAGGAACTCGACTAGCCAATTTGAGACTCTCGTCGAGGAAATAGAGAACTTGCTCTCTTTTTGGCTCGTCGAGTTTCTCGACAGTTTCCTCGACGAAAATGTACACACGACCAGTTTCCTCTGCAAAAAAATATCTCCCAGCAAGGTTCTTGATGAATTCTGCCGAGGAAACCAGTCGTGTGTACGAGGCCTGAGGCCCCGTACACACGACCAGTTTCCTCGGCAGAATTCAGCTTCCGACCGAGTTTCTAGCTGAATTCTGCCGAGAAACCCGGCCGTGTGTACAATTTCGCCGAGGAAGCCGACGAGGAGCTCGACGAGGAAATAGAGAACATGTTCTCTATTTCCTCGTTGTTCTATGGGAGCTCTCGGCCCGCCGAGCTCCTCGGCGGCTTCAGGGCTGAACTGGCCGAGGAACTCGATGTGTTTGGCACGTCGAGTTCCTCGGCCGTGTGTACGGGGCCTTCTACACGTTGCAACAATATTCTGGTTCTAAAATGTTTGCTTTTTTAATCATTTCTTTTATGTGCAGCTCAAAGGAGTTCATCTGCCATAAAAGTTTTATTCACAAAGCTAACAACGGAGGATCCTTATTTTCATAAGGAAAATAAAGTTATTGCAGGTGAGAGACAATTATGTATCCTTATGTTAAAGCTCGCCTTTGTGTAAAATCAAAAATAATGAGTCTCCCAGCTGAGATTTAAAGGATATGTTCACCATTTCGGGCAGAATTTCACTTTTCATAATAAATAGAAGCCTTTTGTAATATCATTTCTGGACCAGCTATCCCAATGTTCTTATCTCTCAGGCCTCGTACACACGACCGAGGAACTTGTCGGAAAAGACACATCGTTTTCCTCAACGAGTTCTTTGTTAGGCTTGTCGAGGAACTCGACAAGCTTGCTTTGCGTACACACGTCAAGACAAAATCTCCTCGTTCTCAAACGTGGTGACATACGACACATACAATGGCAGGGGAAGTTCGATTCCACTGGCACATCCCATGGGGCTGCTTTTGCTAATCTCATGTTACTGCGTGTTAAGTAAAAGTTTGGTAAGAGACGATTTGCACTTTTCAGTCTGTTACAGCTTGAAAAATGTGTTATCTCCATTACAAATGCTACTTTTACTCCCGTCTCATACTTTATTCTGAGCAAGCGCGGGTTTCTTGGCATACACACGCTCGAGTTTCTCGTCGAAAACCAGCCCGACGAGGAACAAGACGAGGAAATTGAGACTCCGTCGAAGAAAAAGAGAACTTGCTCTCCTTTTTGCTTGTCGAGTTCCTCAACAGTTTCCTTGATGAAAAACGTACACACGACCGTTTTCCCTCGGTAAAAAAGCTCTGCCACCAAGTTTCTTGATGGATTCTGTCGAGTTTCTCGATCGTGTGTACGAGGCCTGACTTTTAAAACTCTGACAGAAACAAGACATTTCAAACATTCTTTCTTCTTGCATCACTTTCTGTAGGTCATCTCCCATCATTCTCTGATAATAAATGGCCCATCACACCCTTTTCTGTGATGCAAAAACACACTCTAGGTGTTGGTTTAGTAATGAGGAAGGTGTGATCTAATCGGTCTGTTCGGTGCAAAACCACTGCACAGAGCAGGTAACTATAACTTGTTTGTAATGTGTATGGTCACCTTAAAATGATTGTACAATCAGATTGCCCAGTCTCATTTGTTATTTTAATAGAAAAACAAATCTCCTTTAGATCTCACATCAGCTATGTAGTGCAAGGGCCTGCCTAATTTGGTACTAATCGAATGGATTGTTTAAGTGGGTCCTGCTATTCCATAGTTTAGTGTTAATTTTGACATCAGATTGCATAGTATATAGCCATGATTATACATTTCATTTAGATTTACCTAATGAGTGGAAATTCTCCAAAAAGCCCTACAAAAGTGTGTGGGAGCACGCGGGAACGTAAGATCCCGTTATGTAAAGATGTCAATGGGGCCTGACATCTGGGTGTCTCAGTCCACTCCCTCCTACTGTATGTACTTGGTACAATCAAATTTCAATTTAATTTTAGTCATTGTCATTGACATTTTAGTTGTAGTCGTATTTTAGTCAACTAAAATAATTTTAGGCCTGTAAATGCTGCACAGTGCTCTGGAGGGTGGTCTGAGAAGGCCTGTAATGCACACAGTGCTCTGGAGGGTGGTCTGAGAAGGCCTGTAATGCACACAGTGCTCTGGAGGGTGGTCTGAGAAGGCCTGTAATGCACACAGTGCTCTGGAGGGTGGTCTGAGAAGGCCTATAATGCACACAGTACTCTAGACAGTCGGGAGGCCTGGTAATGCTACACAGTTCTCTGGAGGGTGGTCTGAGTAGGCCTGTAATGCACACAGTGCTCTGGACAATCGGGAGGCCTGCAAATGCTGCAAAGTATTCTGGACGGTGGTCTGAGGAGGCATGTAATGCATGCAATGCTATGGACAGTCGGGAGGCCTGTAAATGCTGCACGGTGTTCTTGATGGTGGTCTGAGGAGGCCTGTAATGCATGCAATGCTCTAGACAGTCGGGAGGCCTGTAAATGCTGCAAAGTGCTCTGCAGGGTGGTCTGAGGAGGTCTGTAATGCACACAGTGCTCTGGACAGTCAGGATGCCTGTAATTGCTGCTCAACTGACTGTCTAGAGCACTGTGTGCATTACAGGCCTCTGTTTCTTAAAGTCTTGGGTAAGTGTGATGGAAAATCTTTTGTTTGTTTTTCATGTGCCTGTAACCCCCAGGTACCCTGGTTTTTCTTTACACACTTCAAAGACATGGTGGCAGGTTAAATTGCTTCTGTCCAAATTGGCCCTGGTATGTGTACGTATGTATAAATGTGAGTTAGGGACCATAGATTATAAGCTCCTTGAGGGCAGGGACTGATGTGAATGTGCAATATATGTGTAAAGTGCTGTGTAAATTGATGATGCTCTATAAGTAAATATAATAAACACAGCTCAAGCGCTTAAACTATCAGTACATTTTTTTCCTGTATTTTTTTTTTGTTGACATAGGAGCGCTGCCAGTCCACACTGCTACTTCACAGACAGAAGGAAGGACTAGTGAGGTCTCAGTGGTCATATGATCACAGAGGAAATACTCTTTGGTGTGGGGTTACGTTTGCTGGCATTGTCAGCACTTGCGGTGGTGGACGCTCTCTACTATTCACTGCTATAGGGAGAAAATGGGCTGTTGCTGTTACAAATTTATGCAAAATTCTTATTTCCACTAAGAAAAGATCAATATTTTATTGCTAGAGTTACACTTTAAAGCACCTGATTTTTGTGCCAAAATGCTCCCAAAATGTAAATGCAGTCCATAGAATAGACTAAATGAAGTCAAGGAGGTTGATTTACTGAGGGAGTATAGAAGAGAATGATTACTTAGCTCTGTATATATGTTAAAGAATAGATCATTATTTATCTTGTGGAACGTAGGTACATTCGTTCAGTGGGATTGGGGGTAAAACTGAATGTTAATAGAGAATTTTCTCTCTAAGTTGAATGGTATTCATTCATGAAAAACAGATCTGCTCAGAAAAATACCACATTTCGGCCACTAGATAGACCTGACAATTATGGTAAATTAGTATTCATTTTCTCTGATCATCAGCTCCATCTAGTGGCCATGATGTGGTATTTTCTTGATTCATGAGAGAAAATTTGATTTTCCCTCCATTTGCACAGTGTGTACATGCAATTTCACCAGACGACAAATAGCTCTACAATTTTTTTCAGAAATACAGCCCCTCGTAAACATGGTAAAGCTGCATTCACTTTGCAAACCCTAGCCTCATAGGCGTGCGCACAGGGTGTGCCAGGTGTGCCCAGGCACACCCTAATCACTCTGTGCGGCACAGATTCCTCCTATTGCCCTGCTCCCCCCCCCCCCCATTTCACCCACAGTGCTGCCTGCTTTCCTCCTCTCCTCTCCCACTGGCTGTTGTGGGCACACAGGGGGATGGTATTGGATGAGGGGGGAAAGGGGTCAGTAAATATGTAATTTACCGACCCCTTCCTTTTCTAAATTAACACAGTGAGTGATCAGTAGTGTGTTTTTGAGCTTTGAGGTGCACACCCTGATATAGGCTGCCCACACCTATGCCTAGCCTGTGTAACAGAAATAAAAAAAAAAGCACATTTGCATATGTTTGGATGATTGGACACAACGTTACCTTATTTACTAAAATACTCCAATAAGCAAGCAGGCAGTGCTGGGCTTTAAACATGCTCTGTAACCATGGAAGTGCAACATAAAAAATCTTTCCTTTACAAATATATATTTTTATGAATAAAAATAACTAAAAGATCAGTTAACAAACTTATAAATGTTTGCAAAAAAGTTCAAGTAAAAATGGTTTCTCATAAGTCATAAAACGTGTTTCTTTATCTCACCTGTTCTTTGGTTGTATACATTATTAACCTTTTTTTTTTATTATTATTATTTTATTTAAATAAAAAACTGCATTTGACTTAATAAAAAATTTTAAGGCTTTTTTTGTAAGTTTTTTTTTTTTAATTTCCTCTTTAAGCGCTTTTCAGTGGCTCAGCTGTGTTACAAGTTGGTAAAGTGTGTAGCTCTGCTCAATATTGCCACCTTGTGGACATTGGTAGGCAATGCTTAATCACAAAGTCACAAATCACAAATTTGCTTGACCACAGCAGAGTGCTGTTTGGAAATAGGAGCCCTTTTATCTGTTGTGGAATCGATTTTTGTATTCAACCTAATTATATTATATCTTGAATTATACATTATTAAATGCTTTTAAAATATTTTTAACAAGTAATCCTTGTAACCGATTAATATATTGTTAAAATTTATAGTACTAACCCAGAAACTATGCATCCGTAGTGTAAAGAGATAATGGCTTCTCGTGCTTTTAAATGTATATTTCTTAATATCTGCCTCATGGTGATACTAAGAGCCTTCTGTTCTGTATTTGCAGTAACCAGCTTATGACTTGGGATATAAAGAATCTATTCTATTCTAGCTCCTCTAATAGAGTTCAGAGGAATTTAGTATTAAGGCAGAGGAAACAAGTCCCCTATTTAAAATTTTCTACAAGTGATTAAAGCCACAGTGACTTCTTAACGTGGAATGTTTGCAGTCTAAAACTGTAAACCTCTAGCATACTTCACACAAGTGTTCAATGATTGCTGACTGGAACACTTTCTTGTACGCTTAAAACTTAATGCCAATATTTCCATACTGACATATCACCTTTTGCCATTACAGACTTGTTTTTAAGGCTTCATTTCCATGGACGTTTTTACAGCCACTTTTTTTAGCCTTTTTTACAGCTTAAAAACGCCTGTCCATGTTTTTTTTGTTTTTTTTTTAGCTGGAGCTGGAGCGTTTTTGCGCGTTTTTGCACGTTTTTGAGCGTTTTTTAACGTCTGCCGTTTTTACAGCTCTAACGCTGGAGCTTCAGAACGCACTGGTCCTGGGTTTTTTTTTGCAGCTTAAAAACGGCTCAGCCATCTACAGCTCAAAAACGTCATGATGTGCATGTGGCCATAAACTAACATGGAGAGCCGTTTTTAAGCTGCAAAAAACGCTCAGAAAAGTGGCTGTAAAAACGTCCAAAAACGTCCATGGAAATGAATCCTTAAGGTGCAGTGTCTGAGATTGGAATGTGTTTCCTTACTTAGCATTTCACTGACCTAGCCCAAACATCCAACAGTAAACCACTGCAACATCTTGATAGGCTCTTCAGGTCAATCACTCACTAGTAGGCATAAGCTCAAGGTTTGGTCTAATAACAGGTTCAGATTTAAATTTGCCTATTCAGACATTCATCCAAATGGAATTTTTAGCTCATTCAATGGGAGCCAAGTGTCTTCTATATACTGTAGTAGTGGTAGAAATACCACTTATATACAACAGCTTCCTATTGATGGTTATTAGGGAATCAGAAGTTTCCAGCACCCACTGCATCACCTAGAAACCAGTAATATCCCCCAGCTTCGTTCATTTGATGGCCGGTAAAAAAAGGGGTGCGGATATCTGATGTTACTGACCAAATATGCCTACATGGAAGACCCCGACCCTGATGCCTCGTACACACGATCGGTTTTCCCAGCGGTCAAAAGTCAGCCGGGAAAACTGAGAACCTGCTTGGTTGCTTTTCCCCGTGTAAACACGGCTGGTTTTACCGACAGGAAAAATGCCATGACAGCTTTGGTCGGGAAAACCAGCCGTTTGTATGCTCCACTGCATTGTTTTCCATAGGAAAACTGCCGAGCAAAAAAACACAGAGAATCGCGGCGGGGAAAAAGGAAAACTGCAAGCAAAAATATTAGAACTTGTTCTCTTGTCGGGAAAACTGCTATGGAGCATACACACAGACCGTTTTCCCGACCAAAGGCAAACATGGCTGTTTTCCCATCGGGAAAACCAATCGTGTGTACGAGGCATTAGTCTACATTTGGTGGAGGAGACCAAGAGATGTACCGCATATACTCGAGTATAAGCCAAGTTTTTCAGCACATTTTTTTGTGCTGAAAATGCCCCCCTCGGCTTATACTCGAGTCACCTTTTTGTGTCTGATCTCCCAGACTTTGAGGACCCGGTATCGGCCGGCCGTAGGTCCCCTGGACCCCAACTTGGCACACATATAGTCCAACTCTTCCTATACAAGTGTGCAAAGTTTGTTGTCTGGGAGACCCACGGCCGGGTAGCACCGATTTTTCAAAACTGGGCACCCCTTCCATAGACTCCCATGTTAAACGGTCATTTCTCTGATGACATTGGGGACCCAGTACTGGCTGGTCTGAGGTCCCCTGGACCCGGAACTTGGCACACATGTAGCACCCCTTCCATAGACTCCCATGTTAAACGTCAGTCTAGTCATAAGCACAGTGAGGTATGGGCACAGTGAGGCATGGACACAGTGAGACATGCACATGGACACAGTGAGGCAAAGTGAGGCATAGTCAATAAGTTTTCCCATTTTTTTGTGGTAAAATTAGGTGCCTCGGCTTATATTCGGGTCGGCTTATACTCGAGTATATACGGTAATTTGCAGCGAGTTTAGCCTCAGGATTAGACGTATCCGTTGGTTGGAGGTTTTTTCTTCCAGCAGTTGGTGGGCATTGTTCATCGTGGTTGACATGGATCTGCATCACTAATGTGACAAAGTAGATGACGATGGATTTACATTGTAGTGCGTTTATTAATTTTTTTTTTACTTTTTAACCACTTAAGGGCCGCCTAATGCCGATATATGTCGGCAGAATGGCACGGCTGGGCACAATCACGTACCTGTACATGATTGTTAAATGCCCAGCCATGGGTCGCGGGCGCGCGCCCGCGACCCGGTCCGAAGCTCCGTGACCACGGTCGCGGGACCCGCGGACCTGATTGCTCCTGGAGTCCCGCGATTAGTCCCTGGAGCTGAAGAACAGGGAGAGGTGTGTGTAAACACACCTTCCCCATTCTTCACAGTGGCGCTGTCATTGACCGTCTGTTCCCTGATATAGGGAAAGGCGATCAATGACATCACACGTCCAGCCCCGCCCCCCTACAGTTAGAAACACATATGAGGTCACACTTAATCCCTTCAGCGCCCCCTAGTGGTTAACTCCCAAACTGCAATTGTCATTTACACAGTATTTTTATAGCACTTTTTGCTGTGAAAATGACAATGGTCCCAAAAAAGTGTCAAAATTGTCCGATGTGTCCGCCATAATGTCGCAGTCACGAAAGAAATCGCTGATCGCCGGCATTATTAGTAAAAAAATAAATATTAAGAAAAATGCAATAAAACTATCCCCTATTTGTAAACGCTATAAATTTTGTGCAAACCAATCGATAAACGCTTATTGCGTTTTTTTTTTACCGAAAATATGTAGAAGAATACGTATCGGCCTAAACTGAAGAAAAAAATAGTTTTTTTTATATATTTTTGGGGGATATTTATTATAGCAAAAGTAAAAAATATTGCATTTATTTCAAAATTGTCGATCTATTTTTGTTTATAGCGCAAAAAATAAAAACCGCAGAGGTGATCAAATACCACCAAAAGAAATTTGTGGGAAAAAAAGGACACCAATTTTGTTTGGGAGCCACGTCGCACGACCGCGCAATTGTCAGTTAAAGCAACGCAGTGCCGAATCGCAAAAAGGGGCCTGGTCCTTTACCTGCATATTGGTCCGGGTCTTAAGTGGTTAATAAAGGTCTTGTCAAAAATCCATAATTGTTGCATCTGTTAATCAATGTCAGTTACGGACATGCAACCTACATGTCCGTAATGGACAATCAAGGACAGATGCAAGAAGTACAGATTTTACAAACTGTTCGTAAATTTACTGAAAGTTGGCAACCCTGTCATCAACACAGGGCCATGGAGCTTTTCCAAGGGGGTCCTCTTGGCAAGGTGCTGTCCATTGTTGAGGGCATGTTGCCTGGTATGGTTTAGGGTGGGAGAAGTGTGCACACTTGCCCCCCCCCCCTTTCCTGGCCAGTAAGGCTTATACTCTTGATTCTTTTTCTTGGAGTTACCCTTAAAATTGACAACAGACCCAGACTGCATCGAATTTGGGTAGGACCATTTTTTTTTTTTTGCCTGGGGTCCACCTTGACATCTATACGAAACCTTCATCAAAGACCTAGGGTCTGGTCTTTTTTTTGTGGGAATCCCATGCGTTTGTTTTTTTTTGGGGGGAGGGGGTCCCTCAATACATCTATATTAGACCCTCATCTAAGATAGGGGTCTGCTATTGATGAAGGGAGAGCCAGCCATTTGTTTACCAACAAGAAGTAAAGCTGCTGGCATTTTTTCTTTGTAAATGTTAGTTTTGCTGTAGTAGGTTGTACGCATATGCTCCACTTCACAGGCATGTTAAGAATTATCTTAGGCATGTTATTTAAAAGAAATTTGTATTTTTATTGCTTGACTTTTTTAATATTCCTTTTTAAAAAATGTTCTTTTTAGTTTGGTACATGTTCCCCAGGGCATTTGGCTCATTGTTACTCATTAGAAAAGCAAAGATAAGAATGAATGGACCAGACCTTAGCAATGACAGCGCTGTGATATCTCTGGTCTAACAGGCCTCCTTTATACTGGATCTCAAACCAAGATGTTTTTTCTTATAGGGTAGAATGGGCAAGAATTACCACATCTGTCAGATTTTTAATGCTGTCTGTGTCTCCATTAGGGAGATCCTTGCTCACTTCCTCTGTGGTCATCAGGACACACAGTTCAGAATGAAAGCATTTTTTTTAAGCAAAAATGGGCCTGGCTTTACAGTACATAGGAATAAGTGTATAAGTGTAATAATTTAATAATTAAAAAAAATTATTAACTACTTTATAACCTGAGGTCATTGATGCATAGAGGCCCAGGCCAAATTAAGTAGTTTCAGCATGTGTCAATTATAGTAGAATCCCATGCAAAGCCTAGCTACTTTTAAAAAGGCTCCGTTCCTGCTCCTAACACCGATCCTTACTAAGCTGTGTAAGGAAGACCTGTAAACGTACCTATTTTCAGGCTGCCCAAGTTCATTAATGTCATCCAGCTTTCCTGTGTCAGAAATAGTCTGATAAAGGGGAGAGGATGAAGCGGCAACAACGGAAGGGATATAGGAGCCTATGGGTGATGTCACTGCGCCTCCAGGCATTACCAGTTATTGTTGAGCGCTCTCTTCTCTCCCCTGCAACAGGGCTAGCTGACAAAGGAGATCACGTGACCCTGGTGTGGCCTGAAAATAGTATACAGATCTTTCTTACACAGGTTAGTTAGAATGGGTGTTAGGTTTTGCATGGAACTATACATGGAACTATACTTTAACTTAAAGGGGTTGTAAAGGAATTATTTTTTTTTTTTTCATAATAAGCATCCTTTACCTGCAGACATTCCTCTTTTCACTTCCTCATTGTTCGTTTTTGCTCAGAAGTTGCTCTATTTCTTCTCTGTTCTGTTCACTTCCTGCTTGTCTGATTTTTCTGACCACCATGAAGGGAGGCTTTACTGCGGTGGTCAGTGACGTGCTCACCCCCTCCTGGGAACTACATCTGTGTGGCAGGACGCTCTCTACGTGTTAGAGACTTCAAGGAGGTGTGAATTACTGGGCGTGCCGCAGTTCATACTGGGAAATGTAGTTCTTACATGAACGAACGCCGCAAACCAGGAAGTGAATGAGAGAACAGAAACTAGAATGCCGGAGGTGATATAGATGAAGGAATTTAATAGGTATTTACTCGTTAATCATTACAGGCATACCCCACTTTTAAGTACACAATGGGACCAGAGCATGTATGTAAAACGAAAAAGTACTTAAAGTGAAACAATACCCTTTTTCACTTCTAGGGTGTAGTAGGGGGTCAGGGGCTTTAGTGAGGGTGTCAGGAGCTGTAGTTGAGGTCTCAGGGGATGTAGTGGAGGAGTCAGGGGCTGTAGTGGAGGAGTTAGGGGCACACTGGAACAGGGCAGGCTATGCTCTCGAAGCTTCAGCTCCTTCTACTGTGGCTGAAAAATGTCTGTACAGTACTTGTCAGGCACTTTACATACACTCGGGGGTATGTCCTTACTCGCGAGTGTATGTAAAGTGAGTGTACTTAAAGCGGGGTATGCCTGTACACTATTCTGTCTGTCTGTTTGCCTAAAATTAATGTCTGCAAGGTAAAGTTTTTTCTTTACAACTCTTTTAACTACTCCTACAATTGCTCCCTCCCCCTCCTAACAATAATCCTATGACTATTTGTATATCTAAATATTTTTCTACATATTTTAAGAATGTATACGTTTAAAAAAAAAAAAAAAGACCTGTGGCTTTGTGTAACAGGCTCAATCCATCTACCGGCTTGTTGAAAATATCTGGGCAATTTTGGGCAATTTACAGGCATTTGTCATTGCCCCCCTGAAGAACCCAGACAGCCCTCCATGGACCAACATTTTTTAAGTTAGTTTGAGAAAAGAATCAACCCTATCAGATTTTTACTACTATCTGGGGCTCTGTTAGATAGATTTACACTCACTTCATTTCCTCATGGCAACAGATTTAACTCACTTGTACCATATTAGCCATCAACAAAAGTAGAAGTTTGGATTTAGGGTATATACCCTTTTTTGGCTAACTAAATAATTTGTAGTGCAAGTTTGCTTGAGGAAGATGTCAACATGCCTTGAACTCTTGCACTACAATCTATTTAGTTAGTTTTTTCATGTAACCCAAATGTAAACTTTAGAACCATGCTGTAGCACAGAGGTGAGTATGGATGTTAAAGCAGCAGTTGCCCTGTAGTGGCTCTAAGCTTGAGAACTGAGCAATCACATGACCGCTGATAATAGTGATGGTCAGTCACTGCTTTCCACTGCCCTTCCAATGCTCACCGGAGTGCCAGACTCAAGAAGGGGCGTGTGCAGATGGCGCCATCTGTCAGCTGAATATTTTTGAGCCAGAGCCAGCTGTCAATCAGGCTGCTGGGTGGATCCTGACAATATGGTCGGGAGCATTTTAGAACCTAGAGTGGCTCTTTGACATGAGCTGACAGCATGCCATAGCCCACTATTAGCTGACTCTGGGTCACAGGAGAGCAGAAGCAAGTACACTAATAACCTAGAAGAAAAGTACCACCAAAGTAGGATGATGCCGTTTACTGGTTGGGAGAGAAGTATGGCCAGAGCTAAGTCCAAATTCTACTTATGTAAAATACTAGATTTTTGCTCACACATAAATGTCATTTTTTTGGTTCACTAATAACTGCCAAGCAGCTAGAATATTCAAAAAGGGGAGTTAAGGAATGACTATCTACATTATTTGTTAGAAAATAGTTAATTAAAGCCATAAATATTCAATGAGCTGTTGCTCTATAAGTAAACTAAAGAAAATGTAATAGTCACATAAAAAAATGCAAAAATATAATACCTTAAATCAAAGCTCATTTAAAATACACTATATTTTCTCTTAAAAAGGGACATTGGGGTTGAGTGCAAAATCTGGTGCAGCGCTACAGAGAAACCAATCAGCGTCCAGTTTTTGTTGGATTAAAACTTAAAGGGGAGGTTCACCCTAAAAACGACTTTCTCGCCCACTCCCGAGTCCCGCGGGAGTGGGCGTTCCTAACATGCTGGTGATTGACGTTTTGACAAAAAACGAGCTCCCCCCGTCGCATAAGCCGCGTCACAATTGCCGAAAGGAGCCGAACGGCGATGCGCAGGCGCAGTATAGCGCCGACTCGCCGTTCGGCTCCTTTCACCAATCGTGACGCGGCTTACGCGACGGGGAGCTCGTTTTTTGTCAAAACGTCAATCACCAGCATGTTAGGAACGCCCACTCCCGCGGGACTCGGGAGTGGGCGAGAAAGTCGTTTTTAGGGTGAACCAGCACCACCACCACCAGTTAGGAACGCCCACTCCCGCGGGACTCGCAACCCGGAAGCCACGGGTGAATATGCTGTATCAAGGTATGTACAGCATCAAAAAAAAACTAATAGGCATAATCGTATTGTAATGTGGGGGGCCAGTGTAATAAGAGAAAGTCGTTTTTAGGGTGAACCTCCCCTTTAATTGAACAAGCTGAAGTTAGAAGCTGATTCTCTACCATGTACAACTTCACTAGATTTTGCACTCTGCAGTTTTAGTAAATCAATCTCATTGTAATTTTGTTCATTCAGGGCTTGTAACAAACTTCCACCTATCCTAAACTACTGATATTCATCTTGCCAAAGTTTTTTTAGTGGCTCTTCCCTCCGTCACAGCTGGCACTAAAATACTTGGTGTTTCCTAGTGCCGGACACTAATGGGATGCCACTCCCTCTGTCATGTGACAATTTGGTTCTAGTGATTCGCAGCTAGACCTGTACACTGTTACAGGGGAGGAAGTCAGATGCCCCTCCATACCTGAAAGCACCAGGTATTGTTACTGGCTGTGATGAGGCAAGGTTAGTATCAGGAGGCGGGGGGCCTTTACAAAGTCACTGAATGGGCAAAGTTATAGTGTTTCCTTAACCTCCCTGGCGGTATGATTATTTCAGAAAAAAGGTGCTGAAAGCGGTACCATTATTTGCATGGAAATTTGGCGTTTTATACTGTAGGCCTGTAATTCTTAGGAATAACTCACTTAAATCTGACCAAACAAGAGTCTAGTAGGCATCCCGGGTATGAATTTTTTTTTTAAAACAAAATTATAAATGATAATATAATAAATAATTATAAATAATTAAAACAAGTAATAATATAATTATAATAAAAATTATTCAATAATGTAATCAACTCAAAATCACTGAAATTTACTCAGTTGCAGAATTGTCGCTGTCATTACTTTTATTTTTTTATGACGAATTTCCCCACAAATCGCTATCGCACAATTCTGCAAGTGATTATAATTTATTATCGCTGTTTTCTAGCTGCTCTAAAACAATTTTTGACATAAAGGGACACTTTTGGTTGCTATGGACAATCTACAGTTTGCAGGCAGAAAGAACAGTTTTTATTATATAAAAGTACATGTAGGGCACTGGGCAGACCACTAGGGACAAGTGGGGTGTGTATTTTTTACATACAGTACTGTAATCTATAAGATAACAGTATACTGTATGTAAGGTGTTTGTTTACTTTTTTGAATTTGGCACCGTTCTCCGCCCCCGTGCGTCGTAACGTCGCAGGGAACGGAGATTGGTGGCACAGGAGGACACTGTGTGAATCGAGCGAGGTCCCGCTCGCTCACACAGCGCGGTGGCATCGCTGGATCCAGGGACAAGGTAAGTAACTTTGTCTCTGGCTGCAGCGAGGCGAGCCCGAGTCTGGCTCGGGGATACCGCTTTTGGTATAAAAATCTCACCCCGAGCCAGACTCGGGAATACTGCTAGGAGAGTTAACCTCCCTGGCGGTATGATTATATCCGATTTTAGGTGCTGAAAGCGGTACAATTGTTCTGCATGAAAATTTGGCATTTTAAGTTTGTTATTCCTAAGAATTACAGGCCTACAATATAAATCTGTTCAAACAAGAGTCTAGTAGACATCCCGGGTATGATAAAGTTTGAAACATAATATAAAAAAAAACTATAAATAATTTATGATTTTGTAATCATAACAAATAATAATATAATAATAATAAAAATTATTTAATAATGTAATCAAATTAAAAACACTAAAATTTGCTCAGTTGCAGAATTGTCGCTGTCATTACTTTTAGTGTCTGAAGACGAATTTCCCCACAAATCGCTATCGCTCAATTCTGCAAGTGATTATAATTTATTATCGCTGTTTTCTATCTGCTCTAAAACCACTTTTGACATTAACGGGCACTTTTTGGTTGCTATGGACAATCTCCAGTTTCCAGGCAGAAAAAAACGATCTTTAATTAATGTACACATCCCCTTTGTCCCTAGTGGTCTGTCCAGTGCCCTGCATGCACGTTTATATAATATTTTATACAGTACTGTAATCTGTAAGATTACAGTATACTGTATGTATTGTGTGTTTTTACTTTTTTGAATTTGGCGTCGAACTCCGCCCCCAAGCGTCGCAACGTCGCAGGGAAAGGAGCTCGGCACTCGGGCACTGTGTGAATCGAGCGGAGGAGCTCGCTCACACAAATCGGTTTTCCTGACAGGAAAAGTGTGATGTCAGTTTTTTTTCAGGAAAACAGAAAAAGTGTGAGGGAGCATACACACAGTCGGTTAGGAATTTTTCCTGTCACGAAAATTGAGATCCTGCTCTCAATCTTTTCTTGGCAGGAAAAACTATCGCGGATCGCGTTTGTCTGTATGCAACTACGATGCGCCAAAAAAAATGCGCATGCTCAGAATCAAGCAGAAGAGCCGAAATGCCTATTGAACTTCATTGATCTCGGCTCGTCGTACGTGTTGTACGTCACCGCCTTCTTGACATTCGGAATTTAAGCCAAGATTTGAGTGACCGTGTGTATTCAAGACAAATTTGAGCCGTTTTCCTGCTGAAAAAAAAAACACGGTTTTCCTATCGGAAAAACTGATCGTGTGTACAGGGCATTCGTTTGCCATGTTCTAACAATGTACTCCATTAAAGAAAGAGGGAATTTGTTTAGGTATCACAGCAGTATGGCTAGAGAATATAAAAAAATAACTGAATTTCTGCAAGGAGGTATAAAATAACATTAGGGAATTCTCCTAAAAACTGAGAAATATTAAAATAAATATTTGCTGCAACTGTCCAACAGATCACCACTCATCTCTAGCAAACATTTTTTTTAATGAGATTTAAAAAAGGCATTAAACAGACCCCTCACACCTGTGCCTATGTACTGTATGACATCAATAAGTGACCAACTAAAAGTGATTATGTTATGTGCCTAAGTTTCCCTTTTTCATGCTTCTCACTGAACCTATATCTTTATTTTTATTACCAGTTGGAGATCAGTCGAACTGTGGCCTAAATGACTAGATTAGGATATTTGTGGCAAACATTAAGGGGCAGATTCTCAGAGATCTGCGGCGGCATAACGTATCGTCTTTACGTTACACCGCCGCAAGTTTTCAGCGCAAGTGCCTGATTCACCAAGCACTTGCGTGTAAACTTACGGTGGTGTAACGTAAAGCCGTCCGGCGCAAGCCCGCCTAATTCAAATGGGGCGTGTACCATTTAAATTAGGCGCGCTCCCGCGCCGAACGTTCTGCGCATGCTCCGTTCAGGATTTTTCCGCCGTGCTTTGCGCGAAATTACGGCGCCCGACGTGTTTTTTGAACGGCGACGTGCGTAACGTAATTTCGTATTCCCGGACGTCTTACGCAAAAAATAAATTAATTAAAATTCGATGCGGGAACGACGGCCATACTTTAACATGGAGGAGTAATTTTACCCCATGTAAATAGCACTCTTAACTTTATGACGTGAAAAACCGACGTAAGAGAATGCGACGAACGCGCGTACCTTCGTGGATCGCCGCAATCAGCTAATATGCATACCCGACGCTGGAAAACAACGTGAACTCCACCCATCGGCCGCCGGAGAATTACACCTAAGATCCGAAGGCGTACGAAGCCGTACGCCTGTCGTATCTTAGCCAAAAGCCGTCGTATCTTTGTTTGTGAATGACAAATAAAGATACGACGCGGCAAATTTGAAAGTATGCCGGAGTATCAGCAGATACTCCGGCGTACTTTTTCTGTGAATCTGGCCCTAAGATTTTAGTTTTACCAGAAACTGAAAGTAAAAATAAAATAAATTGTGTGTTTGCTTTGTTCACTTATTAAAACAGAATATTATAATTTTTTTAACAAAAGAGTGTAATGTGTATCTCTGAGCTCAAAGCATATATCACTGGCGCTGGGTGTAATAAAGGAAATAAAGGAAATTAAAAAAAAATGTTAAAATTGGTTGCCAGAAAAAAACAAATCAAATAATCTCTTTTAAACCTCGAGCCTAAGTATGATTTTTAGTGGATAGTTCCAGCTTACATTATTCAAGTATGTAAATATACATATCTCATGCCTGAGTGATTACTACAGTGAGTGTCAGCTTTAACAGCAGTCATCTCTACTACAGTAATAGCGTCGATCTTCAGGGTCCTGTGCCAAGAGGCTGCCCTTCTACCGAGTAACCATAGGGGGGGGGGCGCTTGATCAGCGCTGTTGCCACTCACAGAACGCCTTGTATTTTTTCCAGTAAATACAAAGAGTTCTCTAATTGGACAAGGTGGAGAGGCTGGGCAGGGATGTCCTGATCTCCACCTAGTCCAACACCAAAAAATGCCTGTATTCCTTAGAAAAAATTCAAGGTGTTCTATGAATGGTGGTGCTGAGCGAATGCCCCCCCTGTGGTTACTGTGCAGAAGGGCAGCCACTTGACACAGAGACTGCAGGATCACAAATATCACTGTAGTAACACTAATAATGTAATTTGTAGCTTCCACAGATATGAAATATGTACTCAGGTGTGAGCTATGCATACTAACATTGGTTCAATTTGGACCAATGTAACTATTCCATAAAAATCATACCTAGGCTTCAGCTCTAAGCTATAAAAGCTAAATGAATGACAGTGATAAACAGACATAATGGGTGGGATTTGTTTCCTAAAGGAGTAGAGTCTGTTTTCTTAGCAAGGGCAATGTTCGCTTTTTAAAGTGTATATAATTTAAAAAGGTGACACTCTACCCTATCATGTATTAAAAAAATTGATTTCCTAATCATGTGTGAGAGAAATGAAAAAAAAAAACAAAGTAAACCCAGCTTCACGTTATTCGCTAAAATTCACTTTGCTAAGTGCACATTCTCTAAAAGACAGCGAGGTTGATTTTGTTAAAAGAATAAACAATAGAAAATGACAATGATATGACAATAGAAAATAAACAAAATGTCTTTGACACTTACCGGCACAGATACTTCATGGTTATTCTTCAGTTTTCCCAATATAGTATAGCCATCTACACTAATTTTTCCTCTGGGAACCAGCTGGAATGATTCCACTTTGATGCAGTCAATGTAAAGAGTAAGTTTAGACTTCTCCACGCTGAAAAGAACTTTGTGAAACTTGGTGTCAAACAAAAAGGGGAGCTGTTTGAAAGTGACGGTGTTCAATCTTCCATCTGTTCCTTTGTATGAGAATTCAAGAGCCTTTTTAGGGCCATTGAAATTAATAGAAGCTTGCTGCTTCCCTTCTGAGTCCACAATTTGCCAGATAGTCCAATATTTGTTCTTTGAGTTTTCTTTCATCCGGAAAGTAAACATAAAAGAATATTCCTCTGGTAGTCCACTACCATAGATGTGCCTATAGAATACAATGTTGGCCAATATGCTAGTTAGTCATTGGACAAAATGTAATGCAGAGAATATATAAGACTCCATTAGAGTTTGTGTACATCGGCATTTTTTTTTTATCATTTTTTTTTCTCGTTCAATATTTTTATTGTAGTTTTGAGGAAGAACAGAAAAAAAAAGAAGGGGGGGGTTAGACAATCAACCATACAGTAGGACATATGAAGTAGGGTCATTATATGGGTACAACTGAAAGAATAATTATAATAAACATATGTAAACATTGCAATCTATTTCAAGGTTCAAGATTAGGAAAATCATGTGATACCCTCAGACACCCCATCTGGGAACAAGTCGCGTCGTGAGGGGAAGACGATTCAGCTAACATTCATTCTTCGTTTCGATAGATTTTTATTAAAGATTAAAGATTGAATAACATCAGTCTGGATATAAGTGAAATTACAATACAAAAAAAAAAGGCTACACATCCCAGGGAAGAAATTAACTTAAAAAAAATTTATTAAGTAAATAAATATATAAATAAATAAATAAAACACAGATGATAGATAATAAAATTACAATCATCAAGTCGGAATTCATGCATATTTATCTAAACCATTTCAATAATCAGACCTAAGGATCATGGAGTTTGGAGGTATTTAATCCATGGGGACCATACCTGGTCGAATCTTGTTTGTTTGTCTTTAAGGATGCTGGTCAATTTTTCATTGACCATAATCCATGAAAGTTTACTTTTTAACACCCTAATACTGATTATTGAAGTCTTCCATGCTCGTGCTATCACAATTTTGGCAGCAGAGAAAATAAAAAAGATAAGAATCTGGAGATGTCTAGGGGTCCCGTATATAAAGTCCATAAATAACGCTGTTTTAGGATTTAATTATTTGATGTAAATTTCAAACACACATCAAATGCAGGTCAGCAAATTTATATTTTCTAAAGTGGTGCAATGTGGGTTACCAAGACTGCATTGACTTGCTTTGCATGGTATTTTTCTGGATCTGGGTCTGCAGGAAGGAAGCTAAACCTAATCTGGAAGCCCTCTTTAATATATTTTGTGGTGCTCTGTTAAAATCTATAGCAGATGTGTTTGGCTCATCACCTTTGAGCAGAAGTAGTGTAGGCAGCCATGGAAAGAGGTATTGCTGGACAATGTAGCTTGTACCAGGGTATCTTTAGTAAATTTTATGTAGTTTAGTATTACCACAATTCCAGTCTACTACTACAAAGTTTACATTCTTCATATAGATGTTATCTAGCACTGTCTTCTTTCTCTCTAGTTTAAACATCCCTATCTTTCCACAAATTAAAATGATTTGATGTGAATAAAACCTGTATTAGCCCAGGCAGCATCTTACAATTTACTTTCCTCTACAATAAAATTATAAATTGAAATCTTCAAACAAGATGCCTTGTGCACGTTTTAATATTTTAATTTAGTAAACTGCAATACGTGTAAATGGTTGTTTTAAATAAAGCTGTAACTTCTACAACAGTAACAGCAGCAGAAGCCTAGGAACCCTGTACCGATGTCGAACATCTAGAAAGATCTTTCAGCACTACGATATGTGAACAGCGACTGCACATGCCTGTATGTGATCCAACTTGTCACTAGAGAGCGCTCGTTCCCAAGAAATGAAATACGTTTAAATGAATGTATGCTTGTACAGATGTAATACATTGTTGCCTTGTATGTTTTGCTTTGTAAGCCAACCATGTTTTTATTTATCCTTATACTGTATGAGCAAAATTTGTTTTAAATAACTAGTCTGATTAGAAAGCAGGGTGCTAAAACCAAAACCACAGCCTTAATTAGATGTACATAATCAACCTTGCCACCCAATTAACAAAAAATCTCTCCAGGGACTTGTGATTTTATACTTGTTTCATACTATACATCTTGCTCTAAAGTGTCCTTTACCAGTTCTAAAGGTATTCAATAAGAAATATGCCATTAATGAAGATACACACCTTGTCATAATTCTGAAGTCAACATTGGGCCCCAGCTGATAGGCTACTTGATAGGGAGAAGTACCCACCACTGATTGGATTGCCCCAACAGAGGCAGCTTTGTCAATTTGGAACTTGGAGATCAGATCAAAGCCTAGAACAGGAAATGGTAAACTCATGTTTATGGTGGAAAAGATAAACAACTATTAATGACTTGCATCTGCAGAGCCTTTGATGGGCATTTATTTTTACTTTGTCCAATTTCAACCCCCATGACGGTTTTGTTTCAATCATTAAGCATCCTTTATTTAACATCTTACAGAATTCAGGGATGGAAACGTCACAATTTGTAACGTGAATAGGCTGCGGAACTGTCTATCCAAAATGCATTCTCCTGGTCTACAGATGTAGGAAACTGCTTACCATTAAAGTCACTCTTCACTTACCTGGAAGGTCATCCTGTCCACCATTAAGGGGTGGACATTTGTGCTGTATGTTGTTGAATTTTAGATTGAAAGGAAATCCTGAAACAAGACATTGATTCACGTCAGAAGCTAGCTTTAATGCATATCTAAACCCAAGAGCAAAAATCTATTATTTTTAATCTTACGGTCCTCAGGTGTAGTGCCCACATTCGTTTTCACTCTTATTTTAACCTGGTAATCCTGCCATTAACGCACTTTTTTTTTCTAGGCTGACCAACGCACTGAGAAGCCTAGTCTCCGTAGGACAGGAAGTGATCTAGGACTACATAACACTGTTAGGACTACATAACATCTCTCTTATTTCTTATAACAGGGGGAGGGGAAGTAAATGGAGATAACAGGGAACAATGCTAAATGATGAAAGTCCAGAGGTAGAGTATACAGGAAGTTAGGCCGGCCATATGTGGTTTTAATCTCAGCCGATTCAGCAGGAACAGATCAACTCGATACATTCAACCTGCCCATTAACGGTTTGAATCTCGGCCAGTGCAGCAGGAACCAGCCGAGAGTCGAACTGTAAGGCCGCGTACACACGACCGGTCAAAACCGATGAGAATGGACCGAGGTTCAGTTTCATCGGTCCAAACCGACCGTGTGTATGGCCCATCGGTATTTTGTCCTTCGGACCAAAATTTTAAAACTTGCTTTAAAATCGAACCGATGGACCGCTGACCAATCGGGCCAAAACGATGGTTAGTACACAAAAGCATCGGTTCAAAACCCGCGCATGCTCAGAATCAAGTCGACGCATGCTTGGAAGCATTGAACTTAGTTTTATTCAGCACGTCATGTGTTTTACGTCACCGCGTTTTGACCCGATCAGTTTTTGAACTGATGGTGTGTACACACATCAGACCATAAGGCCAATTCAGCGGTGAACCGATGAAAACGGTCCGTCGGACCATTCTCATCGGATGAACCGGTCGTGTGTACAGGGCCTCAATGGTGCTGCTGAATCGGCTGAGATTTGAACCGTTAATGGGCAGGCTGAATGTACCAAGTTAATCAACCAATCAACTTTGGTACAACCAGCCTGCTGGATTCTCTTGCGATTATCACTGACGCCTATAGCAGCCCGCTAGTGATGATTACAGTCTTCTCCTGGCAGGGGTGGCTTCCTCTGTCCACCCTTGACCCCTCCAACAGGAGAAGACAATAGCCCAGCAGGAGGTGTTCCCTCATAAACACTAGCTTGATTCCGCCATCAGCACAGACAATTACCCGTATTTGCAGGAAAGAAATTTGCTCCGTGTATGACCAGCTTTATCAGCTCACAAGCTCTGGCTGGGAGAACACTTGTCAAACATACAATTGAAAACATTTCATTATATTAATAGTAGGGAAATAAGAGGAATGTATTGTTATAATATACAAGTAAACCCTTAGGCCGCATACACACGATCGGTCCATCCGATGAGAATGGTCTGACGGACCGTTTTCATCGGTCCAAACCGATCGTGTGTGGGCCCCATTGGTTAGTTAACCTTCGGTCAAAAAAATAGGAACTTGCTTTAAAATTGAACCGATGGACGTCTAACCGATAGGTCAAAACCGATCGTTAGTATGCAAAAGCATCGGTTAAAAACCCGCAAATGCTCAGAATCAAATCAACGCATGCTTGGAGGCATTGAACTTCGGTTTTTTCAGCACATCGTTGTGTTTTACGTCACCGCGTTCTGACACGATCGGTTAATTAACCGATGGTGTGTAGGCACGACAGACCATCAGTCAGCTTCATCGGTTAACCGATGACAGCTCGTCGGATGGACTGATTATGTGTACGAGGCCTAAGTGTATGTAAACTCTATTTTAGTTTTGTAGATTGCACCAAAAGTAAGGTTATGAAAACAAATTGGATGTACCCAATTGTAAATTGAATGAAAAAAAATATTACTTTACATAGAAATATGTTAGCTGTTCTTATGGGCTGCCAACAAGAGATCATTGTTTTATGTTTGCCATTGCCATTAGTCTGAAATGAGGTGCAATTATTTCCATATGTTGCATACAGTAGAGGCCATGCCAACTAAAAACAAGCCACACTGTATATCCTGTCTTTTCCCCAGGAGGCATCGTAATCACAGCAGTTATATAGTAATCCTATTGCAACCACATCCATTACAGCAGGAGTGTCGGGCATAGGCTATTATGGGCGAGGGCCATCATCATCCAGTAAGTAGTCTTCCCTTCATTGGGTGGAATGTCTGCGAGGATTTGAGGCTTTCCTGCACACGGGCTGTGGTTTATTTGATCTCCCCACTCTACTTCTTGTAAAGGTCAATAAAGGGACCACCTTAATCTAAACACTCAGTGGTCTTCTTGTCTGAAAGCAGCTGCTCTGAGCAGGAAAAATAAACATTTTCTTTACAAACGGGCTCAATATGACCCAAAAGCAACTTGGAAAATGTTCCTGAAGTCTGGTTTGTGAGTGAAGGAGTTAGAGTTGTGGCCTCTGGACAGAGCACCCAGCCCTGCACAGAGAGCTCTTTCTAAGCACTGACCCAGGCTGTACAGTTCTTTCCTTTGAATAACATTCCCCCTGCAAAAACACCTTTCACTTCTAATGCAGCATGTACTGTATGTGCAATTACAGCTATCTGGCTACCTGCCAGCCTTATAGGATCAAAGGGCAATTCATGCCAAGTCTAGAGAGCTCCACCTTGTAGGACGACAGTGGATGAAGTACAGATTACCTTGTGCCTGAGGCTCTACCAGACGGCAGCATACGGAGCAGTGAGCTACATGGCAATGTACATCTACATACATACCATCCGCAGCTATCTGTAAGTACTGCTAGAACTGCAGCAGACCAATAGATGTTCTCTGCTCTTTTATAACTGACCATACACTATGCAATCTGATTGTACAATCTCCTTTAGATCTACCATCAACTATGTAGTACAATGGCCTCGCTGCTTTGATATTAATTGAAAGGATAGTTCAGGTTTGTTCTCATATACATGCATGGCTTTGATAAAGGTACGCACACATTACAATCCCACAATACAATCATTGCACAATCGTCTTTAGATTTACCAAAAACGTAAACGTAAACTATCCGGTATTCAATTAGACAGGTCCATACACTACCTGTTTGCCTTAAGCCTCGTACACACGTCCGAGGAACTCGACGGGCGAAACACATCGTTTTGCTTGTCGAGTTCCTTGTGAAGCCGCGAGCCAAATTTTCCCATTCCCGTCAAGGAAATAGAGAACATGTTCTCTTTTTGGCCCGACGAGATCCTCGACGGTTTCCTCGTCGAAAAGTGTACACACGACCGGTTTCCTCAGCAAAAAAAAACAAAACAGCAAGCTTCTTGCTGGTTTTTGCAGAGAAACTTGGTCGTGTGTACGAGGCTTTAGTTGTCACCCTTCCCTATTCTTTGGCTTTGCTATTGTCTAATCATGGGTGCTCAACCTGTGGCCCTCCAGTTGTTCCTGAACTACAAATCCCAGGCAAGTCCCTAGTTCTGCAACAGTTAAGTGGCCACAGGTTGAGTAATCATGTTCTAAATTTTTGACAACTGTACATTACCGGATTTTCATTGAACCACTCTGTATAGATTGTGAAGCTCACCATTAACGTTACAATCTGTATCATCTTTTGGTAAATGTATAGCCAAATGCACAAAGGATGTAACATGGGGACCTACCCAAACTATCCAATCAATCTGTATTCAGATAGACATGCCTCTGCAATACACGATTGTTGGTAGAGCTAAAGGAAATCATACAAAAAGAATGTACAATCGATTTAAAGCTCACCACACACATTACAATCAGATTGTATAGCGTATAGCCATCTTACTCACAACAAGTCACTTCATTCACTTACTTGTATAATGTTCTATGGTAGCTGATACCAGGGGTCCCAGGAAGCTGATGACGTACAAGGCAAGTGGAACTTTCCTGTTAAAACAAAGGCAGTTTAGTGTACAGCAATGTGCCCAATGTATTAAATGCATGGCAGACAAGTGCAGAAGTGTCCCATCCACAGTGCTTGTCCTATATCCCCCAGTGCAGGTGCTGACACCTAAACATGTCCTAGCTTCATTTCACAGACATGTGTCATTAGTTGAATTTCCCTCCTCCACAATAGTTCAGTCCTTGATCTTACCAGGTGCCCTTCATGATTCCTTTCTCGTTGTCATTAGATCCCTGGTATCCCTAGGTACTAGTCTTTTTCACAGGCAATCTAATTATTTATAGGGGCTATCATTTTCTAGTATTTCGCCTACCAATCAGAGGAGGGCAGCTTAGCGTAGGACTCCACCTCTCCAGTTATTTGCATGTGTACACTGTGCCTGTGTGTGGATGGGCTGCTGCTGGAGGGGGCTCAGTGAGGGGTCTGCAATGAAGGTGGGCACACTGAGGATTTCAGGAGATCTGTAGCTGAGAGCTTCCCATGATGTACTGAACATATTTGATTACTTATACACTGAGCATGGGATTTTTCACAGAATCCCTAATCAGCAGGGAATAAAGTGTGTTTCTAAATCAGGATTTAATACATTGAGGTTTACACTTACCGTATTTATTGCGGTATAACGCGCTCCTGCGTATACCGCGCACCCCTAAAGTTGCCCCCAATCCTGTGAAAATTTTTTTTTTGTACTTACAGTTTTGGTGTCTTGCGCGGCGTCCATCGGCGGCCTCGTCGGGTCCGGCGTTCGGGTGTCCTCTTCGTCGGGTCTGGCGTCCTTCTGCAGCTTCGGGTGGCCTCTTCGTCGGGTCCGGCGTCCTTCTGCGGCTTCGGGTGTCCTCTTCGTCGGGTTTGGCGTCCTTCTGCGGCGTCCTCGCGTCCTCCCCGCTCGTTTCCCGTGCCGAGTTTTGAATACTGCGCCGACATATACAGAGCGCAGTACACTCGTGTATTGTCGGCAATGCTCAGCTACCCGCGCTGACGTCCTGTACGTCCAGGACGTGAGCGCGAAAGGAGCCGAGACTGCCCGACTATACCCGAGTGTACTGCGCTCGGTAAATGTCAGCTCAGTATTCAAAACTCGGTGCGGGAAAGCGGGTATCGGCGTATACCGCGCACCCACAATTTTGCCCTGATTTTCAGGGCAAAAAAGTGCGCGGTATACGCCGATAAATACGGTAAATAAAAAAAGAAATCCCTTTTTAAATCTGTCATTCAAGTTTAAGTTTATTTTCAGAAAAAAACAATCAGTACAATGTAATGAACATCAATGAAAATTATTACAGTGTGGCATACAGTCAAAAACAACATGGTACATTTAGTTCATTTCCTGCCCTTCCATTCCACATTGAAACAAAGTACCATTAAAATGTAAAATAAATTGTGAATAACAAAAAAGAATAAATATATTGAAGAAAACAAAATCCAACCCAATTGCCCTCCCCAACCTCCAGAGATACTATAATCCGTATAATCCAATCCAGACCCATGAAATTTTAATAAATATAATAGATTGATTGTTTAGATCTATAAGGAGGATAGATGCCTAGGGTAAACTCCACCCCCCCCCGACACCCCTAATGGGATCGTAGGGATTGCACAGTTCACCGTATAACAGTCACTATACATCATACAACCTGATTGTACAATCCCCTTTAGATCTACCATTAACTATGTAGCGCAAGATCACCTGGGGAGAATGGATGTGCTATTATTATATATCGTTATGGTAAATCAAAAGGGGATCGAACAGAGATTTTACAATCAGATTATTTAATGTATGGCCCCCTTAAAGTGATATTAACCGCTTCCAGACCAGCCGCCGCAGTTGTACTGTGACAGCTTGCGCAGGGGAGCCAGCCTGTCGTAGCTGTACGTCGACTCTTTAAGACGCCTCTGGCGGCGCATGTGCATGCCCCGAAGCGTGTCTCTGAAGCCGATGCGAGTGCCTGGAGGACGCGATGACTGCTGGGCACCCGCGATTACACATACACATCCCGTTCTCATTCTGTAATTAGCAAACACACAAATCACGGTTCACTCAGAGGCTAGGAGACTGATCGTGTGTTCATACGATGTATGAACAGGACCGTCTTTAATTTTCTTGCCCCCCCCCCCCTCCATTCTATGACATACAAAAAAATAGCAGATAGACTCAAAATCAGTTAATTGCAATCGCTGAGTCATCTGCTGCAGTAGTTTGCCAGAGGTTACAGCCTATCCTTACAGCTCACTGGCTGGTTGCTAGAGGTTAGCAACCAATCAACAAGCAGAAATGATGTGTTGTAGAGGTTATTGCACATTATTAGCGCTCACTGATTGGCATAGGTGTGCGCACAGGGTGTGCTGGGTGTGCCTGGGCACACCCTAATCACCCAAGTTTGCATTAACATTATTGCTCTGTGTGGCAGTGCACTAAAACCCCCCAGTCGGTCGGTCAGCAGCCAAGAACTAACCCCATCTATGGCGCGGGCTACCTCCAGGAATGGCAGGCAGCGGCTTCACACTGCATCCTCCTTCCTCTGGTTCAAGGCGGCACAGCTTCCCCTGTGGGACATCTCCTCCCTCATTTTTTGGGGGGTGACAAACATACCTGGTCCCCTCCCAAGTTCTGGTGGTCTCTTCACCTCCTGGCCAATCAGGTCTTAGGACTCCCGGCCAATCGGGTCTTTGGACTTCCAGCCAATCGGGTCTCAAGACCTGCTTACTGATTGGCTGGGAAGAGAATCAGTGTGACAACAGCAAATATTAATTTGCTATTTTCACACAAATGGGTGGGCTCGGGGCGCAGTGCTCTGTGCCCCGTGCCCACCCATTTTTAAAGCCTATTAGAGCATCAGGCCCTAATCATGTGTTTCAAAAACAAACACAAAAAAAAACATTGTAATCCATGCATCTGGTACCCCGCGTGTAGATTAGTCGGCCAGATGGATGGACAGGGTGGCGGCACCCCTGCGCCTCTAATGGAGCCGCCGCCAATGGTGCACACCCTAATACAATAGGCTGCGCACACCTATGCTGATTGGTAATGACGTACATTATTAGCAATCCCAAATAATTGAGCAAGTAAAGCGGCACATTAATACACATACTACAGGAGAGGGTCAGAGAGTGCAGACATACTGCACAAGATTACCAGAGACTGCGGACATACTGTACAAGATAACCAGAGACTGCAGACATACTACACAAGATTACCAGAGACTGCGGACATACTGTACAAGATAACCAGAGACTGCAGACATACTACACAAGATTACCAGAGACTGCAGACATACTACACAAGATTACCAGAGACTGCGGACATACTGCACGAGATTACCAGAGACTGCAGACATATTACACAAGATTACCAGAGACTGCAGACATACTGCACGAGATTACCAGAGAATGCAGACATACTACACAAGATTACCAGAGACTGCAGACATACTGCACGAGATTACCAGAGAATGCAGACATACTACACAAGATTACCAGAGACTGCGGACATACTGCACGAGATTACCAGAGACTGCAGACATATTACACAAGATTACCAGAGACTGCGGACATACTGCACAAGATTACCAGAGACTGCAGACATACTGCACGACATGACCAGAGACTGCAGACATACTGCACGAGATTACCAGACTGCGGACATACTGCATGAGATTACCAGAGACTGCGGACATACTGTATGAGATTACCAGACTGCACTCTGCAAAGCCGTCATCGGGGCCCCAATTCACGGGTAATCTTATGCAGTATGTCCACAGTCTCTGGTAATCTCATGCAGTATGTCTGCAAAGAGGACACGGGAGGCTGTATTCGCACACTAGCCAGCAGAGAGGGGTGGAGCTGGGAGCTCCATGATGCGCTGACCCCACGCCATGTAGCCTGTATGCTCTTAACAGAGCGGCTGTAGTTCGAGCAGTGATCGGCGTGGGCGTGTCAGTGGAGCTCCCAGCCCCGCCCCCGGACTTCTGTATTCTCCAGCCAGTATAGAGGGGGCGGGGCAGGAGCTCCACTGACACACCCACTCCGATCACTGCTCTAACTACAGCCACTCTGTTCCGAGCATACAGGCTACATGGGGCGGGGTCAGCACGTCAGTGGATCTCCTGCACTCTGCAAAGCCTTCATCGGGGCTCCAATTCACGGGTAGCGCGGGACCCCCATACAAAGATTAGGCCCTGTGTATGAACGCTGATCAATCTCTTCCCCTAGTCAGTGCCACCCCCCCTACAGTTAGAACACACATTAGGGAACACAGTTAACCCCTTGATCACACCCTAGTGTTAACCCCTTCCCTGCCAGTGTCATTTATACAGTAACCAGTGCATTCTTATATGCACTGCTTACTGTATAAATGTCACTGGTCCCAAAAATGTGTCAAACGTGTCCGATTTGTCCGCCGCAATATCGCAGTCCCGATAAAAATTGCTAATCGCCGCCATTACTAATAAAAAGAATTATAAAAATGCCATAAATCTATCCCCTATTTTGTAGATGTTATAACTTTTGCGCAAACCAATCAATATACGCTTATTGCGTTTGTTTTCCAAAAATATGTAGAAGAATACATATCGGCCGAAACTGAGGAAAAAATTGTAAAAAAAAAAAAAAAAAGAGAGATATTTATTATAGCAAAAAGTAAAAGATATTGAGCTAGATTCACGTAGCTCTTACGTCGGCGTATCTATAGATACGCCACGTAAGTAGAAAGATGCGCCATCGTATCTATGCGTGCCATTCTGGTAGCTAGATACGCCTAAATTCTAGCTTCATCCGACCGACGTAAGTGTTAGTACGCCGTCGTATCTAGGGTGCATATTTACGCTGGCCACTAGGGGGCGCTTCCGTAGATTTACGCGTAGAATATGTAAATGACCTAGATACGCCGATTCACGAACGTACTTGCACCCGCTACGCCATTTACGTAAGGCTTACGTCCGGCGTAACGTTACCCCTGCTATATGAGGCGCAGCCAATGTTAAAGTATGGACGTCGGAACAGCCGTCAAATTTTACGTCGTTTACGTAAGTGATACGTGAATGGGGATGTGCGTAGGTTACGTTCACGTCAAAAGCATTGAGCCGACGTATCTAAGGGAGTATATGCGACGTGACTCTGAGCATGCGCGCGCATGCGCGGATCGCTAGTGAAAACGTTTACATGGGGTCACGGCTACTTTATATACAACACGCCCACTACCTTCCACATTTGAATTAGGCGGGCTTACGCCTGCCTATTTACCCTACGCCGGCGCAACGTACGGCGCCAGATCTTTGTGAATAATGGTCTGGGCGCCCTATTTTACGTCGGCGTAGCGCATATGAGATGCGCTACGCCGGCCAAACTATACGCTGAGCTACGTGAATCTAGCTCATTGTGTTTTTTTTTCCAAAATTGTCGCTCTTCTTTTGTTTATAGCGCAAAAAATAAATACAAATACCACCAAAAGAAAGCTCTATTTGTGGAAAAAAGGGACGCAAATTTTGTTTGGGTACAGCGTCACACGACCGCGCAATTGTCAGTTAAAGCGACGCAGTGCCGTATCGCAAAAAATGGCCTGGTCATTGAGCAGCCAAATTTTCCGGGGCTGAAGTGGTTGTTATTTTAAAAAAAACTGAAGTTTCAAACACATAATACTTACCTGCTCTGTGCAGTGGTTTTGCACAGAGCAGCTTGATCCTCCTCTTCTCGGGTACCCCGGTGGTGCTCCTGCCTCCTCCTCCTTGACCAGTGCTCCCCACATCAAGCTGCTTGCTATGGGGGCACTGGTGCTTGCCCACTTCCGAGCCCCGCTCTATGCATCCATAAGACACATCGGCTCACTGGCTGTGACTGATAAGAGTGGGAGACAATGGCCAATGAGAGAAATCCGGGACAGCCGAGGCCCCCCTGTGCACATTGCTGGATCAAGAGGAGGCTCAGGGGAGAAATTACAGGGGGAGCTGCACCCAGTAAGTAACCTTCAGCCTTTACAACCACTTTAAAGCTGCCCAAAGATGTATCGAATCTCAACTAGTTCAGCAGGGACCATCCAAGGTTCAGTCCCTCTATGGGCAGGCTGGTTCTACTGATGTAGATCCATCGATCTACTTCAGTATAACCTGTCTGTCAGATTTTTGGCAATTTGATTACTGTTGGCTGCTATAGCCACCAGTGATCATTGTGTTCTGATGGCTGGGAAACCTCCCGCTGTCAGAATACAAATGCTCCGTCAGTGTTTATGGGGAAATCTAGCAACTTTCTTTCCTGCAACCCGTGGTTTCTTAATGTAATGGTCTGCTTTAGATTATGTCCAGCTTTAAACTGAACTGACCAAACTGAACTGTAGAGAATTATTTTTTCAATAATTTTTGCTCAAAATTCTACCCATCTGAGAAACTTTTTTTGTTTTTGAAATCTTTAGTGGGTCAAATTGATGTACGTTTTCAAGCACAGTGATGAGAGAAATGTATTTGTTTAATGGAAAAGTTCCTGTTCTTTGAATCTTAACAGGAATGATTGGACTTTACAAAATGAAAACCACATACACTAAGGCTGGCCACAGATGGAGCGAATTTCTTTCCTGCAACCGTAGGTTGCAGGAAAGAAATTCGCTCAATTCCCCCATCCACACAGACAGTACTGACAGGGGAATCTCTCTGATTGAGCCATTGTGTTCTCCCAGGGGTGGTGGGGGGGCACAGTGGTTATTGCTAGTGGGTATAGCAGTATAACTGCTGCTTGCAATAATCACATGTGACGTCCTATGCAGTAGCTTGGGCACTTGAGGCAATTGGCCTCCATCTTTTGCAGGGTGCCTGGGGTCACCCTCTCTGTGGCAGCCAGCATCTTTTTGATTTGGGGGGAAAGAGGATATGTGCTAGGGGGCACTTTGGGAGATGAGAGGACTTGTGCTAGGGGGCGCTTTGGGAGATGAGAGGACTTGTCTTAGAAAGGGGTTGGATATGAAATCCGCCCCCCCCACCCAAGCACAAGTCCTCTCATCTCCCAAAGTGCCCCCTAGCACATACCCCCCCAACACCAATCCCTCTAAGTGATCTTTGCAAATCTGCCCCCTCACCACCTTCACTATGTCCCTCTACAGATCTCAAATCAGCATGGCTCAGACAGAATGGTGTACCTCCTCCACCTGTCTGTCTACAGGAAAACATCACATCCGAGTAGAAGGAGAGGGTGGGTTCAGTGCACTCCGCTCTGCACTAGGTATGTGTCAAAGGCAATTGGCGGGGAGAGATGCCGACTGCCATACAGAGATGTGCTTGCGGCATGCAGGACCCCAGACATGGACAGGTGCAGCCTTTTTATGGGACATCAGAGCGGCCCTGGTGGCAATTGTCCCAGTCTGCCCCTGGGTACTGTAAAAGCATTATAATCCTTACTATCTGCACCTTATGTTTTTCACATGCATAAGTAGTGCATTGATCATGCAATTTCATAGTATCATTTGTTGGCCTGTATGCACAGCCTATAGTAGAGAAACTAAATCTTCACATTCTTGAATCAGAAGTTTGTAACTACTTCTCATCCCACCCATTGTCATATGACATCCGCAGACAGGATCTCCCATCCTGGGTGGGCGTGATATGACGTCCTTGGTGGTATATGGGGCGCCCGCCACTTCACTGAGGAGCAGATGCGCGTACCCAGTGGCTGCGATGTCCGCCGGGTACCTGCGATCGCTCATGACAGAGCAGGAGCATGGATCTGTGTGGGTAAACACACACGATCTGTCTCCTCTCCTCTGACAGGACGTGGATCTGTGTTCCTAGTATATAGGAACACAGATCAGTCTCTTTCCCTAGTCAGTCCCGTCCCCCCACAGTTAGAATCACTCCCTAGGTAACACATTTAACCCCTTGATCGCCCCTAGTGTTAACTCCTTCCCTGCCAGTGACATTTATACAGTAATCAGTGCATATTTATAGCTGTGATCGCTGTATAAATGTCAATGGTCCCAAAATATTATCAAAAGTGTCCAGTCTTGCAGTCATGATAAAAATCGCAGATCACCGTCATTACTAGTAAAAAAAAAATAATAATAAAAATGCCATAAATCAATAACCTATTTTGTAGGCGCTATAACGTTTGCGCAAACCAATCAATATACGCTTATTGCGATTTTTTAATACCAAAAATATGTAGAAGGATACATCGGCCTAAACTGAGGAATACAATGTTTGACATGTTTGAAAAAGTCTTTTTAACTTTTTGCTATAATAAATATCCCAATTTAAAAAACAAAGAGGTGATCAAATATCACCAAAAGAAAGCTATTTGTGGGGGGAAAATGTCAAAAATGTCATTTGGGTCCAGTGTTGCATGACCGCACAATTGTCATTCAAAGTGTTATAGCGCTAAAAGCTGAAAATTGGCCTGGGCAGGAAGGGGGTGAAAATGCCCTGCATTGAAGTGGTTAACTTATGACGTGCTATGCAGCATGCCTCAGACTACAGACAGAGGTTAACATTAAATATAAGAATTGACACTTCCTGTGAAGAATCTATATATCCCACAATCCCTGAGTCACTTAGTCTGATGTTCTACACGTGAAAACTGCATAGTAATTAGATCTCACACGGACACAAGCAGGAAGAGCAATGAAGAGAATTGGAATGTTTCATCACATGATCACTCCCACGTTTGTCATGCAACACAGAGGAAATTGTGAGGCATAGATTGGATGCTGTGTGACCCAGAAATAGAAGTTGTCTTTGCCTTTAGTGAATAGGGACAGGCCAGGTGAACGAATTGATGGACTTCAAGAATCAATCAGCCATTAAACTACAAACTGTATCCACAATATGTGAGCCAATCATTACATGGTAAGGTAAACAACCATCACATGGAATATAACTACACTGATACCTAGCTAAAACAACTAAAACTTTTGCAAGTGTACAATGCCTTTAAGCTAGCCATATACAGTACTTCCAGATTTCTCCCATTCCGCCAATGGCCACAGGCTGAATGAGAGAAAAATCAATTGATTCCTCCATCTATGCTAAACACAGTGGGTGGAGGAATCTTCACCGCCGGCTATTGTGTTCACAAAGCTGTCCAAATACCCAAACAGTAATTGCATCTGATTGAGTGTAGTCACTGTTTTGTATAGATGTGATTTGTTTTAAATCATAAGGGATATAAAAACCTCCGACACCATTATATGTGTAACAGAATGGCGAACACATATTTTAATGTAAAAAAGCAGTTTCTGTTGGTAATACCAGATCTTTTGGGTACCGATTAATCTATACATACATTCTTGTATAACCTATAGAATATTTTAACTGTGTTTCCGCCTCCCTTGCAATGATGGTGCATATACTGAGTAGTACTGGTGCCGATGCGCCTGGTGCCGATGCGATTGCCCGGCGGGCGCGATCACCGCTGGGCACCTGCGATCGCTGGTTACAGAGCGAGAACCGGGAGCTGTGTGTGTAAACACACAGCTCCCGGTCCTTTCAGGGGGAGAAATGACTGATCGCATGTTCATACAATGTATGAACAGCGATCTGTCATTTCCCCCAGTCAGTCCCACCCCCCCCCCTTCAGTTAGAACACAATGAGGGAACATAATTACCCCTTCCATGCCCCCTAGTGTTAACCCCTTCCCTGCCAGTGACATTTTTCAGTAATCAATGCATTTTTATAGCACTGATCGCTATAAAAATGCCAATGGTCCCAAAAATGTGTCAAAAGTGTCCGATATGTCTGCCATAAGGTTGCAGTACCGATAAAATCGCAGATCGTCGCCATAACTAGTTAAAAAAATATATTATTAAAAATGCCATACATCTATCCCCTATTTTGGAGACGCTATAACTTTTGCGCAAACCAATCAATAAGCACTTATTCTTCTACTTAATTTTCAGAAAAAATAAAAATAAATAAGTATCGGCCTAAACTGAGGAAAAAAAACGTTTTTTATATATTTTTGGGTGATATTTATTACAGCAAAAAGTAAAAAATATATATTTTTTTTCAAAATTGTCGTATTTTTGTTTATAGCGCAAAAAACAAAAAATGCAGAGGTGATCAAATACCACCAAAAGAAAGCTTTATTTGTGGGGAAAAAAGGACGCCAATTTTGCCACGTCGCACAACCGTGCAATTGTCAGTTAAAGCGACGGAGTGCCGAATCGCAAAAAGTGGCCTGGTCATTGACCGGTCACCATTTAAGCTGTGTATCTTAGGGCACTAGTTTAGATGGCTTTATTTAACAAGGTGCTCACAGTAATCTATTGTTCTTGGTTTCTCCACAGGAGCCAGTTACTACAAGTAAAGGTGACTCAATATTTCAAGAACATTAAGAGTATAAAATGTGCATAGTTTGTGGCTGGGCATTTCAATCGTCAATAGGTGGAAAAGCTCCAACCCTATATGGTCACATATTAATGTAACAAATGTGCTTTATATGCTCAAGTACAGTATAGTCTTCCAGCAATGGTATACTTTGAGTCCCCTGGAGGGATTGCTATACTAACTGCAATAAGCACGCTTTTGCAGACATTCTTCCCTAAGCAACTGGGATCTGAATTTGCACAAAAAATAAACTTTGTTTTTATGTTTCTCTGCATATTAAATTATTTGAAACAAACATCCTACTGAGAAGCTAATGCTCTGAATACAAAACAGTGCTCTCAATACAAAATGTTGCTTTAATAACATTGTTTCAAGAAAGATAATTGTATATAAAATGCTTTAACAGAACAGAACAAAATTACATTATATATTATTTACTTTAATTATATTTTGTAACGTGTTAAATATTTGATGAAACACAATCCATTTATTTATTTATTTAAAGACTATTTATATAAAAGAATACCTTATAGTCAACTCCAAATGTGGGATTTTTGTTTTGTTTTGTTTTGTTTTTGGGTAGAGTGAGATACATTTTATAATAATCTCTGTAAAATGTTGAAATGCCTGCCTTTCCTCTGTCCCAGTCACAGGGAGTGAGTAGGGATATAAAGGAAGTAATGCAAATCCCTGCCATTTAGGGAAACCCCCCTCCCCCTTCCCCAAAAAAATATGATTTTTGCCAATTTTTGGTATTGTCAATCACGCCACCGCCACCGGACCAAAAAAAAATGCTCCCGTCCATGAAGGCTGGCCGCCTACTGCAGGCTCCACTGTTTGACAGTTCTTATATAGGTAAGGGGCAAGGCCACCTGGCGACGTCATCTGGTGGTACCACCCACTTGTGATGGCACTGACCCAGCATGCACTGGGCCAAGACATCACAAGGGATGGGGCCACCAGGTGATTTTGCCAGGTCCTGCCCCTTACCTATATAAGAAATTTCAAATGGCGGAGCCTGCAGTAGGCAGCCAGTCTTTATGGACGACGGGAGCATTTTTTTTTCAGGTGCGGTGGGTGGCGTGATTGACTGTATTTTTATTTTTTAACACATATGTTCCCCATTTTACACCCCCCAGCCCCACACATTTATGCAGGAAGATGTGCGGGGGAGGTGTCCAGTGGGGAACATATGTCCAGGGGGAGGTATACAGTGGGAACATATGTTCCCCACTGTATACACCCCACACATATGTCCAGGTGGGAGGTACAGTGGGGAACATATGTCCAGGTGGGAGGTATACAGTGGGGAACATATGTGTGGGGTGTACAGTGGGGAACATATGTGTGGGGTGTACAGTGGGGAACATATGTCCAGGGGGAGGTATACAGTGGGGAACATATGTGTGGGGTATACAGTGGGGAACATATGTTCCCCACTGTATACCTCCCCCTGGACATATGTTCCCCACTGTATACCCCACACATATGTTCCCCACTGTATACCTCCCCCTGGACATATGTTCCCCACTGTATACCCCACACATATGTTCCCCACTGTATACCTCCCCCTGGACATATGTTTCCCACTGTACACCCCACACATATGTCCAGGTGGGAGGTATACAGTGGGGAACATATGTTCAGGGGGAGGTATACAGTGGGGAACATATGTTCCCCACTGTATACCTCCCCCTGGACATATGTTCCCCACTGTATACCTCCCCCTGGACATATGTTCCCCACTGTATACCTCCCACCTGGACATATGTGTGGGGTGTACAGTAGGTGCACGCGATATTGTGTCAATCTCGCTCCCTTTCTCGGCGAGATTGAGCACCTACGAGCCCCATCGCAGGAGCCAGCGCCGAGCTGGCTTGCCGCGATAGAGACAAAGCCGTCATAGAAGCGACGGGAGATCCGACTTGGATTCCCGCCAATTCTACACGTGTGCGGCGTTTGTTATGAATCCTGAGGGGGAAGTCCCCGCCGGATTTTAAATAAAAATCCGGCATGGGTTCCCCCCTCAGGAGCATACCGGGCCCTTAGGTCTGTTATGGGTTGTAAGGAGAGCCCCCCCTACGCCGAAAAAACGGCGTAGGGGGTCCCCCTACAATCCATACCAGACCCGTATCCAAAGCATGCTACCCAGCCGGCCAGGAAGGGAGTGGGGACTAGCGAGCGCCCCCCCCTCCTGAGCCGTACCAGGCTGCATGCCCTCAACATGGGGGGGTTGGGTGCTCTGGGGCAGGGGGGCACACTGCGGCCCCCCCACCTCAGAGCACCCTGTCCCCATGTTGATGAGGACAGGGCCCCTTCCCGACAACCCTGGCCGTTGGTTGTCGGGGTATGCGGGCGGGAGGCTTATCGGAATCTGGGAGCCCCCTTTAATAAGGGGGCCCCCAGATACCGGCCCCCCACCCTGAGTGAATGGATATGGGGTACATCGTACCCCTAACCATTCACCTTTAGGAAAAATGTCAAAGTTAATAAACACACCACACAAGGGTTTTTAAAATAATTTATTTTTCTGCTCCGGAGGCTCCCCCTGTCTTCTTTATTAGCTCTTCTACCAGGGGGAGCTTCTTCTTTGACGTCTTCGGGTGGGTGGGGGCCGCCGTCTGGTTCTCTTCCACCGCCGGGGGGGGGGTCGCTTTTAAAAAAGCCCCCACCCCCAGCGGGTTTCCTCCGGCGTCTTCGGCGGGGGGGCTTCTTCTTCCGCTATCCCGACGGGTCTTCTCCGCTATCCGGGGGGGTCTTCTCAACTCTCCGGGGGTCTCCTTCTATGTTTGCCGCTCTCCGCTGTTGACTCGGTGCACCCCGGTTCTTCCTCCAGCTGTCCGGTGCCTTCTCCTTCAGCGCTGAACGTCTATCTTCTTCTTCCGTGCTGTGACGTATTCTTCTTCTTCCGGGCTGTGACGTCATCTTCTTCACTTCTCCAGATGTTGACACGCCGGCTCTTCTCGCTGAAATGGCAGGTGCGCTGCTTGCATCGGACCTATATAGGCCTCACAGTCCCATCATGCTCTGTACCTACCCATGTGATACCTACCCACGTGGGTAGGTATCACATGGGTAGGTACAGAGCATGATGGGACTGTGAGGCCTATATAGGTCCGATGAAAGCAGCGCACCTGCCATTTCAGCGAGAAGAGCCGGCGTGTCAACATCGGGAGAAGAGAAGAAGAGAAGACGTCACAGCACAGCGGCCTGAAGGGAGAAGTAGAAGTCGTCACAGAACAGCGGAAGAAGAGGAGAAGACGTCACAGAACAGCGGAAGAAGGAGGAGGCACCGGACAGCGGGAGGAAGAACCGGGGTGCGCCGAGTCAAGAGCGGAGAGCGGCGAACATAGAAGAAGACCCCCCGGAGCGGAGAAGACGTCACAGAAGAGCGGTGAAGACCCCGGAGAGCAGGAGAAGACCCCCGGAATTCGGAAGAAGAAGCTCCCCCTGGTAAAAGAGCTAAAGAAGACAGGGGGAGCCTCCGGAGCAGACTAATAAAATATTTTAATACCCTGTGTTTTTTATTTGTGTTTTTACCACTTTTCCTCCAGGTGAATGGGTAGGGGTACGATGTACCCCATATCCATTCACTTAGGGTAGGGGGCCGGTATCTGGGGGCCCCCTTATTAAAGGGGGCTCCCAGATTCCTATAAGCCTCCCGCCCGCATACCCCGACAACCAACGGCCAGGGTTGTCGGGAAGGGGCCCTGTCCTCATCAACATGGGGACAGGGTGCTCTGGGGTGGGGGGGCCGCAGTGCGCCCCCCTGCCCCAGAGCACCCAACCCCCCCATGTTGAGGGCATGCAGCCTGGTACGGCTCAGGAGGGGGGGGCCTGCTCGCTCGTCCCCACTTCTTTCCTGACCGGCCGGGTAGCGTGCTTTGGATACGGGTCTGGTATGGATTGTAGGGGGACCCCCTACGCCGTTTTTTCGGCGTAGGGGGGCTCTCCTTACAACCCATAACAGACCTAAGGGCCCGGTATGCTCCTGAGGGGGGTACCCATGCCGAATTTTTATTTAAAATCCGGCGGGGACTTCCCCCTCAGGATTCATAACAAACGCCGCACACGTGTATAATTGGCGGGAATCCAAGTCGGATCTCCCGTCGCTTCTATGACGCGCACGTTGGAATGTGCTGTCACTATTCCAGTGAGTGCGAGATGTCGGCGAGATCTCGGCACCATGTCGCCGAGAATCAGCGCGATGCTGTCATGCTAAAAACACAATATCACAAACACCTACTGTACAGTGGGGAACATATGTGTGGGGTATACAGTGGGGAACATATGTCCAGGGGGAGGTATACAGTGGGGAACATATGTTCCCCACTGTATACCCCACACATATGTTCCCCACTGTATACCTCCCCCTGGACATATGTTCCCCACTGTACACCCCACACATATGTTCCCCACTGTACACCCCACACATATGTTCCCCACTGTATACTTCCCACCTGGACATATGTTCCCCACTGTACACCCCACACATATGTCCAGGTGGGAGGTATACAGTGGGGAACATATGTTCCCACTGTATACCTCCCCCTGGACATATGTTCCCCACTGGATACCTCCCCCTGGACATATGTTCCCCACTGGACACCTCCCCCTGGACATATGTCCAGGTGGGAGGTATACAGTGGGGAACATATGTCCAGGGGGAGGTATACAGTGGGGAACATATGTCCAGGGGGAGGTATACAGTGGGGAACATATGTCCAGGGGGAGGTATACAGTGGGGAACATATGTTCCCCACTGTACACCCCACACATATGTTCCCCACTGTATACCTCCCCCCTGGACATATGTTCCCCACTGTACACCCCACACATATGTCCAGGGGGAGGTATACAGTGGGGAACATATGTCCAGGGGGGAGGTATACAGTGGGGAACATATGTCCAGGGGGAGGTATACAGTGGGGAACATATGTCCAGGGGGAGGTATACAGTGGGGAACATATGTCCAGGGGGAGGTATACAGTGGGGAACATATGTTCCCCACTGTACACCCCACACATATGTTCCCCACTGTATACCTCCCCCCTGGACATATGTTCCCCACTGTACACCCCACACATATGTCCAGGGGGAGGTATACAGTGGGGAACATATGTCCAGGGGGGAGGTATACAGTGGGGAATATATATACATGTTCCCCACTGTATACCTCCCACCTGGACATATATGTGTGGGGTGTACAGTGGGGAACATATGTTCCCCACTGTATACCTCCCCCTGGACATATGTTCCCCACTGTACACCCCACACATATGTCCAGGGGGAGGTATACAGTGGGGAACATATGTTCCCCACTGTACACCCCACACATATATGTCCAGGTGGGAGGTATACAGTGGGGAACATGTATATATATTCCCCACTGTATACCTCCCCCCTGGACATATGTTCCCCACTGTATACCTCCCCCCTGGACATGTTTCCCACTGTACACCTCCCCCTGAACATATGTTCCCCACTGTATACCTACCTTCCCCCGCAAATATGTTCCCCAATGTACACCTTCCCCCACACATATGTGCGCGGGGGAATATACAGTAAATATACAGGCACTGCACAGTAAACATGACAGCGGTGGTGGCCTCACCTGGAAGAGCGTGGTGCTGCTGTCTGTTCTCCCATAGCAGATCCCCAACAATCCGAGAGGAGAAGAGAGGGGAAAGAGCCAGAGCTAATGTCGTGATTTCCCCTCTGCTACATCCCCTGCCTTGCAGTGGCAGCGAGAACAGAGTCCCGGCAGGGGAGCGCTCTTATCCCACAATCTGAAAGGGGGCGTTAGAGGCACCTATCAAGGTGCTTCATTTAAAGTCCCCATCACTGAATATTGCAATAAAAAAGAGAAGGGTTGTGAGACTTTAAATGAGGCACGTGGAAAATAAATGGATACTTGGTCAGAATAGTGTATTTATTTCTTTAACATATGCACATATCATAGCACATCCAGTTTGTACATACATAAGTAGAAATGATTACATCTATATACACACCCATGACACAATAAAATTAATCCATATACATGGATATCATCATGACACTTATACAGTTTATGATATTCTGAGCCAATATTGCTCCATATGGTAGGATCATTAAAAGACGCAATTACATGGTAAAAATCAAACCATACAGAAAACATATATGCATCTAAAAATGTTTGACGCGTTTTGGGGATTGATTCCACTTCCTCGGGAGCGAATGCATAAATGTATCTGTGGAAGACATATACAAACCAGTATGGTTGAATTACTGGACCCAAGTGACGGGTAAAAAAGAGAAGTCTATATACTATATAGATATTTTCTTTCCTCCAGACTTCTCCTTTTCCATCATTTGAATAAACTTAATTTTCTTAGCCCTGGGTCTCAGGACATGAAATTAAGGAAATGGGTTTCTACTTTTTATCCACGTAAAATAAATACAAATGGCAAAAGACCAGTAGAATTTTGTTCAAGTTTTTTTATTTTCAGAATATTCATTAATCATTGTTTTGACCCCACTAACCATAAAAAATGTAAAGAAGCAGGATAGAAAAATGTTCTTTCATTTTCTTGTCACTGCAGTCAAAAAGCAATCAAAATTCAAAGGGCTTGTTTACACTAGTATTTCCAAAGAAACCCTAAAATGCAATGCATGTGGCTGCAATGCAGATGTGGCGTGACCCATATCCAGTTTAATGAGCGGGCGGTACTGCAAAGCGAACATAACTAGGGATGAACGCATAAAAAAAAAATTACCCCCCACCCCCCCTTTCACTGCCTTTTCAGCTTAAGGGAAAGTAGTTGGGGATTGGTAAAAAGAAGCAGCTCAAACATAAACCTAGCCTTACTTTGTTTGACCTTATATTTTCTTTATTGCTAAACATTTACATGTGGACTCACGAATGACTTACCCTGTTATAAATGTATTATTTGCCTATGTATATTTGAAATGTATGTTGTATTATTTTATGTAGAATTATTTTATGTAACATTAATAAAATTACCTTTGAAAATCACATTCACAGTAAGGCTAGTTTTTTTTAGTCATGAAAAATCTTGCTTGATGTAATGGGCATATTTTAATCAAAGAAGAAGAATTTTAAGGAACTTTAGTTATGGCAATATGGAGTGCTCTGATTGATTTTGACAAAAGATGTTTCACAATTTCTATATGAATGTTCGAAATCCTACTGGTGTATAACCAGCTTAATCTCCTGAATAATGTTGTAGACAGCAGTAAAAAACAACATTCAAAAACACATATTCTAATTCCCTATTCCTTTCTATCAAAGACCAACAAAAAAGTATTGACTTTAACATTTTAGACCAATTAACACAATTGACATTGGGGTGGATTTACTAAAACTGGAGAGTGTAAAATCTGGTGCAGCTCTGCATAGAAACCAATCAGCTTCCAGGTTTTATTGTCAAAGCTTTATTGAACAAGCTGAAGTTTGGTGCAGCTGTGTATGGTAGCCAATCAGATTCTAACTTCAGCTTGTTCAATAAAGCTTTGATTGGCTACCATACACAGCTGCACCAAACTTTAGCTTGTTCAATAAGCCCTGGTTCACACTGGGTACGATTTGGAACGATTTGAGATGCGATTTGACATCAAATCGCATCTCAAATCGGCGGCAATTGTCGGCAATGGCACTGTCCTAATCAGTGCGACGCCGCATCTGCGATTTCAAAAAGTAGTTCCTGTACTACTTTTTGCGATTTCGGGCCGCGATTTACATTAAATTGCGGCCCGAAATCGCGGCAAATCGCGGCAAAATCGCGGCAAAATCGCAGCCGCGAAATCGCATTTTACCGCGATTTTGAATTCGCAGCAGTGTGAACCTAGGCTAAAGTTTTGACAATAAAACCTGGAAGTTGATTGGTTTATATACAGAGCTGCACCATATTTTTCACTCTCTAGTTTTAGTAAATCAACCCCACCCCTTTTAGCCCTATATTCTGATGCCTTTGTCTGTAGCCCTAACTACATCAACTTACACAGATCACAACAGGGAACACTTGCTGTAGGATGTAGTGCTAGTCACTGTCCTTCACATGCCTAAAAAGTGCAAACAACTGGACTGCCTGAACAGTATTAGGGGGTCACCTGCTCTTAAAGTGAAAGTTCAATTTTTGGGTGGAACTCCGCTTTAAGGTAAAAAAAACTTTGCCTGATCCCAATCTTGAGCCAGCACTGTGCAAGAGAGCAGAGGCTGCCTTGGCTCTCCTCCTCCTCATTGGCTCAGAGACAGCAGTGGAAGCCATTAGCTCCTGGCTGCTGTCATTTGCAAGCAGTGACAAGGAAGCAGAGGGCAGGGCCGACTTAGGAACAATTGTCCCCATAGAAAGCAACTTGCTGGGCACTGGCATGGAGGAGCCAGGAGAGCTGGGGTGGGACCCGAGAAGAGGAGAAACAGGGCTGCCAAACGATTGTACAGAGCAGGTTAGAAGAACACATTTGTTATGTTTAAAACTATTGTGAAGGATCAACTTTAAAAATAAGTAATTATTGTGTAGTCTTTTGTTGCCTGTACTTTAAGTAATCATTTGTATCGATAATATTTATTGAAAACTATCACCCTTCAAGATCAATTTCAAATATGTCAAGGAAGACAGTGGGTACACAAGTACAAAATAAAAAGAAGGCGGAACTCATTAGTTAACCCCTTGGCGCCGAGCATATGCATATCCCTGGAAAGCTGACCGCCCGCTCTAAAAAACGATACCGGGATAACAACCAATTCAGCTAAAAGCCGCTCAGCTGTTATACAGGAGGAGCGGGAGGAAACTCCCCCCCTTTTGCCACCTTCTGCCACTCTTACTGGTTCTCCTGTCCCACCGGGAGACCCGAATCGCGATGCTCCACTTCCAGCACCTAGAGACAGACTGGCACAAAGCCGTAAATGGCTTTGTTCCAGTCTCCTGTATGTAAACACAGAAGCGACGTGACGTCACTTCTAGTTTACTCGGCTGCCAATGGCGCCGGTTTTAAAAAATATATATAATGTTTTGGGGTTCTAAGTAATTTTCTAGCAAAGAATACGGATTTTAACTTGTAAGCAACAAAAGTCAGAAATAGACTTATGCTGCGTACACATTATCAGTTTTTCCGATGAAAAAAGTCAGACAGACTTTTTCCATCGGAAATTCCGACCATGTGTGTGTGCCCCACCTGACTTTTTTCCAAGGAATTCCATGGGAGTTTAGAAAAAGAACATGTTCTATTTTACTCCGATGGAATTCCATCGGAATTCTGATGTGTGTTTGGTCGGAAAGCAGCCCGATTGTGTGTACACGGCATTAGTCATGAAAGGGACAACTGCACCATACTGTATATTTTGAGTTTTTAATTTAGATTAAGAATACAGTACTCAGTAATTAATAATTTTTGGGGTGAAACATGTCTGAAGCCTCGTACACACGACCGAGGAACTCGACGGGCGAAACACATCGTTTTCCTCGTCGAGTTTCTTGTTAGGCTGTCGAGGAACTCGACAAGGCAAGTTTCTCCATTCCCATCGAGGAAAAAGAAGACATGCTCTCTTTTTGGCTCGACGGGATCCTCGACAGTTTCCTCGTCGAAAAATGTGCACACGACTGGTTTCCTCTGCAAGAAAAAAATCCCAGCAAGTTTCTTGCTGGTTTTTGCCGAGAAACTCGGTCGTGTGTACGAGGCCTGAGCGAGACTTGTAGCTGGATTCAGGTAGCCGGGCGCATCTTTGAGGCGGCGTAGCGTATCGTATTTACGCTACGCCGCCGTTAGTCAGAGAGGCAAGTACTGTATTCACTAAGCACTTGCCTCCTAAGTTACGGTGGCGTAGCATAAATGGGCCGGCCTAAGCGCGCCTAATTCAAATGAGGATGAGGGGGGCATGTTTTATGTAAATTACTCGTGACCCGATGTGATTGACGTTTTTTACGAACAGCGCATGCGCCGTCCGTGGACATATCCCAGTGTGCATTGCTCCAAAGTACGCCACAAGGACATATTGGTTTCGATGTGAACGTAAATTACGTCCAGCCCCATTCACGGACGACTTGCGCAAACAACGTAAATTTTTAAAATTTCGACGCGGGAACGACGGCCATACTTAACATTGACTAGGCCAGCTATTTGTTCGACTAACTTTACGCCGGGAATCGCCTTACGTAAACTGCGTATCTTTACTGCGACGGACGCATGTACGTTTGTGAATCGGCGTATCTCGCTGATTTACGCATTCTAGGAGTAAATCAGCGTTCACACCCCTAGCGGCCGGCGGAACTAGACAGCTAAGATACGACGGCGCAGGCCGTCGTATCTTAGCTAGGTTTAAGTGTATCTCAGTTTGAGCATACACTTAAACATACGACGGCTTAGATTCCGAGTTACGACGGCGCAGTGGCGGCTGGTGCTCAAAATTTTTGGGGGGGCACAAACGAAAAAAAAAAAAAAACAATTGCAGCCTCACTGTACCTATCAATTGTCACCACTGTGCCATGCCATCAAATGCAGTCACTGTGCCATCAAAACGCAACCACTGTGCCATCAAAACGCAGCCACTGTGCCATGCCATCAAAACGCAGCCACCGTGCCATCAAAACGCAGCCACTGTGCCATCAAAACGCAGCCACTGTGCCATGCCATGAAATGCAGTCACTGTGCCATCAAAACGCAACCACTGTGCCATCAAAACGCAGCCACCGTGCCATCAAAACGCAGCCACTGTGCCATCAAAACGCAGCCACTGTGCCATGCCATCAAAACGCAGCCACCGTGCCATCAAAACGCAGCCACTGTGCCATCAAAACGCAGCCACTGTGCCATGCCATCAAAACGCAGCCACCGTGCCATCAAAACGCAGCCACCGTGCCATCAAAACGCAGCCACTGTGCCAATGCTTTAAAACGCAGCCACTGTGCGATGCCATCAAAACGCAGTCACCGTGCCATGCCATCAAAACACAGCCACTGTGCCATACCTGCAAACGCAGCTACTGTGCCATCAATTGTCACCACTTTGCCATCAAACACAGCCACTGTGCCCCCAATTGTCGCCACTGTGCCCCCAATTGTCACCACTGTGCCCCCAATTGTCACCACTGTGCCCCCAATTGTAGCCACTGTGCCCCCAATTGTTGCCACTGTGCCCCCACTTGTAGCCACTATGCCCCCACTTGTAGCCACCATGCCCAGTACCCCCCCCTGGCACTTACCTTTATGGCTTCTACGTCCCTCGATGTCCCTCGTCCCGCCCTCGATGACGCTTCAGCCAATCAGGTTACCTGATTGGCTGAGACGCCTGTCAGTCTTATCCTCGGGCGTACGGTCGGTACGTCCCGAGGGTGAGCTTCCAGAAGCCGACTACAGCCTCAGGGCTGTACTCGGACAGCCTATCAGGGCCGCTGGCCCTGATAGGCACTTCCACACAGCCAGTCAGCTGCCGCTATTCAGCTGACCGGCGCTCAACTTCCGGCCAGCTGAATAGTGGGCGGCAGCGGCGAAAATATACAGATTCATACAGTGTATGAATCTGTATATTTTACTGGCTGTGAGCGTGCCAGAGGGGGCGGCGCTCCTGCGTCCCTATGGACGCACCGCCACTGCGATGGCGTATCTACTGATACGCCGGCGTAACTCTTTGTGAATCTGGCTATTGGTCTGGGCAGACTCTTCTGTAATTTAGTCCTGGAGTAATAACATTTTGTGAAGGAGGATGTCACTGGAGTGCAGCTTATTCATTCTATGTGGGAATATTGGCGAGCTCCATTGGCCGGCAACCGAAAACCACAGAGATGGGCAGATTTCAGGTTTGAGCAGCAGATCGCTTTGGTACTGTTAGGGCAGGCAGATGGGCACACAACTAGAAAATAAAATGAAGGGGAAACCTATTAGTTATACAAAAGTATCTATTTTTGATCTTGAAATGAAAACAATAAACTGCAGCATTTACCTGGCAGTTTGTATTAATACCTGCATTCATTATAGTGTGTCTAAAAAAAATAGCCTAGACATACACATGTAACTTTTCACATTCCCTTTATTAGGTTGCTGGCTGTGAAAACACCACTGCTGTCAACACATTTCTTAACCACAATCTACTAAACGTTCTTTGTTCTCTGTGCTTTGAGGTAAGGCTTGTGAAAATGATGGCACTATGTAAGACCAATTTCCTTTCCTTCCTGTAAACCTAAAGAAAACATATTTTACATGTGTAAAAGAAGCATTGCAAACAGTCCAACAATCACATACAGAGGGAGAACATTCTCCTCAAGGATTTGCTATAAAAAGCAAGTTATATACAGTGGGCTAGATTCAGGTAGGGGGACGTAAGTTTGTGCGGGTGTGGCGTATGTTATTTACGCTACGCCGCCGCAATTTAGAGAGGCAAGTGCAGTATTCACAAAGCACTTGCTCCGTAAGTTGCGGCGGCGTAGCGTAAATCTGCCGGCGTAAGCGCGCCAAATTCAAATTGTCAAGAGGTTGGCGTGTTTTATGTAAATAAAACATGACCCCACGTAAATGACGTTTCCCAGTGCGCATGCTCCTGATCACGTTGCAAATAGTCAATGCTTTCGCGAACGACTTACGCAAACGACATAAACGACGCAAAATTTGACGCTAGCCCGACGTCCATACTTAACATTGCGTACGCCTCATAGACCCAGGGGTAACGTTACGCCGAAAAAAGCCTTACGCAAACGATGTAAAAAAATCCGCCAGGCGCACATACGTTTCTGAATCGGCGTATCCAGCTCATTTGCATATTCTACGCTGAAATCGAGACTTACGCCGCTCGTATCTTAGCCTAATTAAAGTGTATCTAGTTTCCAGAATACGCTTAAATTTACGACGGCGTAGATTCAGAGTTACGACGGCGTATCTACTGATACGCCGGTGTAACTGTCTCTGAATCCAGTATGTTTTAGTAGCTGCATAGGTCTATTTAAAGAAAACCTGAAGTGGTATGAAAGCTGCTAAAGTGCCTGTGATATAAACTATCAGGCATACTGTATTTCAGGGACTGTATACCAGTTCACCTTTTCTATTGGGTGCTATGAGAGCCTCAAATCCTAGAATATACTGTTATGGATACTTTAAAGTGGCCCTTCACCCAAAAGGGAAAGCTCTGCTTGTTCACACCATCCACTGCCACATCTGGCACTTTCTGTGGAGGAGGGGGAGCAGGTACTTAGTTTTGATATGGGATTATTGCGGTGCCAAAAAATAGAAACCAAAACAATATACCGTATTTATCGGCGTATACTGCGCACTTTTTCCCCCTTAAAATCAGGGGGAAATCGTGGGTGCGCGATATATACGCCGATCCCCGCTGTCTAGAGCCGAGCCGAGCATGCGGCTAGGGTTGGCCACGCTCAGCTCCCCCCGCCGCAGCCTAGAGCCGAGCCGAGCTGAGTGTACTGCACACTCGGCTAGGCTCGGCCACGCTTGGCTCCACCCACAGCCACGCAAGAGGAGCCGAGACAAGCCGAACACACAGGAAATCCGGCTCCTCTCGGCGCCAAATCCAAAAAACAAACACCGCTGCAACCCCAGGCAAGGTACGGATGGACACGCTGGACGGAGATGGACACGCTGGACGGAGACGGACACCTGGATGGAGGCCGCAGATGGACACCTCCAAAGCCGCAGACGGACACCCACAAGGCTGGACGGACCCCGCGCAAGGAAGCCGCAGACGGACACCCACAAGGCTGGACGGACCACGCGCAAGGCCGCAGACGGACGCCAGACAAGGCCGCCGATGGACGCAGGGCAAAAATTTAAGTTTTCTTTTTCTTCCTTAAACTACCTTTCCAAGCTTGGGGTGCGCGTTATACGCGGTGCGCGGTTTACCCAGATAAATACGGTAGATACATTTAATAAAAAAGGATTTATTGATTACAAAAGGATAAAAAGTCGGTTCAAGCATATGAGCAGTACAGTATAAATGTGGGAGCAAAACATCAAAGTACAGGCCATTGGTCAGGTCTTCCTGACTAGTTTCGCCAAACCTTTGGCTTCATCAGGGGATTTGTGACATGACCAGCTCAGTGAGTGGCTCTGGAAGAATGAGACAAAAATTACTTATCAATTATATTCAAGATATATTCAATACAAACACATAATATTTCTCATAAACTTTAACATATATAGTTTGGCTAGGAAATATGGCAGAGCAGTAAAAGCCAAAGTACCAAATAGGGTCCATAAAAAACCCAACCCCCCACATAGTGAATCCCACATAGAGCAATCAAGCACTAACACCCCATAAAAAATTATGGGCACAACATGAAGCAAAATGGATATATATATATACCGTATTTATCGCGGTATAACGCGCTCCCGCGTATACTGCGCACCCCCAAAGTTCACCCGAATCCTATGGAAAAAAGTTTTTTTTGTACTTAGTTTTGGTGTCTTGTGCGGCGTCCATCGGCGGCCTCGTCGGGTCCGGCGTTCGTCTGCGGCTTCGGGTGTCCTCTTCGGCGGGTCCGGCGTCCTTCTGCGGCTTCGGGTGTCCTTCTGCGGCTTCGGGTGTCCTTCTGCGGCGGGTCCTCTTCGGCGGGTCCGGTGTCCTCTTCGGCAGGTCCGGCGTCCTTCTGCGGCGTACTCGTGGCGTCCTCGCGTCCTCCCCGCTCGTTTCCCGCGCCGAGTTTGAATACTGCGCCGACATATACAGAGCGCAGTACACTCGTGTATTGTCGGCAAAATGCTCGGCTACCCACGCTGACGTCCTGTACGTCCAGGACGTGAGCGCGGAAGGAGCCGAGACTGCCCGACTATACCCGAGTGTACTGCGCTCGGTATATGTCGGCGCAGTATTCAAAACTCGGCACGGGAAAGCGGGTATCGGCGTATACCGATACCCGCTTTAGTGCGCAGTATACGCCGATAAATACTGTATATATATATATATATATATATATACAGTACCGGCCCAAGACATTGTGCTGCCTGGTACCAAGAATGAAATGCTGCCCCCCCCCCCAAAAAAAATTACGCCCACCAAAATGCCCCCACATCCATTATTTTATATCATGATACCTAAAGTGGACCTATCATGGCTCTATACATGTATATAGGAGTATAAAAAGGACCTGTTATGGCTCTATTCATGCAATTAACCCCACAGTGGAGCGGAGATCGGAACGGGAGGAGCGATCGGGCGGCAGTTAGCCCCACAGTGGAGTGGAGAGTGGAGCTGGCAGAATGGGATGGCTTGCAGGCATGAAATTTGCTGCCCCCCTGAAAGTGCTGCCTGGTACAATGGTACCATCGGGTCCCATGGTAGGGCTGGCCCTGTATATATATATATATATATATATATATATATATATATATATATATATATATATACAGTACAGACCAAAAGTTTAGACAAAAGAGGTGCCGGTACTCTATTAGGCGCCGGTGCTCCCCCCCCCCCCCCCCCAATACTGAACATGAAAATACCCTTAGAACGTACCCTGAAAAAGAGCTACTGTAGAAAGAGCTACTGAACATAAATAAAATGTGCAAAAGGGTATTGAACAAAATGTTGTACAAAATGTACATAAAATAAATAATAAAAATTATAATAACATACTAACCATAGAACAGTAAACAGTAAAACATAAACCCGAGTCTTGAAGATGAAGGTTAATTTCTTTACCCCTGAAAAATATACAAAAGCAGATTCAATACAATCACAGTACATCAAATGAAAAATGAGAAATATTGTACAAATCATTTTACCTAGAAAAGGCTCCAGCACGTTTTGGGCTCCACTTTCCTTGCACTTTTGGCTTCGCAGTTTGTGAAGGCTGCACTTCTCCTCCCTAGTGCCAGCCATGTCTGCACATATGTTTGTGCATTAAACTGATCCAAGGGTGGTCCGTTGCATTTCAGGAAGATCAGATTTGAAAGCCTTTTGATGTCGAGAGAGTTTCTTTTATCTGTCAAAGTATCATTCATTGAGCTGAAAGCTCGCTCGCATTCACTTGTTGATACTGCAATGGTGTGGACAGCTTTAAGAAGAGGCTTCAGGTCTTCTGGTGTCTTGGAAGCTTTAAGGTCTTTATACTCCCTAAATCCTTGGACACTTTCCCTCTCCCCAACTCTGAATCTCTGACATAAACGTCTGACCGCTGCATCACCATATTGAATCTCAAGAGATGCAGGCCAGGAGTCAGACTGGAGGACCTTGATGTCTGAGAGGAGGTGACTGTCTGTCTTTTCAGATGAGGTTCTACTGACATGTGAGGAAGTTGTTGGAGTCATCCTGCACTTAACATTTTCAGCCAGGCTACGGAAAAATTGCCCAGGGTTGATTTTTATAACCCTCTCATTTTCATGCAGGCATACATTTCTGAAGATTTTCTTATTTTCAGCTTCAATGGCAATTTGTGTGTAGGGACCAGATGTGGATACCATTGACTCAAACACCCGGATTTGTCGGTCCAGCTGCCTGTCGGCTTGATCCAAAGTCATGTCACGTCTCTGGAGCATTCTTGAGAGGTCACTGAGTTCTGTGAGAGCATCATACATGATGCCAAGATTGACCACAAAAGAAACAGTAGTGAGAACATCATTGAGTCCTTTGTATTTTGCTCTCTCTCTTGAGTCCCTGCTGGTATCAGCAGCAGCACTTGTAAAGTGTACCTGCAAAGCTGGGTATTTCTCCCATACTGCTTTCACCGTTCTCTCACTTGAAGCAACCCAACGCACTGATAAAACACGGCCTATCACAAGGAGACGCTGTCCAACACTGTGAGCACTCTCTGTTAACTCCCTTTGGTTTTTTGGGGACGCATGGTAGAGGGAGTAAAGCTGATCTAAAAATATTTTAAAGTGGTTGATTCCTCCAACCTCCTTCAAAACATCACAAACTGCCAGTTCCAGTCTGTGATTGGAACAATGCCAGACAAACAGTTAAGGGAATTTGGAACAAAGCTGCGCAGCAACTCCTGCTTTCCTCCCAAGCATCACTGAGGCTCCATCACAAGCAAATGCCAACAAATGTTCCTGTAGGTAGTGAGGGTCAAAGCCATTATTATGAAGACATTCTAACAGTGCTTCAGTGATGTCATTTTCTGTGGTCCCCTGCAGCTCAATCAGTTCAAAAAATACTGTGTCTGGCTGTTCATTGGAAATAGCTGACCGCAGGCACACGACAAGGACAGACTTTCCACTTTGTAGTGGATTCATCAATGAGCACACACAATGTTTTCTTTCATTCATCACTATGTCATTGACTACCTTCTTTTTCATTTCAGCTGCAATGTGATCCAGTATATTTGCACACGAGTTATTAGAGTGTAAAACTCTGCCCATCTTGACACCATTTAAGACTTGCAACTGGACATCTATTGGCATGTCTGTAAAGGGACGCCCATGCTTGCCAATCTTATAAGCTGTTCTAAACACATTGAAGATATGAAAAAAGGCTGAATACGCCTCAACTTGCAATGTGTTTTTGCATTGTATTTTGTGTTGCCTTCTCTTTTATTTCAACTGCTTTCTTGTGATAAATTGAGTCTCTGTGCTCTTTAATTTTCTTTCGTAGTGAGCTTTGTTGTGCAGCCTTGTCCCTTCCATAAGACGAGATTAAGCACCCACTCCACTCCTGCGAAACTCTCTGCCCTTGCTGCATGTCTACACGAGCACAAACGTGACTACACACACTACAGCCCAACTTTTGAGTTTTGCTTATCAGCCACTTGTAATTTGTGGAGAAATACTGTACTTGTGCTTGGGACCAACATGCTGGCCACTCATGCTCGGCAATGCGGCTGTTGTCATCGGTAGAAGTGATGTCACTCTCGTCCTCTACGCCACTTGTGAGAACCTGATCGACCGCGGCACAAGTGCCGCTTTCATTAGCTTGTGTCTGACTCTGACCTGCAGCGATATTCTGGTTTGGTGGGGGGTCAGCCAGCGAGTCCTCTGATTCTGACCTTGTTCTTTTACTACTTATAAGCCAGGAGACCATCTTAAAGTGTACCTGTCAGATCACCCAAAAAAAACTAAACTGTTATATGTTGCTCAGTATCTCATCCTGATCATGTACATATACTTTCTATGGGTCTATGACCGACATTTGTCTCAGACTTAGCTTTATTTCTTGGTAATGATAATACCATTTATGTAAAGAGGTAGAGCTTATATTAAGGCTCACAAAACTGGCTGCCAGCATGGCCCACCATTCATGCAGCATGGCCCACCATTTATGCAGCATGCCCCCATCCCCATCATCATACACACACTCACACATACATACACACTTACACAAGTTACACTTACCCAGAGATAAAGAGATGACGGCTTCCTTGCTGGCTGCTCTCCGCGTCCACTCCTCTGCCCAGTAAGGTGACGGCTGCCTGACGCGGGTAGCGTGATGACGTACAGCGCTGCTACGCCGGCCGCGCGACCTCCTCTGAACAGGTGACGACGTCGACATCATGACGACGACGCCGAGGAGGAGGACCCGGAGGAGGGTGAGTGACGGGGCCGGGAGGAGGGAGCAGGAAGTTTTAGCGCCGCGGCCACTGCTGCTCTGCATACAAGGGCCTGATACTAGTATCAGGCCCTTGTATGCTGCAGCTAGAGTGTAGCCAGCCCAGTCCAGCACTGAATATGATGATCATCATATTCCTGGCCTGGGGCTGCGTTCCGGTACGGGATACCCACGTACTGGGCGCACGGAGAGGTGCTGGTGCTCTCCAGGGCCATTTTTGGAAGTGGCGGTACTGAGTACCGCCGCGTTCCGGCCCAGTTAAAGCACTGAGCATTCCGCTGCAAGATGCTGTGGTAGCCATGCTGGTTCAGTATGCCTTCAATTTTGAATAAATCCCCAACAGTGTCACCAGCAAAGCACCCCCACACCATCACACCCCCTCCTCCATGCTTCACAGTGGGAACCAGGCATGTAGAGTCCATCCGTTCACCTTTTCTGCGTCGCACAAAGACACGGGGGTTGGAACCAAAGATCTCAAGTTTGGACTCATCAGACCAAAGCACAGATTTCCACTGGTCTAATGTCCATTCCTTGTGTTCTTTAGCCCAAACAAGTCTCTTCTGCTTGTTGCCTTTCTTTAGCAGTGGTTTCCTAGCAGATATTCTACCATGAAGGCCTGATTCACACAGTCTCCTCTTAACAGTTCTAGAGATGTGTCTGCTGCAAAAGGTGGCTACTTTGAAGAACCTAGAATATGAAATATATTTTCAGTTGTTTCACACATAATTCCACATGTGTTAATTCATAGTTTTGATGCCTTCAGTGTGAATCTACTATTTTCATAACTATGAAAATAAAGAAAACTCTTTGAATGAGAAGGTGTGTCCAAACTTTTGGTCTGTACTGTATATATATATATATATATATATATATATATATATATATATATATATATATAGAGATATATATATATATATATATAGATATATATATAGATAGATAGATAGATAGATAGATAGATAGATATATATATATATATATACATATATATATATATATATATATATATATATCTATATATATATATATATATATAGATAGATAAAGTATATGTCTTTATTACAAAAAATGCAAAAATACATGTAGCGCTACCCCCGAAGTAGCTGCTGGTTTGATTTGGATGGCACGTTACCTCTGTCTTATCGCCATCTAGGGTACTGGATGAAAGCTGTAATAAAGTCAAGAGGTAGAAGTAGGTGAAGGGATAGAAGAAATGGAAATGGCGGATTCAGGGTTAACTGGCACGGAAACAGTCCTGCTTCCAATGATAAATCTCTTCACCACTCTAGCCAGAGTGGGTACAGTGCTCCTGGATAGGCCTCTCTCTCCAGTCTAGCAGCCAGAGTGTCACTCGGAACTTTAGGTTAAAGTCTCTGCCACAGACCCTCCTAAATGTGGAGACAATCTCAGTCCAAAATCCCTCTCAACTGGATTCAGCACCCGGATTTCCTTCAAACAGCTTCAATTGCATCAATAACTGATAGGCGACCACCGTCCAGCCTCTCCGGTACGAAGTGTCCTTCGATGAGCAGATAGGCCTCTCCTGCGACACCAGCCTCGTGTTCGGTGTCCCCCAGACAGGTTCTTCATCAACCGGCTTCCTCCACATTGGACGGACAGCACAGGACCACTTGTGAATTTGTAGACTCAGTCTGGTTACTGAGCCTACGAGGTAGATTAATGCTCTGGACCAACGTGGTCCCGGAGCCAGGAACACAGCAACACACACCCCGGCCAGGAGGGCCACACACGGGGTGGTGGGACGACTGCCCAGGTGGAAGGCGTGGGGCAGCGACGACCCAAACCAATGGCGTCTGCCACTTAAATGCCCCTCCCCAGCATGCACAGCGAGGCGATCAACCCTCATGATAGGGTCGTGTGGATACTTCTCCTCGACAGCCAGATTCTACTGCTGTCCCCTACCGTCCAGGGGTGACAGGAGGATAGGCACACTGTTCCAGCCCTTGCTGTGCTGAGGCCTCAAACTTTGCATGGTCAGAGCCAATTAACTCTCTGCCCCCCTTCTAAATTTAAAACAGCACCTGCTATAAAAGTAGCCAGGCGCTACATACATATAGACAGATAAGCACTAAAAGCAACACCCTCAACTTGACATGGTCAACAGATGCCCAAATAACAAACCAGGAGGCATGGATTCTTGTCAAAGAGTTATAGAACAGTCCATAGTGGAAAAGTTCCTTCCATTCCTTCAACAGGCTGAAAATCCAGAAGCTCACTGGCCCCATCTGAAACTGGCCATCGCAGTAAGCAGTATTGGGGGGGGGGGGCGACATAAGATATAAACAGCTTGGTCTTTTTCCCTTGGATTTATCCTTGGCCCTTACTTACCAACCCCAGCTCGCAGACAACTAAATCAACCTTTAAACCCCTGTTTTTAACAAATACTGTTAGAGTCTGCACGCATTTGCAAATGCATGCGTAAGCCACAGAGCCTCATCACGGCACCCTGGTATCTGTGGTCCCTAACACTAACTTACAAGTGTCTCCACAGTGGAAGCACATGTATTCTAATGGATAGGTGAGGGCAGGTGGACTAAAGGGGCCTGTACAGATTGTGCCATCCTAGTTTTGATTTCCAAGCTGTGGGCAATCAGACAGACCTACAAGCCCAGGAGAAGTAGACTGTGCCAGCAATGTGACCAAGGGGTACTGGAGGATAAGAACCACTTCCAGCTATGGGAGGGACATGACAAAATGTGGACGGACTTATAAAGGGTGAATGGGTGTAAATCCATAAAAAGGATTTGTATTACTCATTACCCCAAAACCTAGGCCTACCCCCCCCCCCCCCATACAAATAAGCTTTATTGGCAGGCAAAATAACGAAATAAATTTTAGCATTGCCAAAGCAGTTATTTGAATTAGGATTTGAATATTAGCCTATAAAGATACTTGATCTTTGTAGATTCACTGAATGGTACTTGTCTCATAAGTTTACATCACACGTCTGCTAATTCCCAGAGTCCAAATCTCTCTGAGCCCCTCTGAATAGGAGATAAACTAGTGTTACAGTGCATTGACTGATTCACTAATGGAGTAAGTGTCCATTTATTCCATTAGGCCACTGGATGCTAGAAAACCCTTCACAGAGAAGCAGTACAAACCATGTCAGAGCACAGGCCATCTGTGGGTTTTACGTTTAGCATTTCTGGCAGACATGCTGTTTCATTTGGATAAAGTCAATATAAATTTACAAGGAGGATGAAGGCATTGGATTGCCTTGGACAAACTGCGTGTGCATTTTTAACTAACCTCAAGCCTTCACTGCAGCTGTGAATAAAGAAATGCACACATTTCCCTACTGTATCATTAACAAGTAATGCTGCATTTGAATCTTCACAATGTGTTACATAGGTAAGCGGCAGACTAAGACCTAATTTATAAAGCTGCAGTATCATAGACCACATGCTAAAAGTGGCATATAATATTGCAATTTCCTCTAATCATAGTTACATAGTTGGTACAGTTGAAAAATGACAACACTGGATCCCTGGACTGGTGCATGTTAATTAAAAGTCAGCAGCTACATCATTTCAAGTTAAAGAGGAACTTTACTCTACAAAAAATAAATAAACGTTAGCAGTTCCAAATGATGTGGCTGCTGACTTTTAATAAACATACACTTTATAGTCCAGGGATCCAGTGCTGTCCTCACCAGTCTTTTGGGTCCCTGGTGTCATCATCTTGGATGTGGAAAGCTGGATGTGACTTCCTGGTGCTTCATAGCCAGCTTCCTACTGCGCATGTAGAGGTGCACTTTCTCCTTGTCAATTTTATCTTTATTAAGCTTAAAAAATAAATTAAACATGAAGCATACATGCGTTACAATATAAAGGTGGTTAATATGTTGTAAAATTAACACGTAGCATCATCTTCACGTGAGTAACAATAAACAAAAATTTGTCAGTCACATTTCATCAACTATTAGAGAGAGTTCCAGCAACTAATACAGCAACGTATAAAGTCTATACAACTAATTGCAGTGACTGCTGAGTAAAATATTAAAGACAATACTACCTTATTTAAGATAACCATACCATTTATCAACTAATAAAGTCTAAGATTCGTAGCCTTTTCAAAGTTAGTGGTAGGTACATGACGGTACCCCCTTATACAATATCAGACCGGAAAAAGGGGTAACATAAAATAAAAAATAAAAGAGGAGAATAGGAAGGGGAGAGGGAGGACAGGAAAGGAAGTCTGCAGGGATGGTTCCTTGTTCGTCGCCAAAGTAAGAAATATACAACGATTGTGGTCACATAGGAAAGCTACCATGGCAGCAGTACACCTTCATTAAAGTATTCTGGAAATGCATATTGTATCCAAGGGGTCCATAATGTTTCAAAATTGGTGAACGTGTCTGTGTCTAACGCATCCATTTTGGCATGTGTCATAGCAATATTCATTCTGTTTATCGTTTCAGTCGTTGAGATACATGTGGTCTTCCAGGCTTTTGCTATGGTCTGTTTGGCTGCTGTAAAAAGTTGCGTTAGTAACTTAAATTGTGTGTGTGTTAGAGTATTGGGCTTTAGATTCAAAAGTGCCGTTTTAGGTTCTGGAAGTATTCTCAAATCAGTCAGTGCATTCGCCATCTTAAAAATCTTGTCCCAGAACTTCTTTACTGTCGGACACGTCCACCAAATATGAAAATATGTACCCTCAGTGTTACAACCCCGAAAGCAATGTCCATCGTAATCTAAGGCATATTTAGCTATCCTACTCGGTACCAAATACCATCTAGTCAGTACCTTATAGTTCGTTTCCTGCGCTATAACGTTCGGAGAGGCCGACTTGGTGTTCCGCCATATTTGGCTCCAGTCCGAGGTACTGAGTTCCACACCCAAGTCGTTCTCCCATTTCTGTACATAGGGTAATTTTGTTGAGGTATCAGGGGATAGTGACTGTGAATATAGAGCCGAAATCACGCCTCTGACATGCGGATTATCTTTACAAATATATTCAAAGGGAGTCAGCTGATTGTTCTGCGCCGTGGTAGCCACTTGAGTTTCCACGAAATTTTTTATTTGGAGGTATCGGAATAGTTCTGATGAAGGGATATCATATTTTTTACATACTGTTGGGAAGGGCATGATACCAGAGGAATCCAAAAATGTATAAATATAAATACAATCCCTCCTAACCCATGCCTTGAATGTATTAGGGTAGATCCACGCCGGGTAGAATGCTGGGTTTTTATAAAAGGAGAGCAGTGGGTTAAGGGGGGACACCAGTGAATATTTAGATTTATAACTGTCCCAAAGTGAGAGAGAGTGTCTGATAATGGGGTTGCTAATTTTCCTACGTAGCTTGGGGGGAATCCATAATAAATTAGCTGGAGGGATGGGATCACATTCAGTTGCCTCAATCGCCACCCATAGTGGTGTTTCCTTTTTAGCGTGATATTTGGCCAAGGTAGAGATTTGCGCTGCCCTATAATAATTTGTGAAATTTGGAACTCCTAACCCTCCCCGTGTTCTGGGGAGATGCAAGATTTGCGTTTGTAGTCTGGGTCTAGATGTTCCCCATATAAAGGTTGTCATTCTTTTTTGTATCACCCTCAAAAAATAAGCCGGTATCGGACTCGGGAGTACTCTAAAAAGATATAAAAATTTCGGCAATATCGTCATCTTGATTGCGTTGATCCTACCTAACCAGGACAATGGGAGCTGGGACCAAAATCCGAGCAATTTCGTTACTTGTTTTAGGAGCGGAGGATAATTATAGGAGAAACAATCAGATGTGACTGCTGTAACATGTGTTCCTAAGTAAGGGATGCTTTTCTCAGACCAAACAAACGGGAGACCTATTTTGGCTGCACTTAATTCCATTGTTGAAAGAGATATGTTTAAAGCTACACATTTCTTGGGGTTAATAGCTAGACCTGAAAACGATGCAAATCTGTTAAGTATTGGAATGAGATTAGGACCAGTGACTTGTGGGGATGAAAGAAATAAAAGTATGTCATCTGCAAACATGCATAGTTTGTGCTTATATCCACCTAATTCTATACCTAAGATAGTGGGATCAGATCTGATTATTTGGGCAAGCGGCTCTATAAGAAGGGCAAACAATAACGGGGATAGCGGGCAACCCTGACGTGTTCCTCTTTTGACCTCAAAGGTGTCCGACTTGTATCCCGCGTATTTAACATAGGCTCTTGGGTTATTGTATAGTGCCAAAATCCAATTAGTAAAGTTAGGACCAAAGCCCCATTTCTGTAGAGTAAACTTCAAATACGCCCAAGAGACAGAGTCAAACGCCTGTTTGATATCCAAAGAAAGAAAACATGCCGGTATACCCCTTTTTTTAGCTATGTGTGCTAAGAGACACGCTCTGCGTACATTATCACCCGCTTGTCTTGAAGGCATAAAGCCTACCTGATCACGATTTATAAGATTACCGATAAAATTGTTTAGGCGAGTGGCCAAAATTTTGCCTAATAGTTTTATGTCTATGTTGAGCATGGATATGGGCCTATAATTGGTACATAGTGTGTCATCCGAATGTGGTTTGGGAATCATGCAAACTGTTGCTAGCAAAGTTTCAGGTCTGAAGGTTTTTTGTTCTAGCAAGTTGTTGAATGCCTCAGCCAAACTGGGTGAGAGTAGTTCAGAGAAGGTTTTAAGATAATTCGCCGAGAATCCATCAGGTCCCGGCCTTTTGTTAAGTTTCAGTTCACGAATGGCCAAGGCTACCTCATCTTTCGTAATGGGTTCTTCCAATTGTGTTTTCTGCAATTGACTTAATTGTGGAAGGTCAACATGGGCGAAAAAAGAGTTAGGTTCAGAAGTGTTGAACTCTGTGGATTCGGAGTAAAGAGCTTTCAAATGCGAGCTAAATTTTTGGACTATTTTAAGAGGGTTACTAGAATATATCTTATTGGCTATTTTTAATTTTATGGGTTTAAAGGTCTTATCAAGTTTATTGAGAGCTCTGGCTAAATATGCACCTGGCTTATTAGCTTGTTTGTAAAAAGCATGTCTTGATCTATTAAGAGTTCTATTCGCCGCGTCGGTCAAGAATAAAAATCATATTCCAAGCGCGCTTTGTCGAGCCGAGATCGATTAGTTTGAGAGTGGTAATTTTGAAGGGCCTGAAATGCTGCATTATATTCTGTTTCCAATTTATTCGCCATCCAAATTCGTTCCCTTTTTAGGATCCCTATTTGTCGTTGGAATGCTCCTCTGAGGACCGGTTTGTGGGCTTCCCACAACGTGAGCGGGGATATGTCAGGACTGGAGTTGAGATCAAGATATTCTTTCAGGGCTTGTTCAATCATTAGGCAATGGGCAGGGTGTTTGAGAATTATCTCAGGAAGGTACCAAGCAGGATCACGGTTTTTCGGAATAGTAGATGCTATCGTGGTAAACACCGCATCATGATCCGACCAAGGGATGGGTATAATACTAGAACATAATATTTCTGGAGCCATACCAATCGTCACAAATATGTGATCAATTCGACTGAATGATTGGTGTGGATGTGAAAAGTATGTGTAGTTCCGTTTAGTGGGATTGTGTTCTCTCCACGTGTCCACTAGGTTGTATTTAGCCAATAAGGTGGGAAGGGACCGTGTATCTGGATGTTTAGGCGAAACATAGGGGGATTTATCTAAAAATGGTAGAAGGACTTGGTTAGAGTCCCCACAAATGAGGAGAGTCCCCCTTTTATGTGTGTTAAGCATTTGAAAAAGATGTGATAAGAATGGTACTGGATTGAGATTCGGGGCATAATAAGAAACTATTGTGATCTCCGTATCAAGCACTTGACCTGTTAATATGAGGTATCTACCCTGCGGATCTTTAATTTCAGATCGTAGAGTGAAAGGAGTGGTACGATGGAAGGCAATTAGCGTGCCCCTTTTTTTAACTGAGGCTGAGGCTGAATAGACTTGAGGGTATGAGGGGTTGAAAAATTTAGGAGTTGTGTTTGTAGTAAAGTAGGTTTCCTGTAAACAGACTATATGGGCTTTTTTGGCCTGAAACGTTCTAAATGCCTTGGTTCTTTTCTGTGGTACATTCAATCCCTGTACATTCAGCGATAGTACGTTTAGTGGTGCCATGATAGGTTTACCTCACTGCTCATCTTACCGTTACAATCCAAGGAACAGCTGACCGACCCAGTCCCTGCAGACTTGGGGAGGGAAAAAGGAAAGGGAACTATAGGGTATTCAACCTTGAAAGGGAAGGAAAACACAAAAAAAGTTAGGAAATATGCATTCAACATTAGACCAATAATGTCCATCGCGTTTACCCGTGACGGGGTGGAACTGCCCCCGCCAGGGGGAAAGGGGATCCCATCAATTCCCCGCGAATTTGTGCGGGGAACCGAGGAGATCATGAGGGAGCACAAGTTGTTTCCGTGAGGTGGGAAACCGCTGGGTGAATGTACAAATATACACCATTAAAAGGTGATAGTACACGGTAGAGCCGTGTTGTTATGTCATATGGGACACTGCTAATGTCTCGCCATCCATTAAGTGGGCGAGAAGTGTGTACAGGGGCAAAATATCCTTAGTCAAACTGACTAGGAGAATATAAAAAAGGTCAGCCTGTATGTAAGGCAAAATAAAGGGATCAAATATTTCTGCACATCCTACCCGGAAAGGATCCACTGTATTGTTCTACAGTTTGTGCGGGAGTAGAATTCTATTTATTATCCATATATTAAATTAAGGATCTACACTGTGTATAACAAAGTAGAACAGATTCCGCACTTCGAAGTTTGCTACTCATTCAGGAGCTGAACGGGCTTCCAATGCATGAGGAGGTGTAGTGTGATAAAGAAATTACAGGTAGTGTAACTAGAAGATAGTAAAAGAGCATGTGAAAGAGGATCCTATAATGTGTCTAAGGTGTAAGAAACAATAACTGTCAGCTGGAATGTAAGGTACCCTACAGAGGGTACAGCTGGCTTTAATGCCTCTCCCCTCCCTCCCCCCCGCCGAATGGCAAGGGGGAGGGAAAGGGCAACAAAGCAGGAGATAAGATGATTTAAGAATGTAGAGCAATGAAAGATAAAAGGGAAAAGAGAAAAAGAAAAAAAAAAAAAAGAGAAAAATTAAGATAAAAATAAAGATAAAAATAGAAATAAAAATAAAAAATAAAAAAAAATAAAAAATCATCCAGTTTTAGGTTCTGTCAGTTTTTCCCTTCATCTCACTGGGCATTCTCATGAGCATGAGAAGAAAAAAATCGTGAAGTTCTCCTAAGATTGGTCAGTCCATGGTGTCCTCTTGGTCTTGGGGCTGAGGTACAAACCGGCCACGCTTGTTTGTATGATGTATTCCGTTATTCTTCTCAGGTGGAGTGATGCCATTTCGGGATGATGCTGATGCTGTGCGTCTGCGAGAGGAGCTGTGTGTATTGCTGGTATCAATAAGCTTCAGATCAATTAAGGCTTGGTGCAATTGATCAGGTGATCTACACACTATTTTTGCTCCCTGGAACGTAAATCGTAGAGAAAAAGGGAACCCCCATTGGTATTTAATATTTCGTTGTTGTAATTCCACTAAAAGGGGCTTCATAGCACGTCTTTTGGTGATAGTCAGCTGCGATAAGTCAGCGAATATCTGAAAAGTATGCCCTTGGAATGTTAGACTACTTTTCTCTCTGGCTGCTTCCAGAACCTGTTCCTTTGATCTGTAGTAGTGGAATTTTGCTATTATGTCCCTGGGGGGGCCATCAGTTTTTTTAGGAGCTAGTGCTCTGTGTATCCTATCAAATTCCAGTCGCTGTACATCAAGTCCTGGTACTAATTCCTGACATAATGCCAAAATGGTACCTGAGAGGTCAAGAACTGTCTCTGGAATTCCCCTGAATCTTAAATTCGATCTTCTGGTGCGGTTTTCAAAATCTTCCAATTTACTGTGGAGTTCCATGTTCTTTTCCTTCAGTACATCTATTTCTGATTGGCAATCCTGCGTATAAACTTCAATTTTGTCCATTTTTGCCTCCAGGGTTTCTGTGTGGCTGCCCAGATCCCTTATTTCCTTAGTCAGGTTTGTAGTAATTTGTTCTGAGGTGCGCTGCAGCGCCTTATTTAGCATCCTCTCAAATTGTTTTAGGATCTCTGAGGGGACAGTGGCATTTAATGCAGGCATTTGTGATATAGTAGACATGTTTTCTTCTTCACTGTCTGTGCTCAGGACACTGAGAGATGCTGTTTGCTTTTTTCCCTTTGACAAGCGCTGCTTGCTATTCCCTGCAGCGCTTGTCTCTGAGGTGCCTGAGGTGAATGGCGCCTTTTTCACTGAGCCCTTTGGCTGCTGTGCTGCGCTAATAGGGTTAGATTTGCCTTTACTCCTGGCACCCCCGAGCACCATTATTATATAAAAAGCTGCTCCTCACCTCCCAGAACGTTATCCTGCTTGTCCCGTTTGTTTGCGGTGTTTAAAGATGCGTTTTTATACGCGGTTTATCCACCCCACGGAGCGGAGCTCTAGTGCCGCATTACCGTGCAGCTAGACCCCGCGCATGCGCCGAGGTGCACTTTCTCAATGGACCCACAGCCTCCTGGGTCTGAAATTCTGTTTCGATCACCTTGGCAATCCATGCAGACATGGGAACGGGTACGAGTACCTGTCAAAACTAGGTACCTAAAAAAAATTGTCAATAGTGATAAAGGAGGGGGAGAGGAGGAGAGGAAAAGCGCAACATCCCTTTTTAGGTTAAGTTCACTTTAACTATGCTCTCAGCTGTACCTTCTTCAGAGTTCTTAAATTATATATGGTGACTGCAATATTGGGAATAAACTGTTTAAATTTGTATCATGCTATCATATCCCCCCTCAAACACCTCTTTTCCAGGGAGAATACAGTGGGGTAGATTCACGTACGGTCACCTAAAATTAGGACGGCCTAGCCTACTTTTTTTAGGCTACACCGCCTTAAATTATTTAGGTTAAAAGTGATTCTCAAACCACTTACCTTCAAATTTTAGGCGGCGTAGCCTAAAACGAGCCGGCGTAAGCGCGCCTAATTCAAATGACTGGGAGGGGGCGTGTATTATTGAAATGAGGCTTGACCTCACGTTTTTTGACGTTTTTTACACTGCGCATGCGCCGGGCGACTACATTTCCCAGTGCGCATTGCGGCTAAGTAGGCCGTACGGGCCTATTGATTTCGACGCGTACGTAAACGACGTAAATCCCGGACGACTTGCGCAAACGACGTAGAAAATTCGAACCTCGCGGCGGGAACGGCGGCCATACTTAACATTGTTATTCCACCTCATAGGTGGAATAACTTTAGGCGGCCTATCGCGTACGGAAACGACGTAACTCGACGGTGTAGGCCCGGCGTACGCTCGTAAATCGTCGGGAATCGGCGTAGTCCCTCATTTACATAATCTAGGCCGGCCGCAATGGCAGCGCCATCTAGCGGGCAAAAGAAAGATTGCAGCCTAAGATAGAATGGCGCAAGCCAGCCTATCTTAGGTATGTTTAAGTGTATCTCTGTTAGAGAATACACTTAAACATAGGCCGGCTTAGATTCAGAGTTAGGTAGATTCACAAAGAGTTAGGCCGGCTTATCTACAGATATGCCGACCTAAGTATGTTTAAATCCCAGGCAAGAAAAACCTTAATCAAGCAATTGGGCAGAACCCCACTGCAAGGGATATGTCTAGGGGAACAATAAAAGGAAACATCCTCTACTCTTTCTCACAGCTAGGCCAGACCCCGCAGTTTCTGCACCCTGACACTAACTAGACCAGAGGTGTGCTCCCTGAGGACGCCGAGGGACATTTCACTGCCAGACCATGGGGAAGCGTTGTCTGCTGGGGGAGCGAAGGATTCGGTAGGTAAACTGTTTCTCACTGCTCTGGACAAAATAAACCACTGACCCTTGTGTTGGAGACTGAACATTGTTTCATGCTATGATATACATTTCTTGGTTTATTTCCCTGCGTATTTGGAGTATGACCACTAGATGTCACTATACACAGATACTCTATCATAATGTTCTTTGTGTTAACTATCTGTTACTGCATTTTTCCTGTTATCTATGGTTGTTGTTCTTCTATATCTTGTGTGCTAACATGAGCACCATGCTCTCTGCTGTATGTCTCTTCAATACGAATGAATCCAAGTAAACTACAGCCATCCATATATGTCTGATTATTCTTTGCATCATCTGCACCAGCCAACAAAGGTTATGGGCCCAGACAACGTGAATCATCAGACAGCCGGAACAGAGGCCTAGTCTTCACCTGCACACCATCTTTGATCAAGCTGCGGAGGAAATCTGCTCTGAGGTATCCAGGCGTTTGGAATACGAGCAAGGTACATTAATCATGGCTAGCAGTGGGGATCTTAAACTGGGGATCACTAAGCTAAATAGTGACAACTACCAGATGTGGAAGTTCAAGATGGAGATGTTGCTGAGCAAAGATGACACATGGGATGTCCTCACCACAGACAGGCCGGATGTAGACAACCAGGAGTGGGATAAGAAAAACAGACAGGCAAGAGCCACAATAGCCCTACTGGTAGAAGATGAACAGCTTATCCACATAAAAGGGGAAGATACTGCCAAAGGTATGTGGAATGCACTCCGTAGATTACATGAGAGCTCTAGCTTAAACAACAAGTTATATTTACTAAGGAAGCTGTACCAGTCAAAACTGACTCCAGAAGGGGATATGCAAGAACATATAAGAAGCGTGCTGGAGATTGTTGCACAACTCAGGGACCTCGGAGAGGAGATCAAAGATAACCATGTGACAGCAATACTTTTATGCAGCCTGCCAGAGTCATACAACCCTCTGATTAATGCATTAGAGACAAGATCTGAAGCAGAACTCACATTACAGTTAGTGAAATCTCGACTTTCAGATGAATACAAGCGCAGAAAGGAGCAAACTTCTCACAGGCAAGAGAGCGATACAGGAGCAGCACTTAAAGCAACAGACACTAAGATGCCAAACTGGAAGGCCAAACTATGTTTCCGGTGTAACAGGGCTGGGCATTTCAAGCGCGACTGTCCATTGTGGAGGAATGAGCAGAGGGAAAAAGATCCCAATCAGGCACTCATAACCATGATGAAAAACAACGGCCAAGCAGCGTGGCACGGAACTTTTAAAGTGACAGATGCCATCACAAACCATAAATGGTATATAGATTCTGGAGCAACAAGTCACATGACTAATGACAGAGAATTCTTTGTAGAGCTCAATCCAGACAAGAAAGAAGCCATATATCTTGCAGACGGGAGTTGCACAACTGCTGAAGGAACAGGACATGGAATAGTCACTTGTAAAAATGAGGATGGACAAGTGTTAAAAATACCAATGACGGATGTATTGTATGTTCCCGGACTCAATGGCGGCCTTATATCAGTCAGGCGACTGGCAAGCAAAGGACTAACCACAACGTTTAAAGGTGACCAATGCACTATCCAAGATGGGGAAAGAGTGATAGCAACAGCTAAAGCGGGCAAGCACCTTTATGAACTTGATGTTGTTGAGCAAGAAACAAAGCTCTGCACACATAAACACAAGAACTGTATTCATTTATGGCACAGACGTCTGGGCCACAGGCACCCTGACAGCATACAGGAGCTGGCCAGACGGGAGTTAACGAAAGGCTTCAAGTTAACAGGCTGCCCAAACACGCTAAGGTGTGAATGCTGCATCAAGGCCAAAGCCACCAGAGTAACCCCACCAAAGGCAAGTGAAAGCAGAGCAACAAGACCGATCGACCTAATACACACAGATGTATGCGGGCCTATGAGAACAACCACCCCAGGAGGAAATAAATACATATTAACTTTTATAGACGACTACTCAAGGTTTACAGTGACATACCTAATGAAGAATAAGTCAGAAGTATTCGACAAGCTGAAGGACTATGTTACCAAAGTAAGCAACAAATTTCACAGAAAACCATTAGTACTCAGAAGTGATAATGGTGGGGAGTACACCGGGTTTCAAGTTGAGAATACACTCAGGGAACTAGGAATAGAACATCAAAAGACTGTCCCATATACTCCAGAGCAGAACGGGGTAGCAGAGAGGAAAAACAGATCCCTGACTGAAATGATCAGATGCATGTTGACTGATTCTGGACTCCCTGAAAAATATTGGGGAGAAGCAGCACAAACGGCCACCTACTTACAAAACAGATTACACTCCAAGGCAACAACCAAAACTCCATACGAGCTATGGCACAGTCGAAAACCAAGCATAGGACACCTCAAGGTATTTGGAAGCAAAGCTTTTGCTTACATTCCGGGAGAAAAGCGCAGCAAGCTCCAGAATCGAGCAATTGAAGGTGTCTTTGTTGGTTATGCCGACAACACCAAAGGATACAGAATCATAGACCCGAAGACCGATAAAGTGACAATCAGCAGCAGCGTAACATTTATCGAGGACCCGAGAAATGAAGTAACGGAGCCAGCCATGCCAAGAGCAGAAGAACCAAATAACGCTGAGCAGGTTTTCTTTCCTATGGAACGAACCCCCGAAAGTGATACTGTGTCACAGAAAAGACTGGAACAAACTGAACCAGCTAATGACGCTGAACCAAGACGCTCAATGAGGGAAAACAGAGGTAAACCCCCCAACAGACTCTCGTACAAAGTAGAAACATCCTGCGTAAGAGAACCCACTTGTTGGAAAGACATAACACAACTCCCAGAGAGGGAAGCCAAGAGATGGATAAAGGCAGCTGAGGAAGAAATCATCTCACTACAGGACACGCAGGCTTGGGTACTAACGCAACTGCCGGCCAAAAAGAGGGCAATTGGGTGTAAATGGACTTTCAAGGTCAAGTACAACACTGATGGCACAGTTGAGAGATATAAAGCGAGACTCGTAGCCAAAGGATACTCCCAAAAATATGGAGAAGACTACGATGAGACATTTGCCCCAGTCGTCAAACATACCACAATCAGAGCTCTACTCACAGTTGCAACTACAAAACAAATGCTAGTAAAGCACTTTGACGTAAAAACCGCTTTCCTACACAGTGACACTGTCCTCCACCGAAGCAGAATACGTGGCCGCATCACAAGCAGGGCAAGAGGTAATCTGGTTGAGACAATTGCTGGAAGATCTAGATCAGAACCAGAAAGAGTCCACGCCAATCTATGAGGACAATCAAGGATGTATAGCACTCGCACAGACAGAGCGGATAAACCCGAGAACCAAACACATAGACGTGAGATATCACTTCTTAAGAGACTTACAAGAGCAAGGACAGATGGATCTACAATACTGTCCCACTGAGGAAATGTTAGCAGACATCCTTACTAAGCCTTTGCCTGCAAAGAGACATATGGATCTAACAAGAAGAATCGGTTTGTCTAATTAAGCATTTCACAATGAGAAGGGGTCAGGGCTGGACTGGGACAAAAATTCGGCCCTGGACTTCATCCAGACCGGCCCACTTTAATGCAATAAAATGCTGCCCCCACCCCCCGAAAAATAACGCCCACCAAAAGGCCCCTACATCCATTATGAGAGAGAGAGAGAGAGAGAGACCCCCTTTTTACACTATGGTGTTTTTTGGGCGCCTGTAAAGCGACTGAAAAACGCTTCCACTGCAGTTCCAGTGTGAAAGCCTGAGTGCTTTCACACTGGGGCACTGCCAGGGCGTTAAAAAAAGTCCTCCAAGCAGCATCTCTGTTTTAAAAAACGGCCCACTGAGCCATCGGCCCACCGGGAAACTCCCTGTAGTCCCTATGGCCAGTCCATCCCTGGAAGGGGTGTTGGAGACTGAACATTGTTTCATGCTATGATATACATTGCTTGGTTTATTTCCCTGCGTATTTGGAGTATGACCACTAGATGTCACTATACACAGATACTCTATCATAATGTTCTTTGTGTTAACTATCTGTTACTGCATTTTTCCTGTTATCTATGGTTGTTGTTCTTCTATATCTTGTGTGCTAACATGAGCACCATGCTCTCTGCTGTATGTCTCTTCAATACGAATGAATCCAAGTAAACTACAGCCATCCATATATGTCTGATTATTCTTTGCATCATCTGCACCAGCCAACACCTTGCAGCGTGGGAACAGCTCCACTGCATGTGCAAAAACAAATTCTGCACAGAATTGGGCTTTATTTCTGTAATCTTTCCTTCTCCTTCATCCCTCTTGCTAATTTCAGTGCTCCATCTAGTTCAAGAACATTGTTCCTGAGAATTGGTGTCAACAAGAAAAGATATGTTTCAGGTGCCTGTAATTTTCAATTGAAAGCTTTTGTGTTTTAAAGATATGACACTCTTTTGTTGTGATTGTCAATGAGTGCTGGGCTTTGTAATTTTCTCTTGCTTTAACTAGTTGTAGTGGTTGTCTTCAAGCAGTCTAGGATACTCCAGACTAAAAGAGTGCTGGCTGCAACTCAAGTTGTAAGGAATGCAGTTTGGGCTTGTTCTTTAGATATCTCCTTATCTCTTCATTAACCACTTAACCCCCGGATCATATTGCTGTCAAAGACCAGGCCACTTTTTGCGATTCGGCACTGCGTCGCTTTAACTGACAATTGCGCGGTCGTGCAACGTGGTTTCCAAAGAAAATTGGCGTCCTTTTTCCCCCACAAAAGGAGCTTTCTTTTGGTGGTATTTGATCACCTCTGGGGTTTTTAGTTTTTGCGCTATAAACAAAAATAGAGCGACAATTCTGAAAAAAAATTATATTTTTAACTTTTTGCTATAATAAATATCCCCCAAAAATATATAAAAAAACAATTTTTTTCCTCAGTTTAGGCCGATACGTATTCGTGTACATATTTTTCGTAAAAAAAATCGCAATAAGCGTTTATTGATTGGTTTGCGCAAAAGTTATAGCGTTTACAAAATAGGGGATCGTTTTATGGCATTTTTCTTAATATTTTATTTTTACTAGTAATGGTGGCGATCAGCGATTTTTTTTCGGTACTGCGACATTATGGTGGACACTTCGGACACTTTTGACACATTTTTGGGACCATTGGCATTTTTATAGCGATCAGTGCTATAAAAATGCATTGATTACTATAAAAATGCCACTGGCAGGGAAGGGGTTAACACTAGGGGGCGAGGAAGGGGTTAAGTATGTTCCCTGGGTGTGTTCTAACTGAAGGGGGGGTGGACTGACTGGGGGAAATTACTGATCGCTATTCATACATTGTATGAACAGACGGTCAGGCATTTCTCCCCTGACAGGACCGGGAGCTGTGTGAGCGCGCCCCTATTGGCTGCTGGGAGAGATGACGTATAACTACGTGATCTCACCCAGCAGAGCCGACCTGCCGCCGTATAACTGCGGCGGCAGGTCGGCAAGCAGTTAATCGAGAGCAGTGGTGGCCCGTCCATTAGGGGCGCAGGGGCACTACCCCTCTAATACATGAGTCTGCCCGCTAATCTAAATGCAGGGCATGGATTCCCATGTTTTTTTTTTTTTTAGAAGCATGAGATTAAAGCCAGAGGCTATAATTGGGTTAAAAAAAGGGTGGTCTCGGGGTTCAGAGCATTGCACCCCTGAGCCCACCCAGTTGTGTGACAATAGCAAATTAAGATCCGCTCCCTGATTGGCTGGCAGGAGAATCAGGAAGACAATGGTAAATATTAAGACATGACTGGCTGAGAGGAGAGGCAATCATATTGGCCACCATAGGAAAGGAGAAGGGAAGCCACCGAGGACGAAGCCGCCGTGAAGCTGGAGACGCAGAGTGAAGCCGCCAAGGAGGAAGCCGCCGCTATGGAGGAGGAGGAGACGCAGGATGGAGCTAAAGCTGCTAGATGGAGCTGGTGGGGGGGGGGACAGACAAACGAGCGAGAGACAGGTGGACCGACTGACCGACCAGGGGGGCATCGTCAGGTTTGCCACCCCCCCCAAAAAAAATATACAGCACTTGCCGCCACTGATCCAGGGGATTCCTGTGGCTAGATTCATGTGAAGTGATAAACTGCGGTTAGGGACAGATGATTACCCCTGGATGCAAGCAAATTTTGTCCAGGGATGATAACATCCAGAGCTGTTGAGCTCTGTAAACAACAAGCTTTATTCATGCAGGCAGTCAAGATTGTTCTGGCACAGTGCCAACTTTGGCAGAAAATATGCATATACCGTATGAATAACAGGTATTTCAGTCAAAAAAAAAATGTTAACCTTCTTTGTCTTTGCCAATCACCCCATAGCAGTTTTATTGCTACAGGGTGGCCGCGCTGCACAGGATCACTAATATATACATGTGATCCTGCACTTCTGGGTATCGGGCGCAAGAATCACAGCATGAGCTGATCAACAGGTCACAGGAACCTGATGTCCGCCGGCACCTGCTAATTGTTTGGTACACATGTAGAAAGGCAGATCGACGTTCTGTCCGTTTTTATGAAGGCATGGATCCCGTGTTCCTGCAAAGAAGGGACATGGATCCATGCCTTCCCCTAGTAAAAGCATCTCCCACACTACAGTAAAACATCAACTAGGCACACAGTTAACCCCTTAATCGCCCCCGGATGTTAATTCTTTCCCAGCCAGTGTCATTAGTACAGTGACAGTGCATATTTTTAGCACTGATCACTGTAATAATGTCACTGGTCCTCAAAAAAGTGTCAGTTAGTGTCCAATTTGTCCACCCAATATTGCAGTCCCACTATAAGCCGCTGATCGCTGCCATTACTGATAAATAAATGCAAATTCCATAAATATATCCCAGACGCTATAACTTTTGCACATACCAATCAATATACACTTATTGGGATCTTTTTAACAAAAAATATGTAGCAGAATACATATTTTTTTGTTTATAGTGCAAAAAAAAAAATGCAGAGGTGATCAAATATCACCAAAAGAAAGCTCTATTTGTGGGAAAAAGGGACATACATTTTATTTGGATGCAGTGTCACATGACCTCACAATTGTCAGTTAAAATAACACAATGCCGTATCATGACAAATGGCCTAGTCATGAAGGGTGGTAAATCTGTGTGTAACTATTTTTACTTTGCTTGTTTTTGAGTATGGCTACACTTTACTACAATCCCAGAAGCTATATAATTAAGTCTGAATACACCACTCCTATCTTTGGATGCTTTATTCCTATGCTCTCTCTGACAAAATCGCAGTGTTGTGTCAGCTCTGTGCCAAGTACTATATCCTACCTTCTACACTCACCTATAGAGAAGGAAACCAGTAGCAGTCCCTCCTAGCTGTTTATGACTTTTGCAAGTTCTATAAGTGTTCTGTGAATTACCGTAAGCCTTGTTATGAGCCAACAGAAACAGGAATAAGTCCCTTTGGGAGCTGTGTTTAAATGTTTTCTGTGTATCCATCTTGTTTTCATTCTAACATAGTGCATTGCTATATTTTGCTGCTACGAAGGCTTGCCACAGAGAAAGTGTTCCTGAAGACGTTCCAGCTCTTTAATAAGGCAATGCAAAGACCGGTGATATTTTGGAAAATGCAGAAACACAAAGCAAGCAACATGGGTTGTCTTTATTGTAGTCACATCAGTTAATGGTTTCTGATTGGATATTATGGGTTATTGCTATTTGCACATCATAAATGGAGAAAGTAAGTATTTTATTATACACAGGGCTTTTTTTCAGTGGGAATGCGGAAGAACGCAGTTCCGGCACTTCTGCCACTAAATGTATGCAGAGGTAAGGGGTGCTGGGGTGTGCTGGAGGGACTATTGTTGCTGGTTGCTGGGTTACCTACTATCTTTGTTGGGAATCCATTGTTGCAGGGGGACTATTGTTGCTGTGAGGGATCTATTATTGAGGGAGGAGTCTATTAATGCTGGATGCTGGGAGATCTATTGTTTCTGGGGTGGGTCTATTGTTGCTGGGGGCAGGTATTGTTTTTGGGGGGTTTATTGTTCCTGGGGGTCTATTGTTGCTGAGGGAGATCTATTGTTGCTGGGGGATCTATTGCTGCTGGCTGCAGGGAATCTTCTATATTACTGCTTTCCTTTCCATATAAATTACGTAGTACCACAAAAAGATACCTGGTTCTGTATTTTCCAAAAGAGGTGATACTGGAATGTGGGTAGGGGGTGGAGCTAAGGGACGGTGCTCAGAGGTGTGTGGGGGGCAGAGAAAAGTAGTGACCCAGAAGGGGGAGTACCTACACCTATTCTCTGAGAAAAAAAAGCCCTGGTTATACATAATGCATTTGTTTTTTGAAAATAAGCTTGGTGGTTTGAAGTAGGAAGGGGATGGTGCCAAATATTTTAAAGGCATTGTTTTTTTGGGGGCGGGAGTTAATGACAACCACAAAATCTCTCCCCCTCTCTATCCCTCTCTCTCTCTCCCCCTTTCTCCCCCCTCTAAAATCCAATAGGTATTTTATAAGATATAGGGCCTGATTCCCAAAAGAGATACGCAGGCGGAACTGCTGTTCAGTCTGTGCCTAACTTTGGAAACGATCCTCAAAAGGCTTTTTCCAAAGTTAGGCAGAAAATCTGACATGTGTAAGACACTTACACGGTCAGATCTTAGGATGCAGTACCGCATCCGCCGCTGGGGGCATTTCTCATTGAAATGCAGCTTTGAGTATGCAAATGAGGACTTAAGCAGATCCACAACGCTTTTCATCATTGTGATTTCTGCGTAAGTTCCGATTTGCTAGCGCAAAACTAGGGCTGGTTTTACAATGTGGAAAATTAGTCACACCTTGTAAAGGCCCATTCAAGCGACGGCATTTGGTATGCATTCCTGAGGGAGAACTCCACGGCAATTTGTAAATTCAAAACCGGCATGGGTTCCCCCCCCAGGAGCATACCAGGCCCTTAGGTCTGGTATGGGTTGTAAGGAGACCCCCCCTACGCCGAAAATTCGACGTAGGGGGTCCCCCTACAATCCATACCAGACCCGTATCCAAAGCACGCTACCCGGCCGGACAGGAAAGGGAGTGGGGACGAGCGAGCGCCCCCCCCCCTCCTGAGCCGTGCCAGGCCGCATGCCCTCAACATGGGGGGGTTGGGTGCTCTGGGGCAGGGGGGCGCACTGCGGGCCCCCCCACCCCAGAGCACCCTGTCCCCATGTTGATGAGGACAGGACCTCTTCCCGACAACCCCTGCCGTTGGTTGTCGGGGTATGCGGGCGGGGCTTATCGGAATCTGGGAGTCCCCTTTAATAAGGGGGCCCCCAGATACCGGCCCCCCACCCTAAGTGAATGGATATGGGGTACATCGTACCCCTACCCATTCACCTGGAGGCAAAAAGTTAAAGTTATTAAACACACAACACAAGGGTTTTTAAAATAATTTATTAGTCTGCTCCGGAGGCCCCCCCTGTCTTCTTTATTAGCTCTAATACCAGGGGGGGCTTCTTCTTCCACTCTCCGGGGGTCTTCTCCGCTCTCCGGGGGGGGTTTCTTCTTCCGCTCTCCGGGGGGGGTCTTCTCCGCTTTCCGGGGGTCTTCTTCTATCTTCGCCGCTCTCCGCTGTTGACTCTGCGCACCCCGGTTCTTCTCCAGCTGTCCGATGCCTTCTCCTTCAGCGCTGGCTGCCTGCTATCTTCGTGTGTTAGCTCAATCACTAACAGGCAGCCAGCGCGGTCTTCTGTGACGTCAGGTTCTTCTTCTCCCTTCTTCCGATGTTGACACGTCGCCTCTTCTCACTGCAATGATGGAAGCGCGCCTTGCATCCCATTTATATAGGCATCACCGTCCCATCATGCTCCGGTAGGTACCCACGTGGTGGGTGCACGTGGGTAGGCACCCACCACGTGGGTACCTGCCGGAGCATGATGGGACGGTGATGCCTATATAAATGGGATGCAAGGCGCGCTTCCATCATTGCAGTGACAAGAGGCGACGTGTCAACATCGGAAGAGGGGAGAAGAACAGAAGAGAAGAAGGTGACGTCACAGAAGACCGCGCTGGCTGCCTGTTAGTAATTGAGCTAACACACGAAGTTAGCAGGCAGCCAGCGCTGAAGGAGAAGGCACCGGACAGCTGGAGAAGAACCGGGGTGCGCCGAGTCAACAGCGGAGAGCGGCGAAGATAGAAGAAGACCCCCGGAGAGCGGAGAAGACCCCCCCGGAGAGCGGAAGAAGAAACCCCCCCCGGAGAGCGGAGAAGACCCCCGGAGAGTGGAAGAAGAAGCCCCCCCTGGTATTAGAGCTAATAAAGAAGACAGGGGGGGCCTCCGGAGCAGACTAATAAATTATTTTAAAAACCCTTGTGTTGTGTGTTTAATAACTTTAACTTTTTGCCTCCAGGTGAATGGGTAGGGGTACGATGTACCCCATATCCATTCACTTAGGGTGGGGGGCCGGTATCTGGGGGCCCCCTTATTAAAGGGGACTCCCAGATTCCGATAAGCCCCGCCCGCATACCCGACAACCAACGGCAAGGGTTGTCGGGAAGAGGTCCTGTCCTCATCAACATGGGGACAGGGTGCTCTGGGGTGGGGGGGCCCGCAGTGCGCCCCCCTGCCCCAGAGCACCCAACCCCCCCATGTTGAGGGCATGCGGCCTGGCACGGCTCAGGAGGGGGGGGGCGCTCGCTCGTCCCCACTCCCTTTCCTGACCGGCCGGGTAGCGTGCTTTGGATACGGGTCTGGTATGGATTGTAGGGGGACCCCTTACGTCAATTTTTCGGCGTGGGGGGGTCCCCTTACAACCCATACCAGACCTAAGGGCCTGGTATGCTCCTGGGGGGGGAACCCATGCCGGTTTTTTCTTTGAAAATTGGCATGGAGTTCTCCCTCTCAGGAATGCATGCCGAGCGACGCTGACAATTTTTCTTTTTTGTTTTTGTTTTCCCGGCGCTTTTTTTTTTTTTCACCCGTCGCAACTTTAGTGTCCCGTCGCAATCCACAAAGCCCGCCGTAAATTACGTTCGCGCGCTGCACGTCGGGAAAATTACGTCACACGCATGCGCAGTACGGCCGGCGCGGGAGCGCGCCTCATTTAAATTTTAAACGCCCCCCGGAGAGGAGGACCGCCTTGCGACGGAGGCACTTAAGTTACACGGCGTTTAATTTCTAGGTAAGTGCTTTGTGGATCAGGCACCTAGGTAGAAATTTTAAGTCAGTGTAACTTAACTGCTGAAAGTTAAGTTAGGCAGCTTTTTGGGGAATTTGGCCCATAGAGTGGGGGAGAAAGGGGGAGAGAGAGGGATAGAGAGAGGGGGAGCGAGGAGGAGAGGGGGAAAGGGGGAGAGAGGGGAGAGAGAGAGAGATAGAGAGGGGGAGAGAGTGAGAGGAGAAGAGAGAGGGGGAGAGAGTGAGAGGGGAAGAGAGAGGGGGAGAGAGAGGGGGAGAGAGAGGAGGAGAGAGGGTGAGAGAGAGATTTTGTGATTGTCACTAACTCCCGCCCCCCCAAAAAAACAATGGCCCAGATTCTCGTACATCCGCGTATCTTCGCGCAGGCGTAACGTATCTGATTTATGTTACGCCTCCGCAACTTAGCAGGGCAAGTGCTGTATTCTCAAAGCACTTGCTTCGTAAGTTGCAGCGGCGTAGCATAAATCGGCCGGCGTAAGCCCGCCTAATTCAAATTTGGAACAGGGGGGCGTGTTTTATGTAAATGTTGTGTGACCCGACATGATTGACGTTTTTCCCGAACGGCGCATGGAATTTCCCAGTGTGCATTGCTCCAAAGTACGCCGCAAAGACGTCATTGGTTTCGACGTGAAAGTAAAGGACGTCCAGCTGCATTCACGGACGACTTACGCAAACGACGTAACTTTTTCAAATTTCGACGCGGGAACGACGGCCATACTTAACATTGGTACGCCGCACTTACGCCACCATATAGCAGGGGTAACTATACGCCGGGAAAAGCCTAACATAAACGGTGTAAATGTACTGCGTTGGCCGGGCGTACGTTCGGGAATTCGCGTATCTAGCTAATTTACATACTCAACGCGGAATTCGACGGAAGCGCCACCTAGCGGCCAGCGTAAATATGCATTTACGATACGACGGTGTAACACAGTTACGCCAGTCGGATCTACGGGAAATCTATGCGTAACTGATTCTAAGAATCAGGCGCATAGATACGACCACGCAACTTAGAGATACGCCGTCGTATCTCGTTTGAGAATCTGGGCCAATGTCTTTAAAATCCAATAGCTTTTTTACAAATGGATAAGTTCAGTATAACTAAGGCCTCGTTCACACCACCAGATCTATCCGCTGGGATTCATCCGCAGATCAGTTCCAGCGGATAGATTCGGTGGTGTGTACGTCCGAGCGGATATTTTTCCGCGGATATATTTCCGGCCGATGGATTTCCAGCGGATATAAATTTCTTAGCATGCTAAGAAATCTTTCTGCTGGAATCCTGTCCAGCGGATTGATCCGGTGGTCTGTACAGACTCACCGGATCAATCCGTCCGCTCCTCTCCCTCGCATGCGTCGTAATGATTTGACGCATGCGTGGAAGTCTTTATCTTCCAGCGTCGCGCACGTCGCCGCGTCATCATCGCGGCGGCGGCGTGACACGTCACCGCGGATGGATTCCGCTCGGATTTCGATCTGATGGTTAGTACAACCATCAGATCAAAATCCGCCAGAGGATTTATCCGCGGGAGCGGATAATCCTCTCGTGTGTGCGGGGCCTAAGAAAGAAATGCAAACACTGAAACAAATGCACACGACAGAGTGAAGTATAGCTGCTCTTGGAGCTAATTGCAAATGATATGTGATTTTTTTCAACGTCAATGTGCCTAGAAATGTAATACCTTTCAAACTCGTTTCCAAAAAAAAGGTTTGACTTCCTTGTTTCAGCTAAACTAAAAAAGAATACTATTAGCAAATGTTATAATAAATAAAATATAATGGCATATATTAAATGGTATTGCAAAATAGCAACTATACAAATAAACATAACAAGCCAACCCAAGTATACATTATAGTGCACTATAAAAATAAAATGGGATGCATCTTATTTAATAATGTACTAATAAAAACAGGGCTAGTTATATCATAAAGCAGGGATAGATCTCTTACAAAAATGTATACTATACTGTCATAAAGAAGACTGCTTTCAGTTCATTGTTGCTAAAGGTGTATTTGTAAATAAACATTTTCTTATTTTCCTGACTACTATCAAAGAAGTATGGAGTCATACTTAAGGGGTTGTAAAGGAAAAAAAATGTTTTCATATTAAGCATCCTTTACCTGCAGACATTCCTCTTTTCACTTCCTTATTGTTCGTTTTTGCTCAGAAGTTGCTCTATTTCTTCTCTGTTCTGTTCACTTCCTGCTTGTCTGATTTTACTGACCACCGTGACAGGAGGCTTTACTGCGGTGGTCAGTAACGTGCTCACCCCCTCCTGGGAACTACATCTGTGTGGCAGGATGCTCTCTACGTGTTAGGCCCCATACACACGTCCGAGGAACTCGACGGGCAAAACACATCGTTTTGCTCGTCGAGTTCCTTGTGAAGCCACCGAGGATATCGGCGAGCCAAGTTTCCCCATTGACTAACGAGGAAATAGAGAACATGTTCTCTATTTGGCTCGACGAGTTCCTCGTCGGCTTCCTCGGCCAAAAGTGTACACACGACCGGGTTTCTCGGCAGAATGCGGCTCCGATCGAGTTTCTGGCTGAATTCTGCCAAGAAACTCGGTCGTGTGCACGGGGCCTTAGAGACACCAAGGAGGTGTGAATTACTGGGCGTGCCACAATTCATACTGGGAAATGTAGTTCTTACATGAACGAGCGATGCAAACCAGGAAGTGAATGAGAGAACAGAAACTAGAATGCCGGAGGTGATATAGATGAAGGAATTTAATAGGTATTTACTTGTTTTTTAACAGAATCATTACACTATTCTGTCTGTCTACCTTGCAGACATTAATTTTAGGCAAAAAAAAAATTCCTTTACAACTCCTTTAGTCTATTAAAAGAGAAGTATGGGAATCATACTTACCTAGGTGGATGCAGCATCGGTCCCCCGTCGGCTCTAAGACTGAGAATAACCAATGATCACTCAGTTCTCAGAGCTCCATGAGCAGAGAGATGGTGACTATCAGTCACTTCCATCTGCTTTGCTCCCCCCGCGTTTACTGGAGCACTGGGCTGTGGAGGGGCGTGAAACAGCCGGCTCATGCTTTCAGCGGCTTGCTGAAAGGCTGAGCCAGGTACAGGTCCAAAGTTCTGGGCATATATCAACCATATGGGTTGCCATCTTTCCCCAGTCTGGTCTGGCTCTGTGATGTCAGCCAACAGTGAGGCTGTGATGAGGGGTCTGTGATGAGAGGATCTGTGAGGGGGGGGTGGGTGGTCTGTGACGGGATGGTCAGTGATGGGATGGTTTGGGATGAGGGGAGGTTCTGTCATGGGCCAGTCTTTGATGGGAGGGGTGTCTGTGGAGGGCCGGTGCTACCACTAGGCAAACTAGGCACACTGCTGCTTAGAAGGGCCTGGCCACTGGTTTTCCTCCGTGTCTGCATACTCTGCAGGCTGCAGCATGTAACAAACTCAGTCTCAGGCAGCGTTTCTGGTAGTGGAATTTAGAGGCGCAGTGCAGCACTGGAGCCAGTGCTAGAGGTAGCAGAGCCAATACTACCTGTATAGCGCCACCTCCTGTTACATGGGCAGGGCAAAGGGGATGGAGTCAGGGTGGAGCCACTGGGGGGGGCGTCAAAATTAGGTTTCGCCTAGGGTGTCAAAAATCCTTGCATCAGCCCTGGGTCTGTGATAAAAAAGGGAGAGATGTGATTTATAGGGGGGACTGAGGACACTGATGCAAAAGGGGGTCTGTGAGGTGAAGGGGGAACAGATGACATTGATGTAAGGGCTTGTTCACACTTGTGCAGGGATCTATGTTTTTCTGCACTAGAAAAACACAGGTCTCTACTTGAAGACTACAACTGTTGCCTTTGCAAAGTTTCATCAACAGTGCAATCCATGGACATTCACCCTAGCTGGCTATTTCTCAGCTGCCCAGGGATAAAACAAATACATGAAAAGTGCATATGCAGCACTGCATATGCACTTTTCACATAAATTAGGTTATCCCTGTACTCCTTTGTGCATCCTGTAAGCATATCCATAATGTTAGACAAACAGTAGCCATGACTGGAGAAGGAGTGTCAGGAAGACACTGCCTCCCAGACATGTGCCCACTAAGCTGGTTTTGTATCTAACCCAATGGTACGGGAGGTGCGATCCGCACCTGGGTGACACCCGCCAGAGGGGTGACACCATCCTGAGTGCAGCAAAAGCCCTGGCTCCCTATGGCAGTTTTTTTTAGCCGGAACACCTCCCTGCGCCGCGGCCGTGCTAGCCTGGCATGTGTTTTTTTTTCCTCCTCTCTCTCTCTACTGCTGAGCCAGTAAGCTATTCCCCGCCCTGATGGCAGGGCTGCCGCTCGCTGCACTGCACATCACTGTGTACCTCCCCGGAACCCAGCTGCCTGCCACCCAGGTGTGTCTGAACTGAGCCGTCCACCCTATGCTGGTTCGGTAACAGGCGGGAGGGTGTCGGATTGCGTGTCCTCTGCCTCCCGAAGTGAGCTGTTACGATAAGGGGGAAGGGGGGAGGGTGCATTGGAGGGGTGTTTCTGTTTGTGTCCAGCACCCTTTAGTCCTCTAATAACTAGGATTGCGGGGGGGGGGGGGGGGGGTGCTCCTGTCATTTATTTTTAAGCTTCATTTTCTGTAACAAAAAAAAAGAAAAAAAAGAAATCGATAATAAAGTACAATTTGGAAGCAACAATCTCTGTTTAGAGCAGGTTCTTAATAGCCTCATATGTTTGTGTATTAATACTAAGGTTAAAACTGCCTGTGTTGTGGCGCTGACAATACGCTTTGCAGCCGCTTTGGCAGCACTGTCGTTTTAGGAGTACTGTATGTACAGCATTTGATGGCACAGTGGCAGGGTTTCATGGGCACAGTGGCACAGTGGCAGCGTTTCATAGGCACAGTGGCTGCGTTCAATGGCACAGTGGCTGTGTTTGAGAGCACAGTGGCTGCGTTTGATGGGCACAGTGGCTGCGTTTGTGCCCATCAAATGCAGCCACTGTGCCATCAAATGCAGCCACTGTGCTCTCAAACACAGCCACTGTGCTATTAAATGCAGCCACTGTGCCATTAAATGCAGCCACTGTGCCCATCAAACGCAGCCACGGTGCCATTAAACACAGCCACTGTGCCCATCAAACACAGACACTGTGCCATCAGTGTTTGTGTTTGATGGGCACAGTAGCTGCATTTGATGGGCACAGTGGCTGCGTTTGATGGGCACAGTGGCTGTGTTTGGTGGACACAGTGAGGCTGCAATTGATTTTTTAAATGTTTTCTTTGTGCACCACCAAAATTTTTGAGCACCAGCCGCCACTGAGCAGGACAGAACACTGTGGCAGGCTAGTGTGGCGGGGGGTGTATGACACCAAGTTTTACCGCACCAGGTGGCACCAACCCTAGTGACGCCACTGATCTAACCTGACCCGATCTTCACTTCTATGCCACTGCACTTTCTGAATCGTCTTATGACTGTTACTTGACCTTTTACTGCTAACTGTTGCCTACTTCTGACCAGGGCCGGTGCAAGGATTTCTGCCTACACAAGCGAAGCTCCATCCTCGCCTCGGTGACTTGGTTCCCTACTTGCAGCAGGAGAAGCAACATGTGACGTTCTCCCTCTCTCTGAGTGCCCTGCAGTGCAATCTGGGAGTTGTAGTCACTGCAGAGCACAGGCACCAGAGGGCCAAGTGAAGTCTGTGTGCCTGTGCTCTGTTGGAGAACTACAACTCCCGCCATGCTCTGGGGCTGCCGTCGCCTTCTTTAGGGGAAAGGCTAGGAGGACGGCGCCGCAGCAGTGGAGCCTGCTATTGGACGCAGGCAGCCTGAGCGGTGCCCACCACCACTATGAATCGTAACGTCTTGTCCCTCGTCCGCCGCCGCGGACCGGACTCTGCGGCTGTGTGCAGCGCGCCCGCCGCTTGCGAGTCCCACACAACATACACCGCCTCTGCTCCAGTCCGGACAATAAAAAAAAAAAAAAAAAGGTAATCTTTCCGCCCCATCCCAGGCTGCGGACCTGCCCGCCCCAAGCGGCCGCTTGGTCCGCCTGGTGGTTGCGCCGGCCCTGCTTCTGACCCACTATTGACTTCTTTAGATCAAGTACTGATTGTACATTTTTGGACCATGAGTTGTCCTGTGACTCTGCTTCTACTTGCTGGATGGATTTATTGCTTCTCATCTACTACCATCTTTGGCTTGTTCCTGACTGCACCTGTCCGTTGACCCTATACCCACCAATCTCTGCTGCTGTCAAGGCTGGATCACAATTGTCTTTGACTACCACTACCCTATTGCAGCTCTTCCCAGGTTGCTAGCCTCCACCTTTTTTATGCCATAATGACCTCTTTCACTCTGCCCAGCTTACCACTGGCACGTTTGGCACTCTACCAACTACATGCTCTCTACCTTGACCTTCAGGGGCAGATGGGTTGGAGTTGCAAGCTGAGATCCCCTCTAGTTTTCAAAAGGTGGCAAGGAAATTCTTGGTTACATTCCCAGCTGTATGTATAAAACAATAGTTACTTTTATTAAAACAAAAAGATGCTTAAGAGGGGATATGAAAGCAATATACAAATATATTAATGGAGATTTCCAACTTTGGGAGAAAACTATTCTGCAATGTTAAAACATGTCTTCATTTTTATGGTTCTTTGGGTTTGTTTTTTCTCTTGGTACCTAAGTCAGCAGCACCTATATTCAACTATAAAGCTTTAAAAATGTTTAAATTGATTTGCTTAAAATAGTTGAAGACTTTCCAATTAAATCGTTGTAACCTAGCTCTGTTAAGGGCTGTAAGTCTGTTTCTTCTGTTTAATCTTTAGTCATTAGTTTTAGCTCATTGAACATTAAGAAAAATACAAATTAAAAAAACAAGCCATTCATCTTGTGTTTTTAGTTAAAAGGTTCATCATCATAACTGTCTTCCACACCATCCGGTTCAATGGTAAAAGAAAGACATTTCATGAATACTTACTAATTGGGAGATTAATGACTCATAGTCAACATAAGCAATAATGCTTCCATTTTGATTTGCATACCCACCTTCTGTCAGTGTGAGTTTCTAAACAAATAATTTCTTGCATGGAAAAAATTTAACTGGTTAGTATTATAATATAACTTTTTAACATTGCACCTATTTTCAGTATTCAAAAACAAGAAAAAGCTCTAAATCATCCTCTTTATGTAATACATATATTCCACTTTCACATATTGGATATTATCATGCACATTGTTAACTGTGAACGTCAGAACTGGGCTTATCTTTGTATCATACTAAAAGTGCAGATGGGGCGCTTAAAGTAAAATAAATCATTTAAAAAAAAATGTATTTTATGTTTTATTTTACACTGTCGCTTAAAAAAAAATTGTTTCACTATTATTGTTATCACAGGGAATATAAATATCCCCTGTGGTATCAATAGGCACAGGTTCTCTTTTTTTAGAAATCTGGGGTATTTAAAAGCTTGGGTTCATATCAAGATCGGCATGATCCAATGCTTTTTTAAAAACCATCAGGATTTGTTTACAATCACGAAATTGAAAGTGATGAAATACTCCATCGCTTTCTGAATTCTATACTTTAGAGATGATCATTCCAGTCTCTGTTCAGCTCTATGGTAAACCAGCAGAATCATCTGTTGATCACTCGGGTCTCCCAGTGGGACAGGAAAGCCTGCAAAAACTGCGGAAGGCGTCAGGAGAGGGGAGACGTCCCCTCAAGCTGCTTTTAAAAGGTATCCAGCAGCTAATTAGTCGCTGGGATCGCTTTTACAAAAAATTCGACCATTGGCTAAAAAAAAACATACTGCATGCACTAGCCCAGTATACCTAAAAACTACAGACACTTGCACTCAGGCGCAAAACATGTGATATAATATATAGTAATAAGTGCAGCGCTATCAATTTTTAGATAACAAAAGTTGGTAAACATGCAACCCAACCTCAAATAAGCATGAAAAGGTTCAAACACAAAAATAAATCAATAAAATAAGTCCATGCAAAATCCTCATAAATCTGTGGGTGCTGGTGGTTGAAACATGAGAAAGACCTCCACCATCAAACCATTCACACAGCCTCTTACCATAAAGATTTGGCCACCCTAAAGACCATAAATCTGCTCTGAGAATGCACCCATGCAGGCTACAGAGAAGCACTAATGTGTAGAATTACAAATAGGCAGGGGTATCTTGCAGCACTGGGACTTACAGGCAAACAAGAGTGGAGAGATGACTAGGAGGACTGGGGTCCTTGAACTCACTGAAACACATGGGTGACAGGATACACAAAGAACACAGGTCCCAGAAGTTGTTTTCTGGATATGTTTGGAGTGCACAAGGAGTTTAGGATGACCAGGATACCTATTGGCACCTGTGAGAAGAACTCAGGCCATACATGCAGTGAAGCTGACAGCCCTTAGAAGGGGAAATCAAAGGGTCTAAAGCTTGCTATAGATAGATTAAAAGTCAGATGGTTCATCAGGTAACATTGGTTTTTGATCCATCTAGGGCTGTTCCCATTCTTGAAAAGTCATAATAACTATCAACTTCTCATGAATGGGCTTGATGGAAATTTTTGCTTCAATCAGCACATGCAGCCAATCAGCTGCAGAGCTAATCAGTGTATTCTAACGATAAGGGAGTCCCCCTGTTAGAATACAAATGGAAAAGAAAGAACCCCCCAAGGTGGGACTTTAACGGTAACAACTCAGATTCAAAAGGAGTAATAATATACAAAATTGACAATTTATACAAAAAATGTTAAAAACATAATTGATACATTGGTGTGTGACTTTTCCACAGTGGTCCAATGGGGCCCTTCGTCAGGGGCTAATGTCCGCGTGGAGTCACACTGTATATAATACAGTGTGACTGGCTTGGTGTCTCTCCGCTGACCTCTCACTCCGCGGTTGCTAAGGCAGTATATATTTTATAGAGATGGGTGTAATTCAAGGTGTGGCCGGAAGTGTCACTAGTGAGCAGGTAAATAAGCTGTCTGTAGGAGACCAAAACAACTAAGCATGCCATTAGTGTGTGTAGGGCACATAGAGAATCCTCCTTGTTCAAAAATGTTATTACTGAAGGTGCAAAAGATGGACATACCTAGATTGGTGTTGTCCTGGAGTAGATAGTATTACCACCGTCAGCCATGACAGACAGGCTAGGCTAGCCGGTAGGTATGGCTGTGTTAGAAAAATTCTCTCTCGGCCACGAGTCTACATATATGGTGATGGGTATGATGTGTATGCCGTGCAGCTACTGTGTTCTCCTGTTTTGTATAGATATGTAATTTAATCCAATTGTGTACAAATTTTAAAATATGGTTATTTGTAGTGTGACTCCAAGCGGACATTACCCAATGACGAAGGGACGAAGTCCCAAAACGCGTTGGGCCCCATTGGACCACTGTGGAAAAGTCACGCACCAATGTATCAATCATGTTTTAAATTTTTTTTGTATAAATTGTCAAATAAATTTTGTATATTATTACTCCTTTTGAATCTGAGTTGTTACCGTTAAAGTCCCACCTTGGGGGGGGTTCTTTCTTTTCCATTTCAATTAGGGATGTTGGTAACACATACAGGTCTCTTTCTTTGATGTTATTGTATGCTGTTAGAATACAATGACACAGCGGAGAGGATTCCTCCATCCACCTCGAATGCGTGATTGTGAATTACCAGTTTAAGGACCTGGCTTGTCCTACTGGGGGCCTGGGGCTAAAACATTCATTTTTCCTAAGGCAATGCCTGAGGGAATAAGCTTAGCTTAAATAGAAAGGGTGATGGCCTGGCTGGAACTGGGAATATAGCTGATTGAATTAGCAGCAGTTGAATTACCAGTCTTGAACACAGTGCTCAATTTTCTTAGGGGGGCGGCCTGCAGCCTCCCCAGCCATGCCAAACATTTCTTCCAGGCTTCTACTGCTGTCTGTGTCCCCACTGGGGAGATTTCCCTTTATTCTTGCCCATGTGACTACGCATGAATAAAGGGAACTTCTCCAAATAGGGGCATAACACTAAAACCCTGACATGGCGTTTGGTTGTTCTTCCAATGTTGCTGCTTGATATTTGGCATCCAATGGATTATTACAGGTCCACCTAATACAAAAAAATCACTTGTTGGTGAATGTCATGTTCACAGTGTTCAACCTAGACCTATGTTATTCTGGTGCATGTTAAATAATCAAACATTTAAAGACATTATTAAAATGAAGTCTGGAACATTTCCTATTGGTACTAGCAAGCAGCAGTTACTGTAATTTTGAAGACTCTGGTTTATGAGGGCAAGAGTCCCATCTTTTACAGCCCCTTCATGCCGTAGGTTGTAGAATGTCACCTATTCATTACACATTGCAACAAACAGCCCTTTTTATTTTAAGACCGTAAACATAAAACCAGAATTCTATCTGAAGAGAAAAGCAAACAGTAGCTGAAGTGTCCAAAGCCTGGAGAGATGATTATTGAATTCCAAAATAAACAGAGCAAAAGATCAGAATGAGACTTTGTTTTCTAGAACTGGTATATTTTTAATGGTATTTTTTTTTTCCTTCAGACTTACACTGAGCCAGTGTAATTATTGGAGCTGACAGTATGACAGTGGGAAAAGTGTACACCACTCAAGCATATGAAGAACACATTTAAAGGATTCTTCCACAGTTTAGTAAAAATGTATTTATTAAAACCTGTTTGTCTTTGCTTTGTCTGGAAATCTTTATAGCCCCATAGGGCAGTTCTATATGGCTTAAATTTCAATTTACTGAAATCAACTAAATGAGATTAAACATGGCTTAGTTTCAGGGAAAAATAATCCAAATTTGATTGGTTGCTATAGTTTAATCTCATTTAGTTGCTATGGACTATTGTGCAGATCTTTTTGACAGAACAACCATGATAGCAAAGTGAAAACTTAGGCCCGGATTCACGTAGAAGCGTGCATCTTTGTGCGGGCGTAATGTATCCTATTTACGTTACGCCTCCACAACTTTGACAGGCAAGTGCAGAATTCTCAAATCAAAGTTGCGGCGGCGTAGCGTAAATAGGCCGGTGTAAGCCCGCCTAATTCAAATGTGGAAGATGTGGGCGTGTGTTATGTAAATTTAATGTGACCCCGCGTAAGTGTCGCTTTTTACGAACGGTGCCGTCCATGAAAGTATCCCAGTGCGCATGCTCCAAATTAACCCGCAAGAAGCCAATGCTTTCGACGTGAACGTAAATGACGCACAGCCCTATTCGCGAACGACTTTCGCAAATCGCGAAAATTCTACGCTGTTCCGACGTCCATACTTAACATTGGTACGCCTCATCTACGCCTCATATAGCAGGGGTAACTTTACGCCGGGAAAAGCCTGACGTAAACGGCATATCTGTAATGTGACGGCCGGACGTACATTCGTGAATTGGCATATCTAGCTGATTTACATATTTCTAGGCGTAAATCAGCGTACACGCCCCTAGCGGCCAGCGTAAATATGCAGTTATATAAAAATTCTGGCATATCTGATTCTTTGAATCAGGCGCCAAGATACGATGGCTCAGACTCAGAGATACGACGGCGTATCTCCTACGAGAATCTGGGCCTTAGTGGTTTAAAGGCATAGTCCACCTTTTGCAATGGACTTCAAGCGCGGAGACATCCTTGTACTAGTTTCAATGCAACCTGGGGAAGTACCTCTGCTGTGGCAGCGTATTGAATAGGTAATATTAAGATAAGATAAGATTTATTGCCATTACACAATGAAATTACAAAAAGAAAAAGAAGAAAGCCCCAAAAACAAATAAAATCACGTTCAACTTCACACAAATAACTCAATGGTGATTCTAGCATAAGAAATAAACTATTCAGCCTGAGGGAGTGCAACAAGACACAGGGTCACTCATTGAAATTAGAGGACAAATGGGGTGTCATAAATCTGCAGTATACTTTTATGCCCTGTCTATCTGTTTACCTCAGGTGTGAGAGTGCAGGCCCTAAGGCTGATACACAACCAGTCTGCTTAAGTAATCTTCCCTCAAGCATGGCTTCACCCCAGCCTCTAACTGGGAACACTATATTAACCTGTGCACTACAAGCCAGCCCCGCTGATCAATATTGTGTGTTTGGCATCCTGTATGCTTTTTGCCGTCTGATTCTGTTTACCGTCCTTGGCTTGTTCTTGACTATCCTTGTCTGCTTCATAGCCTGACCTTTGGTGTGTTCTTTGATTACCTCTGACTGATCGGTCCCCCAATCTTTGGCTTATCTCCTGACTATCCCTTGTTGTCCCGGCTTCCTTTTTATCCTCCAGTAGCCTACTGTGAGCATGAGCTGGGAGACCCTGGGTCCCGCGACCTGGAGCTAGTTGCAGTGAAGTCGATGCATACCACTAGGGGCTCTGGTGAACACCTGCTGGCTCTTAGACTCTGCGCCCTGTGGAATCACATGCTCTAGCTCCCAGTGTGATCCGTGTCTGTGCTCCAGAGGACCTGCTGTCTTGAACCACCCAGTGCCCCATCTGCGTCAGTCAGCTGTAAGGTCCACTACCTTAGGGGTGAACTCCTGACCACAACGGCGTGCATCTGTCACCTGGCCTCAGGTGACCTGATAGGGGGTTTTCACTATCAGGGCAGCAAGGATGTGAAATTCACTTCCACAATGTGATTAGAGCCTGATGATGATCTGGTGTGATTATAAGTAGATGTTTTTAAAAAATCTATAAAGTATGTTCGTAGAACTTTAGATATGGCAATTTTTACCTAGTTACATTAGCCCAGCTTGTACCAATGTAAAGTATGTATGTGTCATACCTGTGGGATCCCCCTTAAAGTTGGAAACCAGTGTAATAGGAATCGCTGCTAGAGTGATTTGCCATGGGACCCAGAAGCCAGTGGCAGAGTCTACCCTAATTCTTAAAAAAAAAATTTCGGGTGAACTCCCGCTTTAACATTAGATTGATGCTCATTTTGTCAAGGGGAATCGGGTAGTTTTTTTAAAATCGAAGCAGTACTTACCGTTTTAGAGAGCGATCTTCTCCGCCGCTTCCGGGTATGGTCTTCGGGACTGGGCGTTCCTATTTGATTGACAGGCTTCCGACGGTCGCATACATCGCGTCACGAGTAGCTGAAAGAAGCCGAACGTCGGTGCGGCTCTATACGGCGCCTGCGCACCGACGTTCGGCTACTTTCGGAAAATCGTGACGCGATGTATGTGACCGTCGGAAGCCTGTCAATCAAGTAGGAACGCCCAGTCCCACAGCCCATACCCGGAAGCGGCGGAGAAGATGCATCTCTAAATTGGTAAGTACTGCTTTGATTGTAAAAAAAACACCCGATTCCCCTTGACAAAACGAGCCTCAATCTAACGTTAAAAAAAAGGTTTTTGGGTGAACCTCCACTTTAATGAACACAGAAGGTCACTCAATCAGCATGGGCCACACTGAGAGAATACTTTCCGTTTTCTCACTTAGTGCAAAGTGTTTTCTCATTTGTTACGATTGCCACGTCATCCAAACGCCCCACCTCTACACCTAAATGTAAAGTGTTCTCTAAATGGCACCTGTGTCGAGTGGGTAACCTTCTCTTTTTTTTTTTTTTTTTTAGATAAAGTGGTTGCATTAGTTATCTTTTTTCTGTCTTTCCATTATTTTTTCACCTGGTAACCAGCAAATAACACACTTCTGCTTCTAGGGTTGATATACCTACTCACTCCACTATATTTATGGACGTATCCATGAGGTTACCTAAGCTGTACATTAACTTGGCTTCTTATCTTCTTTTTGTAAATTACTCATTCCCCATGTAGTATAGAAGAAAACACTGTTTGCACTTTCAGTTTAATGGAAAAGATGAACACATTGCAATTTTGGTAAGATCAACATGTACTTTGTGTACTTGCTGAAAATGGAAACCGAATCAGTTACTACATCTAAGGAATGTTACTCTGCAATATCTTAGATTTTTGTTCTTAAGTTTAGCTGTCCTTTAAAGTTACAGAGAAATGAGAGATGCAATGGTTTGCACGCAGTATGACAATGTATATTGGTATCTTGCTAACAGGTACACATCACCATAAAAAGGGTAGAAGTTTTTAGAGTTGGTCCATTACTGTACACGAAAACATTAGATTTCCCCATAGGAAATCAAGTTTGATCCCATCTCTTTCTTTTAAATTAGGATCATTCAATGTGAAGCAAGATGGATAGGCCAAGGCCATACAAACATATATGCCTTTATAGGAGAAGCAATTGCATACTTCACATTAAAGTTCTTCAATGTATCCTATTGACTTTCACAATGGGGTGATACTGTATATTTTTTAGTATATGTTTCTGTGAGGAATTTATAAGTATGCATAGGGTACCGATAGGGTAAGATATATCCTTATGCCGCATACAGACGGTCGTTTTTTGTGATGAAATAAAACGACGTTTTAAATCATGAAATAAAACGACGTTTTTGAAACATCATTTTCAAAAACGATGTTGCCTACACACCATCGTTTTTTCACAATGCTCTAGCAAAGCGAGGTTACGTTTCACCACTTTTTTTCCATTGAAGCTCACTTCATAACTAGCTTCTGGGCATGCGCGGGTTTAAAAACGTCGTTTTAAACGTCGTTTTTTGCTACACACGGTCAATTTCTGTGAAACAAAAACGACGTTTTGAAAAACGACACAAAAAATTCGAGCATGTTCAAATTTTTTTTTGGTCGTTTTTTTTAAGACATAAAACAACGTTTTGCCCACACACGATCATTTTAAATGACGTTTTTTAAAACGTTGTTTTTTTTCATCACAAAAAACGACCGTCTGTACGCGGCATTAGAGTAAATGAGAGTGTCTCATGCAAATTACAGGCATAGTTTAGGAGATTAGACGGAGCTCAGATTGGCTACAGAAAAGCTGAGTATAGTCTTTGTTCCTTGCACAGTGGTATGGATTAACCTAATGTATCATGCAAAGGATTTCCAGATGCCTCTTTTGCAGATCATTGCACAATGCAATATAGAAATAGGCAGTTATGAATTATAATTTATCAATAATGTAATTACATCTGAGATTCATACAAAAATGACTAATAGCTAAAAATGGAATGGGTCTGTTTATATTAAAGAAAATAGCTCTGGTCTGTAAGAGTTAAAAGGTAAAATTGCAACTGTGTCGTGTTTGAGCTCTGTTCCTCTTCTCTTAAATGTTAACAAATTGATTAAACAACAGACATCTGTTATTTCAATGTTTCACAGTTAGGAATTTAGTATGAAAGGAAGCATTTATTTGTACTCAGACTTATAAAACTGTGGCAGCAGGCATTTAAAGGAAACCTATCCTAATAGAAAAAATGGGCCTGTTAGTGCTGATTACCTTGTGTAGCGCTACCCCCGGAGGAGCCGCTGGTTGGATTTGGGATCGGCGTATTTACGTTACCTCTACGATGTGTGAAGAAAAGTATACCGCTCTAAAAACAATCAATCCCCATTGCTTCCATCCCAACAAACCAAGAGGGTGCTGGCTGTGCTCAATTACCATGAGATGAAAGAAAAATCCTGGATCGCCGCACTCCTCAAAAAACTATGTCTTTATTCAAAACATGAAAAAACAACAAAAATTCTAATGGAAAAAACAGCCAAAATTCATGCAGTCAACCAAGAAGTGGATTAGGAAAAAAGAGCTACGATGTGTCTAGGGATGATGATGGTGGTGTGAAGCAATAACGGAATGTCCAGATAGTAGGGTGACGTTTTCAATGCTTTATTTGCGGCCCAACACGACCAACAATCAACTTGAGGTAGAGAGGATAGGTTGGTGAAAAGAGAGAACTTTGCAGACTCAGGCCTATGGATAGATTGAAGCAGTCCTGCTTCTAGTAGCAGCTTTCACTTCGTCGCCACTCCAGCCAAAGTGGGTATAGTGCCCCCGGACAGGTCCCTCTCCCAGGCCTGGCAGCCGGAGCATCACTAGAACTTTTGGGAAGGAACAAGTCTCTGCCACAGACTTGGCTCTAATAGGATTAGGATTTAGTGATGATGAGACCTCTGCCACAGGCCTAGTACTTGAAAGCATGGATAGTAGAGCGAATCATCCCAGTAACACAATCTTGCCTGAATCTTTCCCAGGTAGACTTGATAGTTTGGGGTCACCGACTGACAGTTTGCAGCATACAACCTGTCAGTGTCCGGTCACCCAGATCCCCGATGGTTCGTCTAAGCCCTACTGGATCACCTGCCTCCGGGCTCACCTCAGACCGACTCCCCACCGAACAGCACAACTCGCTTGGGATCTTCTTAATAAAGTTGGGGGACCCAGTAAGTCACTGGGGCCCCTTGGCAGCACAGGTTGCTCTGGGCCATGAGGGCCCAGAGTCAGAAACTCCGCGTAGCACATGCGCCCCGGCCTGGCCTATAATATCAACATACTCTATTCACTTTCATTTCATTTTATTTTTACACTTCATCCATTCCCTATACACGTATCATAAAGATTTTCCTTACTTTTCACAATTAGTTCACAGTCTCTGGTTCTAAAGGGTCAATGGTTTTCAAGTGTGTCCACACCCATAAGTGGTATCCAATTAACAGATACACGTAATGGATTCTCATTCATTTGGGAAGTCTGTATTATTGGCTGATGTTGATCACATGGTTTTTTGTTTGATACTATATATTTTTTGTGCATTTTCTTACATGGTAGCTATGAGTAAGCACTGAGCAATAGTGAGAAACGTGTCAGATGTATGCCCCTGTTTTTGCTGTGATGTATGGTGTTTGATAACCTTTACCAATAAAAGGCAGCCAAAAAGGTTTTTTCCAGAGTGCGGCTGTCCAAATGCAGTCACCCAGATCCCCAATGGTTCGTCTAAGCCCTATTGGATCACCTGCCTCCGGGCTCACCTCAGACCGACTCCCCACCGAACAGCCCAACTCGCTTGGGATCTTCTTAATAAAGTTGGGGGACCCAGTAAGTCACTGGGGCCCCTTGGCGGCACAGGTTGCTCCGGGCCATGAGAGCCCAGAGTCAGGAACTCATGCGCCCCGGCCTGGTAGGCCATATCGCCGGCGCCCATGATATGCGCACACATTAAAGGTGGGTGCCGCACCTAGAACCAGGAACCGACGAAGAACCCCACAAAATGGCGTCTGACACAGAAATACCCCTCCCCAGCATGCCCCGTGAGGGAAACACTTCCCCGATTGGCTGCTGGAGAAAGGTGCCTCCGCCTGGACCCCTCTGGTGCCACCTGCCATCCAGAGATGGAACTACATCTCTGGAGCACAGAATGACCCACAGGACAATCCAGAACTGGCAACAGCCGAATTTAGCAAAACAGCACGGATGAGAGCAAGGTAACTCTCTCATCCCCCACTAATATTATCATAGCACCTGTACTGAAAAGTACACAGGCGTTACACTTGTAAAGATGCTATCTGTCTGGCTGTCTCTGAATCCAGGACAGTTCATGTCACTGACCAGAAATAAGCATGTAGCATGAAAAGTCAGAGCGCAGGGAGGACGCATAATCTGCATCTTTTAGTAACTCAGAAAGTACAAAAGTCCAAGAATCAGCATGGCAAGTGGTATTTTCAGAATAAGAGGCATTAGCAGCTCCAGAATTTCCTTTTGTGTAGGTTTTTTTTTTATTTAGTAAGCCAAAAGTGTCATGTTTTTTGTACTGTAATAAGGATCATCACCAGGAGATGTACACCCAATGTCCCTATCACATGCTCGAAGAGGGTTTATCTGAACGAATAAAAATTGCCTTTGCACGTAGATGAATTTAATGGCATCCCAGTCTTTCTTCATAGGGTTCAATATTGAGTTGGCCCACCTTTTGCAGCTATAACAGCTTCAACTCTTCTGGGAAGGCTGTCCACAAGGTTTAGGAGTGTGTCTATGGGAATTTTTGACCATTCTTCCAGAAGTGCATTTGTGAGGTCAGGCACTGATGTTGGATGAGAAGGCTTGGCTCACAGTCTCCGCTCTAATTCATCTTAAAGGTGTTCTATTGGGTTGTCACGATTGCTACTTCATCCAATTGAGAGGTCACTTTCCATGTGGCCCATGCTGGTTGTGTGCCGATCAGTCAAGTTCCTCCTCCACAAACTCGCTTATCCATGTCTTTATGGACCTTGCTTTGTGCACTGGTCCAAAAAATTTGGTGGAGAGAGAATTATGGTGTGGGGTTGCTTTTCAGGGGTTGGGCTTGACCCCTTAGTTCCAGTGAAGGGAACTCTTAAGGGGTCAGACAGTGGCAAACATAGGCATTCTTTCACCCGGGGCAAAGAATCAGTTCTCCCCCTGTAAAGGGACAAGATTAGGCAGGAAAGGGAGAAACTCCCAGGCTATAGCTGTTGAGTCAGCAGTTTGTCCCCTCCCCCAGTGCTGCTCTGTTCTCCCCCTACTCCTCTGGTACCCCCTGCCCCTCCAGCCCCCACCTGCTCCTCTGGTCCTCCCTGCTCCTTCAGTCTCCCACTTGCTCCTCTGTTCCCCTGTGCTCCTCTGGTCCCCCCATGCTCCTCTGGCCCCCCCCCATGCTCCTCTGGTCCCCCCTGCTCCTCTGGTACTCCCCCTGCTCCTCTGGTACACTCTCTGCTCCTCTGGTACCACACATGCTCCTCTTGTACCACACATGCTCTTCTAGTGCCCCATGCTCCTCTGGTCCCCCTCATGCTCCTCTGGTCCTCCTGTGCTCCTTTGGACCCCATATGCTTCTCTGGTCCCCCACATACTTCTCTGCCCCTCAGTGCTCCTCTGGTCCCCCACATGCTCCTGTGTTCCCGCTAACATGCTCCTCTTTTCCCCCACAAGCTCCTCTGCCCCTCAGTGCTCCTCTGGTCCCCCACAAGCTCCTTTGTTCTACCCATGCTCCTCTGGTCGCCCACATGCTCCTGTGTTCCTCCATATGCTCCTCTGTTCCCCCATTCTCCTCTGTTCCCCCACATGCTTCTCTATTCCCCCATTCTCCTCTGGTTCCCTACATGCTACTCTGGTCCCCCTTGTGCTTCTCTGGTCCCCCACATACTCCTCTGCCCATCAGTGCTCCTCTGGTCCCCCACATGCTCCTGTGTTCCCGCTAACATGCTCCTCTTTTCCCCCACAAGCTCCTCTGCCCCTCAGTGCTCCTCTGGTCCCCCACAAGCTCCTTTGTTCTACCCATGCTCCTCTGGTCGCCCACATGCTCCTGTGTTCCTCCACATGCTCCTCTGTTCCCCCATTCTCCTCTGTTCCCCCACATGCTTCTCTATTCCCCCATTCTTCTCTGGTTCCCTACATGCTACTCTGGTCCCCCTTGTGCTTCTCTGGTCCCTCACATGCTCCTCTGGTCCCCCACGTGCTCCTTTGGTCTCCCCATGCTCCTCTGGTCCCCCACATTCTCCTGTGTTCCCCCACATGCTCCTCTGTTACCCCCATTCTCCCCTCTCCCCCCCCATTCTCCCCTGTTCCTCCACATGCTCCTCTGGTCCCACCATTTTCCTCTATTCCCCCAGGGGGCAGGGGGGACGAGAGAAGTGACGGTCCACTTGCAGGAGGTAGAGGTGGAGAAGTAGGTGCAGGAGGATTGGTACCAGCTGCGGCACCCCCTCAATACCGTGCCCGGGTCACATCCCCCCTGCTCCCCTAGTTTCGGCCCTGGCATAAGCATACCAAGACATTTTGAACAATTTCATGCCCCTAACTTCAACCTGATAGAACACCTTTGGGATGAATTAGAGCAGAGACTGCAAGCCAGGACTTCTCGTCCACATCAGTGCCTAACCTCACAAATGCGTTTTTGGAAGAATGGTCAAACATTCCCATAGACACACTCTTAAACCTTGTGGACAGCCTTCTCAGAAGAGATGAAGCTGTTATAGCTGCAAAGGGTGGGGCAACTCAATATTCAACCCTACCAACTAATACTGGGATGCCATTAAAGTTTATGTGTGTGTAAAGGCAGGCACCCCAATACTTTTGACAATATAGTGTATTTTTTTTTTATCCTTTAATGAAGAACTTGTGTCTTTTTTCAACCTCAAAAACTATGTAAGTATTGCATTGTATATACCTATATGTTGTGGTCACTCAGGTGCCCATCTAATAGTTTATTGAAATGATCGATGCTCCCCGTAGAAACCACTGCCTGTGGAAGAGTCTTGTAGAATGGGAGAATTATCGTTTTATCTCTGGAGTTAATCCCCTTTTAATACATGCCAATATTATGTTGGCTTGATTGCATGCCATTGCTGGGCCTGTCATCTACTGGGACCCCCAGGTCATTTTACATCCTAGATTCCCCCAGAGGTTCTCCCCCATTCATATTTTTGCCACCCAAATGCATTATTTTAAATTTTTCTTCTTTCAAATCTCATTTGCCATGTAGTTGCCCCACCACATTCATTTGTTCAGATTTTCTTGTAAGGTTGTGGAGAAATTATTGCCCTGCTTAGCTTAGTATAGTCTGCAAATACTGAGATTGAGCTGTTTATCCCATCCTCCAGGTCATTTATGAATAAATTAAATAAGATTGATCCCAGGACAGAACCCTGGGGGACCCGCTTTCCACACCAGACCATTCTGAGTACTCCCCATTTATCACTACGCTCTGAACTCACCCTTTCAATCCATGTCCTCACCCATTGGTCCATGCCGT